>NW_027361749.1:17960000-18392500 GCF_039654945.1 Dendrobates tinctorius
GGAAAGATCTTTGAACAAATTATTAAACAACATGTATGTCAATACCTGGATAAGAATGAAGTGATTAAACAGAGTCAGCATGGGTTTGTAACTAATAAGTCATGTCAGACTAACTTAATTTCCTTCTATGACGGTATCACTGATTGGGTGGATCAAGGAAATGCTGTAGATATAGTATATCTTGACTTCAGCAAAGCATTTGACAAAGTCTCTCATACAATCCTTATTGAAAAAATGATTAAGTATGGAATGGACAAGGCAACTGTTAGGTGGATTCATAACTGGCTTAGTGATCGGACCCAAAGAGTGGTCGTAAATGGCTGCACATCCAGTTGGAAGAATGTCTCAAGTGGGGTACCACAGGGCTCTGTCCTGGGCCCTGTATTGTTCAACATCTTTATCAACGATTTAGATGAAGGAATTGAGGGTAAACTGATTAAATTTGCTGATGACACAAAGCTAGGAGGGATAGCTAATACTAGAGAAGAGAGAGAGAGGATTCAAAAAGATTTAAATAAACTGGAGAAGTGGGCAGCAACTAACAGAATGGTTTTTAACAGGGAGAAATGCAAAGTACTACATCTGGGCAATAAAAATGGAAAAAGCATATATAGAATGGGAGGAATAGGGCTAAGTGACAGCACATGTGAAAAAGACTTGGGTATACTAATAGATCACAGACTGAATATGAGTCAACAGTGTGATGCAGCAGCAAAAAAGGCAAATGCAATTCTAGGATGTATTAACAGAAGCATACAGTCTAGATCACGTGAAGTCATTATTTCCCTCTACTCCTCTTTGGTCAGACCTCATCTGGAATATTGTGTCCAGTTTTGGGCACCACATTTTAAAAAAGACATCAACAAACTGGAGCAAGTTCAGAAAAGAGCGACCAGAATGGTGACCGGTCTGCAAACCCTGTCTTATGAGGAAAGGTTGCAGGATTTGGGAATGTTTAGTTTGCAAAAGAGAAGACTGAGAGGAGACTTAATAGCTGTCTACAAATATCTAAAGGGCTGTCACATTGTAGAAGGATCAACTTTATTCTCATTTGCACAAGGAAAGACTAGAAGCAATGGGATGAAACTGAATGGGAGGAGACACAGATTAGATATTAGAAAAAACTTTTTGACAGTTAGAGTGATCAATGAGTGGAACAGGCTGCCACGAGAAGTGGTGAGTTCTCCTTCAATGGAAGTCTTCAAACAGAGGCTGGACAGACATCTGACTGGGATGATTTAGCGAATCCTGCTTTGAGCAGGGGGTTGGACCAGATGGCCCAGGAGGTCCCTTCCAACTCTACGATTCTATGATTCTATGGGCTTTTATGGTCGGTCAGTTATTTGTCCTCCTTCTTAAGCCCCCGTCACACACAGTGATCTCGATAGCAAGATCGCTGCTGAGTCACAAGTTTTGTGACGCAACAGCGAGATCACTGTGTGTGACACTTATCAGCGACCGGCCCCCCTGCCGGGTATCGCTGAACGTCCTCGAATGGCCTGGACATTTTTTTGATCTCTGGTCTCCCGCTGGCCAGCACGCATCGCGTGTGGCAGGTGGGAGACCAGCGATCAGCGAGCTGGAGCTGGTAACCAAGGTAAACATTGGGTTTTTAAGCGCCGCGTGGCGCTTAGAAATCTGATGTGTACGTTAGATACCAGCGCGCTGGTGCAGGGAGCTGGTAACCAAGGTAAACACCAGGTTTCTAAGCATCGCGCGGCGCTTAGAAACCTGATGTTTACCTTGGTTACCAACTCCCTTCACCAGCGCGCTGGTATCTTAACGTACACTGCGGGTAACTAAGCGACGTACGTCGCTTGTTACCCGTGTGTCGCTGTCCTGATTGCTGCTGAGATCTCCCTGTTTGGCAGCTCACCAGTGATCATGTAGCGACACACCAGCGATCCTGACAAGTTCATATCGTTGTCGGCATCGCTGGTGAGTCGCTATGTGTTACGGGGCCCTTAGTCCTATTTCAAACTAATGATAACATTGGTATTTTAAGGCCTCATTCACAAGTTTGTGTTGAAACAAGTGCGCATGAGACCTCGTTCACATGAGCATATCCGATGTTTTATCAGATAGCACTCAGGCCAGTATTGTACTACGGGGCAATGCAGATATATGATTTTTTTTTCTCACGCCGATTCGGCATGAGAGAACAATCGCAGCATGGTGAGAGTGTTTCTGATAAATGGATCATGCACACTCAAAAAAGTCTACGAGTGAGTATGAAACATCGGACTGCACTCGTCTATGGATACCTAGGGCATTCTGTGTATGGATCAAATCAGATTCAGTCTGCTTCCGACTAACTGTACTCTACTTATTTGGGCCGAGCTGCTTCTTACATGCCCTTTAATTTGTAAAGCCAAGGCCCCTTAGAAATAAGTCTGTTAGTGTCAGTGCCCATATACAGAAGTTGTTTTGTCTCTGGCAGATGGCACACTAAATTTGATCATTATATGTGCTATAAACTTGAAATGTACAAGTATAGTCTATAGACACACCCATACAAGTCTATGGGTGCGTATGAAACTTCGGACTGCACTCGGATGTCATCCGAGTGCAGTCCAATTACTGCCGACACAGACAATGGAGAAGATGGAGAAATATAGTTGTGCATTTTCTCTGCACCTGTGATACGATTCTCTCTTGCAAGAGAATCGGATCACACTAAGGTGACACTAGGATCAATTTCTGACACAGTTTGCAAAATTTGCTCTGATTCTCTTGCATGAGAGAGACAACGCTCGTGTGACCCCAGCCTCAAAATGGTATCGGTGTCATCAGTATGTCATCCCCGTGTCTGTTTTTTTCATCAGTCATCAATGTTTTTCACCGATGGATAAAGAAAAAAATGAATTACAAAGCTAATACTATACTTTGCAATACACAGTCTGTTAAAAACATGGACACGTAAATAGCAATATAGATCCGTCAAAAAAATGGATGCAACATGTACATGTCACACAGACGTCTGAATGAGGTGTAAGGAGCCTTGATACCTGTGATGCAGCCTTGATAATAGCGTCACACATCGAGGATTTGTTGCACACATTTCTGCTGCAGTTTTATGCATCCTAACGGGGCTTAATCCCCCGTTACACATAGCGATATCGCTAGCAATATCGCTGTAACGGCACCGATTTTGTGACGTAGCAGCGATATTGCTAGCGATATCGTTATGTCTGATACTTACCTCCGACCGCTCCCCCGCTGCTCATCGCTGGTCGCGCGAGAACGTCCTGGACCATTTCTCGTCGGGCGCTTCCTGCTGGGCTTCCTGTGGCGACGCGTGGACGCGGGCGGGAGGACGTCAGGATCGCCGCGTCTGACAGGTAAGTAGCGACCCCCTGACCGCTGCTATGTCGCTGGTGAGATCTGCCTGTGTGGCAGCTCACTAGCGACCACTTAGCGATCCATATCGTTGTCGGGATAGCTGGTGCATCGCTAAGTGTAACGGTACCCTTACAAAAACCCATCCACATGCGGAAGAAACAAGTTTATTCGGATAAACTAGGATGGAGTTGGAATAGATTTACAGTATTTAATTTGGCAAAAAATAAGCTGCTTTGTGAAAAAGTTTATCTGACAAACTCAGCTCTGCTACATCTGCCTGCTCCTGGGGAAATCTATTCTTCCTGTAGGTCAGTTGTTCACAATGGGATTGCAGCATCAATCTTTGTGTTTGTTGTTCTGTTGCTTTCAATGTGGCTAAACAGCAGAACTTTGAAGCCACCCATAAAAATGTGACTAAAGTTAGCAGAACCAGCCGATATCAATGAGTTCAGCCGACAGTCTAATGTGTCTGGGAGTCCAGGACAAGTGATTGTCGAGAGGGATAAGGGTCCAGCAAAAGTGATATTGGACTTGTTATCCTTTTGTTCTCTTTGTTCTTGGCAAACCAAGCTCTTCTTTGTACCGAAAACTCGGGAGAAATACCGGCCACCCAAAACATTATTCGGTAGACAGCGCTCTAAGGTATATGGGGAACTTTAGACCACGGCCGTAATGAGAGGTCTTTGGTTCACTTGTTGCCTTTACAATAAAGTATAGTGTTCCTTATATGCTTATATACTATGTGCTTTCTTTAGAAAAACCAATCAGAAAATGTATAAAAAAGCCATACCTATGGCATTCTATGTATGGATCAAATCAGATTCGGTCTGATTTTGACTTACTGTACACTACTTATTTGGGCCGAGCTGCTTCTTACAGGCCCTTTAATTTGCTAAGCGGAGGCCCCTTAGAGATAAGTCTGTTAGTGTAGGTGCCCGTATACAGAAGTTATTTGTCTCTGACAGACGGGCTCACTAAATTTGATCATTATGTGTGCTAAGAACTTCAAATGTATAAGTATATTGTATAGAGTTGTAATGTAGTCTAGAATTCATACATTCAATTCTCATATACATCTTGGTGATCTTTGAGTGCAGTTGAATACGTGCCAACTGTCCCTGATTTCCCGGGACAAGTAAGTTGACAGGGGTAAGAATTTTTGTAAGACTAGCACACAAGTAGGTGTTTCAGGGAGGTGGAGGTGAGACGAGGCTTAAGCATCACCAGAAATGTTGCCAACTATCAGGGCCAGCATTAGCGGGGAGAGAAAACTGGGCAGTTGCTCAGCGCCTCATCACCCTATGGGTCCCGGTGATTACAAGTAAAAACTGCACTTAGAATACCAGTCCTGCATTATCAGTGGAGTTTCCGAGGTTAAAACTGCAGTCAGACCTTTGCTGACATCATGGTCGTATGACACAACATCCGGTAACCTGTGGGAGTCTACAAGAACTGAGCAAAAGAAAACAGACTGGTGAGTCCCCTACAATACATGCATGTGTGGCGTGTGTGTGAACACGCGAGTATGTATGTGCTCTGGGTATATACATATGTGTATGTGCTGTGTTTATATACATATTTGTGTATGTGCTCTGTACATATACATGTGTGTGCTATGTGCCTATACAAACGTGTGCATTTGCTATGCATATAGACATATGTGTATGTGCTATGTAAATACTTGTGTGTATGTGCTATGTGTATATACATATATTTGTGTCTGTGTGTGCTAAATATATACACTGTGGGGAAAATAATTATTTAATTCACTGTCAATTTTGCAAGTTTTCCCACATACAACGAATGGAGAGGTCTGTAATTGGTATCGCAGGTACACTTCAACTCACATTGTTTTATTTTTAAATAATTAACCCCTTTACTCACCACAGATATGTCTTTTAATGGCAGCAGTTAAGGGTACGTATTCCTCAGCGCCGTTTTTAACAGCGATAAGATATAAGGGTATAGCGCCCCCCCAGCATCAGAAAATCTCCAGGGTCTTGGCTACCAAGGATAGCTGAGACCCCAGAGAACATGATTCGGGTAGGGTTTTATCGTCCCCAGTGTTGTGATTAATGTTATACACAGAAGAACGGGGATCGCAAAAATAAGAAAGTCAGATTTCCCATTCATTTCTCTCTCCTCTAATATGATCTAGCATACCAGAGGAGAGAGAAATGGGGTCCCCTGACCCCCCCGGTACCTCCAGCATCCCGGGACCCTCCCGCTCTACCCCCCGGACCTCCAAGTCTTTTTCTCTTAAAAAAAATTGGTGGGCGTATGTGCAGTGAACCCACTGAGATCTGCAGGCCGGTATTCGGCAACAATAGATTTTTCCTATTGACTCATTTTGATCACTATGATAGACACTATCACAGTGATCAAAATAAAAAAAATAGAAAATCAAACTCCACTTTATCACCCCCTTAGGTAAAAGTAATAAAATAAAAAAATGTAATATTTTCCATTTTTCCATTAGGGATAGGGTTAGGGTTAGAGCTAGGGTTAGGGTTGGTGCTAGAGCCAGGGTTAGCGTTGGGGTTAGGGTTGTGTTGGGGTTAGGGCTGTGGTTAGGATTGGGATTACAGTTAGGGTTGGGATTAGGGTTAGGGGTGTGTTGGAGTTAGAGTTGGGGTTATGGTTGTGGTTAGGGTTATGGTTGTGATTAGGATTAGGGCAATGTTAGAATTGGAGTTAGAATTGGGGGAGTTTCCACTGATTAGGTACATCAGGGGGTCTCGAAACGCGACATGGTGGCTGCCATTGATTCCAGCCAATTTTGCGTTCAAAAAGTCAAACGGTGCTCCCTCCATTCTGAACCCTACCATGCGCCCAAACAGTGGCTTTTCCCCACATATAGGGTATTGGGGTACTCAGGAAAAATTGCACAACAAATTTTGTGGTCCATTTTCTCCTGTTACCCTTGTGGAAATTAAAAGGTTTGGGTCTAACGTAAATTTTTGGTGACAAAAGTAAAATCTTTTTTTTCCACATTACTTTTGTTCTTGTGAAGCAGCTGAAGGGTTAATAAACTTCTTGAGTGTAATTATGAGCACCTTGAGCGGTGCGGTTTTTAGAATGGTGTCACTTTTCGGTATTTTCTGCCATATTGACCTCCCAAACTCAATTCAAATGTGAGGTGGTCCCTAAAAAAAGTTTTTATACATTTTGTTGGAAAAATGAGAAACTTTTAACCGTTTTAACCCTTATAATGTCCTAACAAAAGAAATATGTTTCCAAACTTGTGCTGATGTGAAGTTGACATGTGGGAAATTTTATTTATAATCTATTTTGTGTGACACGACTCTCTGATTTAAGGGCACAAAAATTAAAAGTTTGAAAATTGCAAAATTTTCAAAATTTTTTGCCAAATTTCCATTTTTTCATAAATAAACACAAGTCATATCAAAGAAATTTTACCATTAGCATCAAGTATAATATGTCACGAAAAAACAGTCTCAGAATCAGTGGAATCTGTCGAAGCGTTCCAGAGCTATAACCTCATAAAGTGACAGGGTCAGAATTGTAAAAGTTGGCTTGGTAATTACCGTATATACTCAAATATAAGCCGACCCGAGTATAAACTGAGGCCCCTAATTTTGCCTAAAAAACTGGGAAAACTTATTGACTCAAGTTTAAGCCAAGGGTAGTGCTGCACAAGGGTTAATAGTGGCCCGAAAAGATGTTCCATAGATAAATACCCCCATAAAGTGCTGCACAAGGGTTAATGGTGGCCCAAGAAGATGCTCCATAGATATATACCCCCATATATTGCTGCACAAGGGTTAATGGTGGCCCAAGAAGATGCTTCATAGATATATACCCTCATATATTGCTGCACAAGGGTTAATGGTGGCCCAAGAAGATGTTCCATAGATAAATACCCCCATATATTTCCGCTGCTGCCGCTGCTGCTGCATTTTAAAAAAAAAAGACATACTCACCTCTCATCGCTGGCGGCCAGGTGCTGGTGTCACCGCTGGCTAGGCCCCCGGCACTGGCGATATTTACCAGTCCCCGATCCATCACTGAGCACCGCTGTGTCTCCCTTGTCTCTGTAGTGACGTTCAGCAGAGGGCGCGCACTGACTACGTCATCACGTCAATGAAAACCCAAAAGTCATTATCTCAGTAAATTAGAATAATTAACAAAAACCACCTGCAAAGGCTTCCTAAGTGTTTAAAAAGGTCCCTTAGTCTGTTTTAGTAGGCTCTACAATCATGGGGAAGACTGCTAACTTGATAGATGTCCAGAAGGCAGTTATTGACACAATCCACAAGGAGGGTAAGCCACAAAAGGTCATTGCTAAAGAATCTGGTTGTTCAAAGAGTGCTTTATCCAAGCATATTAATGGACAGTTGATTAGAAGGAAAAATTGTGGTAGAAAAAGGTGCACAAGCAACCTTGGAAGGATTGTTAAGAAAAGGCCATTCAAAAATTTTGGGGAGATTGACAAGGAGTGGACTGCTGCTGGAGTCATTGCTTTAAGAGCCACCACACACATATGCATCCTGGACATGGGCTACAAGTGTCACATTAATAATGTCAAGCCACTCATGACCAGTAGACAACACCAGAAGCATCTTACCTGGCCAAGGAGAAAAAGAACTGGACTGTTGCTCAGTGGTTCAAGGTGTTGTGTTCAGATGAAAGTAAATTTTGCATTTCATTTGGAAATCAATGTCCCAGAATATGGAGGAAGAGTGAAGGGGCACACAATCCAAGCTGCTTAAGGTCTAGTGTGAAATTTCCACAATCAGTGATGGTTTGTGGAACCATGTCATCTGTTGGTGTAGGTCCACTGTGTTTTAATCAAGATCAAAGTCAGCGCAGCCATCTACCAGGAAATTTTAAAGTACTTCATGCTTCCCTCTGCAGACAAGCTTTTTGGAGATGGAAATTTAATTCTCCAGCTGGACTTGGCACCTGTCCACACTGCCAAAAGTACCAATACCTGGTTTAAAAACAACAGTATCACTGTGCTTGATTGCCCACAAACTCATCTGACCTTAACCCTATAGAGAATCTATGGGATATTAGCAGGAGGAAGATGAGAAACACCAGGCCCAACAAAGCAGATGAGCTGAAGGCTGCTATCAAAGCAACCTGGGCTTCCATAACACCTCAGCAGTGCCACAGCCTGATTGCCCTATGCCATGCCACTTTGATGCAGTAATTGATGTAAAAGGAGCCCCGACCAGGTATTGAGTGCATTTACTGAACATACATTTCAGTAGCCCAATATTTCAGATTTTAAAATAATTTTTAAGCTGGTGTTTAGAGATGAGCGACTTTTCCTTTTTTAGGGTCAAGTTGGGTTTCATGAAACCCGACTTTCTCAAAAGTCGGGTCGATCGAAATCGTCTGACTATAGGGAAAAGTCAGAGGCCGACTGAAACACGAAAACCAATGCAATTCAATGGGGAAGCAAAGTCGTCAGGGAGTGGAGGACAGTAAACACACCTACAGTGCCCATTTCAATGCCAAAAACATCAATTCTTATTACTGAAGCTTGTCAACCTTAATTTACTTAATAATAGTTACGCATTGAAAACCGGGGGCTATTTGGCTAAAGTTGTGGGGGGAGTAGGAATGGCTCCAGGTTTTCGTGTGCCCTGGGCCAAAGAGTGTCAGTGCGCCCCTTTAACAAATACCACAACTCATGATGCTCCGATACGGCACAGAAATATAGGTATAGTACAATGACAAATACTTCACTGCTTATATGACAAGACTGATCTATTTTAAATTGTACAATAGCTCAAAAAAAGGACAGTATATTACTCCATAAGTATTATGCCCACCACATTGTGCACCATACAGAATAATGAGCCCCATATATTTCTCCATACAGAATAATTGGTCACATATAATGTTCCATACAGTATATGATGAGCTCCACAAAATGCTACAGTATATGATGGTCCCTATGGATGATGCTCCAGTGTGTTATGGGCCCAAATAATGCTCCATATATAATGGGCCCCATTTCTAATGCTCCAGTGTATAATGTGCCCCATAGATGCTGCTCCAGTGTCTGATCTGCCCCAATCTGGAATGCTCCAGTATATGATGGGCCTCATGGATGATGCTCCAGTGTATGATGGGCCATAATAATGCTCCATATATAATGGGCTCCATTTCTAATGTTCCAGTTTATAATGGGCCCCGTAAATGCTGCTCCAGTGTCTGATGTCCCCCATTTGGAATGCTCCAGTATATGATGGGCCCCATTTTTAATTAACCCAGGCATGGTATGTGAAAAGAGCTCCATACAGTAATCTGAAGTGTGTGCTGCTGCATCCTTCACTTTGGTGAAGGACACAAGGAAAGGGGTTGCTCCTGACCAGAAGCCTGCACTGACGACTCAGTGCTTGCATTTTTTAAAACTGCAGAAGAGGAGGCGATAGAGCTGGAGGCTGTTTCAGCAATGTAAGCAAAAAACAGTTCCTGATGCTCCGGCATTAAAAGCAGTCTACCTTCTCCCAGAAAACGGTGCCTTACAGGCCTTCCAGAGCTACATCATGATGCAGGCTCAACACCTCCTGCCTTAGCTGCTATTGTGTTTTTGGCACTACCAGCAGATGCACCACCACCACCATCAGTACCAGGTGGCCCCCCACGCCCACATCCATGTCCTCTTTCACCATACTTCCTCTTGTTTTGGAAAATGGACCCAAAATACCAGCAGATATATGGTACTGTATCAGAAGCGTACAGCTCTATACAGTCTAGGTATAACAGTAAATCTCCGTATATATTTCATGAGTCATACACAGACGATCACAGGCTCAGTGTGGATTACACAATAAAATAAAAAGTTGAAAAATGGTACAGTATCACCAGATACAAGGTATATATAGTATAGTGTAAACATTATGAATCTCCATATATATTTTAAGAGGCAGACACAAATGCTCTCAGGCCCAGTATGGATTACACAAGAAATTGAAAAGCTGTAAATGGGTAATGTAACACAAGCGTACAGCTGTATACAGTATTGGGGTAATCTTAAAGCTCCAAATATAATTCTGGAGTAACAGACAGACGTTCACAGGCTCATTATGGATTACACCAGAATCTAAATAGCAAAAAAGGTTACTGTATCAGAAGCATACAGCTGTATACAGTGTTGGCCAAATTTGAAATCTCGGTATATATTTCCGGAGTCACCCTCAGACTCTCACTCAGTCTGGGTTTGACCATAATAAAAAATGTTGTAAAAAAGGTACTGGATAACAAGATAGCAAGTATATATATATATTATAGGGTACAATTGAAATCTCCATATACATAGTCCCGTAGTCACTCTCAGACGCTTACCAAGTATGGATTTGACCGTAATACTAAATGTCGAACAAACGTACTGTATAACAAGATACAAGCTGTATCGAGTATAGGGTGAAAATTGGTATCTCCGATTCACTGTATATATAGAAGGCGTAAACCACACACGCTCACTCACTATGGATGATACCGTAATAAAAAATTGTGAACTAAGGTACTGTATCAGCACATACCAGGTGTACCCAGTCTAGGGGTAACAGTAAATTTCCGTCTATACTTCCGGAGTCAGAAACAGACACTCACAGGCTCACTATGTATTACACCAGAATTTAAAAAGTAGAAAAAGGGAAAGGTATTCGAAGTGTACAACAGTATACAGTGTTGTGGTACTTTTAAATCTTCGTATATATTTCAATCTCAGTAAGCCAGTCCAGACTCTCCGCTACTGGAAACTACATGGATACAAGTACAGACGGAAAGTCGAGTGTTAGCAGAAATTTGTGAATTACTCATCACGGGAAAACCTCCCGGTAGATGTTGCAGAGGCGATGCAGACCCTCCGTTACTGTGTCTGTGGAGACAGCGAAAATGGTTCTTTGTGAAGAAAGGATTGCTTTATCGCAGTAGCGTGGATCACATCACCGTTACTCATCTCCATCAAATTGTGATCTCAGGGAGAGATGTAGACATGGTCCTCACTTCCTATCATGATGTGTCTGGTCATTTTGGAGTGCAAAAGACAGAAGCCACAGGCCGTAGGCGATTCTATTGGATTGGCATGAGAGGAGACATTGAAAATTGCAAATGGTCATGATGTCATCCCCTGAGGAAGAGGTTTTATGACCTCGAAACGCGTTGGGAAATAAATATATTAAGTACACAACTTGTGAGGATTGATGGTCTGGCAGCGCACGTTTTAATCCATAAAAATCCTACTAGTGAATCTGAAGATTTATGGCCACAGCGTGGTCATTTGGATGTGCAGCAAGCTGACCGCATTTCTTTATGCTTGTTACTCTCCTATATACGGTGAGTATAAATTACTATTTGATATCTTGGTTTTCTCAGATAAGACCCTATTGCGCTTTTTTTCCTTGCAGTTTCAATTATTGTGCCCACTACGGCTCGTGGGAGAACCAGCACCGCTGCTGTGTGCTGGGAAAGCCTCAAACAAATGATTTACCAGAGTTGCTTGTTTGTTAGCCAATATTATCTCTAGGATCCTCTTGTGGCATGATGTTGTGTAATTTGCCTTTGTAGTTGGATCGAGGATGCTGGCCAGTCAGTAGTCATCATCCTTCATCATTTTGGCAATGCGGGGGTCCCTTTTAAGGATCCGCAAGGCATAATCGCACATGTGGGCCAATGTTCCAGGTTTCAATAATGCACTGCCACTGCTGGGTGGAGGAGCAGTTTCTGGCAAATCCACATCCCTACAGTCACACACAAACACAGTACCAGACCTTGGAACACCAACATTTTCTCTTGCCCCCTGAGAAGCATCCTCCTGCCGAAAATAATCATCCCCCTCATCCTTCTCCTCCTCCTCTTCCTCTTCTTCCTTCACCTCGTCCAGGACAGTTCAATGACCAGAGAATGGCTGACTGTCAGCAAGGCTTCCCTCCTCCTCCTCCGCTGCAGATGCCAGATCCTTAATGTGCGTCAAACTTTGCGTGAGCAGACGCATAAGTGGGATGCTCATGCTTATGGTGGCGTCGTCTGCGCTTACCAGCCGTGTGCATTCCTCAAAACACTGAAGGACTTTACAGAGGTCTTTTTTCAGCTTTGACCACTGCATACCCGACAATTCCATGTCTTCCCTCAAACTGCCTGCCCGTGTATCCTCCTACAAATGCATTACAGCCTGCCTCTGTTCGCACAGCCTCTCAACCATGTGCAGGGTGGAGTTCCACCTTGTTGCAACGTCTATGATTAGGCGGTGCTTGGGGAGGTGGAGCAATCGCTGCAACTTCTGCATACGAGTGGAGTGGACGCTTGAGCGACGGATGTGCAAGCACTGTCTTCGCACCTTATTGAGCAGGGATGTTAACTCTGGATAATTATTAAGGAAGCACTGCACCACCAGGTTCAAAGTGTGAGCCAAGCAAGGTATGTGTGTGAGTTTTGCAAGGCCTATGGCTGCCACAAAATTATGTCCTTTATCACTGACTACCTTGCCTGGCTCAAGATGTAGAGTGCCCAGCCATGACTCAGTTTGTCGCTGCAAGTAGTCAGCCAGTACCTCCGCGGTGTGTCTGTTTTCGCCCAAAGACATCATCTTTAACACAGCCTGCTGACGCTTACCAGTAGCTGTTCGATAGTGGGACACCTCGTGCGCAACACTGCCAGCTGCGGATGGAGTGGTCGTGCGACTGCGCTCTGTGGGCGAGCTTTCGCTTATGGAGGAGGAGGGTCGAAAGCCTACAGGCAGCTGTTTCCTATATCATGAGCTAGGTAGCGCTGTCCCCTGTGGAGCCTGCATCCATCACACTAACCCAGTGTGCAGTGATGGACATGTAACGGCCCTGGCCATGCCTACTGGACCATGCATCTGTTGTGAGGTGCACCTTTCCACTCACTGATTGCTTGAGTGCATGGACTATGCGGTCTTTCACATGCAGGTGGAGGGCTGGGATGGCTTTTCGAGAAAAGAGGTGCCGACTGGGTAGGTCATAGCATGGTACTGCATAGGCCATGAGCTCGCGGAAAGCTTTGCTTTCAACCAAACGGTAGGGCATCATCGCTAATGAGATTAGTTTGGCAATGTAGGCATTCAAACACAGTGTACAGGGATGAGAGGATGAGTACTTTCTTGCCCTACTCAGAGTGTCTGGTAGGGTGAGTTGGACTGGAGAGCTGCATATGGGGGGAAGTAGCGGTGGACCGGATGGAGTGAGAGGGGGTTGTTGATGGTATTGGTAGTGATGGCCTAGATTCAGTGTTGTGTTGCAAAACCATTATGATTTCCTGAGTGCTTTGGCCTTGCAACGACACCTCAACATTTAGTGCTGGTGGTGTGCTTAACGGTGGCGGTGGTCTTACAGTGGGGGAAGCGATGGAGCGCTGCTGGCTACCTTCAGTCGGAGCAGGTGCACATGTGCTACCTGAGGTTTTGTAGTCCGTCCACGCGTGCAAGTGCATGTTGATTAAATGTCTAAGCATGCAACTGGTATTCAAATTTCTGAGATGTTTACCTCGGCTAAAAGTCCTTCCGCACTTCTTACAGGTAACCTTTGCCTCATCAATAGGATTTTGGACAAAGAAGTGCCACACTTCACTCTTCCTACTATGGTATACATTTTCTGGCCTTGCACGCTGTGATAAGTTGACCGTCTGGCCAAGCTGTCCTGCAACTCTTTTAGTTTTTGATCCACATTTTTGGACAGCTACGGGCCTGCCAGATAACCACTGCTGCGATGTCAATGCCCGCTGCGGATCCTTCTCCTTATCTGAACTATTGCCAGCGCCACCCTCCTCCCCCAATGGATGCCAATCCGGGTCAAGAACTGGGTCATCCATCACCTCCTCTTCAAAGTCATCTGCACCTTCCTCTTTACGTTCCTCTGTGTCACCATGTAAGGTGGTATAGTATGCGGGAAGGGGCACCTGAGTTTCATCAGGGTCAGATTCTGGCTCAGTAGACTGCGAGGGCAATGTAGTGCTCTGGGTCAATGTACCAGCAGAATCATCTAGCAGTGGCTGTGCATCAGTGCACTCCATGTCAGATTCATCTTGGACTGGGGAATTCAGGATTTGACTGGATAACCCAGGCATGGTATGTGAAAAGAGCTCCATAGAGTAATCTGAAGTGTGGGCTGCCTCATCCTTAACTTTTGGTGGGGGTGAAGGACACAAGGAATGGTGTTTTTCCTGAGCAGAACCCTGCACTGACGACTCCGTGCTTGCAGGTTTCAAACGTTCAGAAGAGGAGGCAATAGAGCTGGTGGCTGTTTCGGCAATGTACGCCAAAACCTGTTCCTGATGCTCTGGCTTTAAAAGCGGTTTTCCTACTCCAAAAAAAGGGAACTTTACAGGCCTTCTTGGGCCAGACGATGACGCAGGCTCAACACCTCCTGCCTTAGCTGCTATTGTGCTTTTGCAAGAACCAGCCGATGCAACACCACCATCAGTTCCAGCTGCGCCCCCCTGCCCACGTCCGTGGACTCTTCCACCATACTTCCTCATGTTTGGGAAAATGTACCAAAAATATCAGCAGAGAAATGGTACTGTATGAGGAGCGTCCAGCTGTGTAAGGTGTATTAAAAAATGTAAATCTACGTATATATTTTGTTAGTCATTGACGCTCTCCCAGTATGTATTTGACCGTAATCAAACAAGCAGATATACAGAACTGTATCAGAAGTGTACAGCTTAGAGTTGAGTGACTTTTGGTTTTTTAGGGTCGCGTTTCGTTTCGTGAAACCCGACTTTTCCAAAAGTCAGGTCGAGCAAGATCGTCCGATTATAGGGAAAAGTCGGGGTTGTCCCGAAACACGAAACCCAATGTAAGTCAATGGGGAATAAAAGTCGGCAGTGAGAGGAAGACAGGAAACACACCTACAGTGCCCATTTGAATGCCAAAAGCATCAATTCTTCTTACTTAAGCTTGTCAACCTTAATTAACTTCATAATACAAGTTACACACTGAAAAATGGGGGTTATTTGGCTAAAGTTGTGGGGAGGGGCTGGCTCCAGGTTTTCATGTGCCCTGGGCGAAAGAGCGCCCCTTTAACACATACCACAACTCATCATGCTCCGATACGGCAGAGAAATAGCGGTATAGTACAATGAAAAATACTTCACTTTTTACATCTCATGACAAGGCCCATCTATTTCTCCATACAGAATCATTGGTCCCATATAATGTTTGAAACAGTATATGATGAGCTCCACATAATGCTACAGTATATGTTGGTCCCCATGGATGAAGCTCCACTGTCTTAAGGGCCCAAATAATGCTCCAAACATAATGGGCCCCATTTCTAATGCTCTAGTGTATAATGGGCCCTGTAAATGGTGCTCCAGTGTCTGATGTCCACCTTTGGAATGTTCCAGTGTATGGTGGGCCCCATCTATCATTCTCCAGAGTATAGTGCTCCCCAAAAATTGCTGTCCCAACATTGAAAACAATCAAATAAGTCTCCTCGCTAGGGAATCCCTGTACTTGTCTGGATTCCTCGTCGTCCCCATCTTCCATCTCACTGCACAGTATTTCAACTTTGCAAGTGCTGTGATCCTGGGCAAGCAGGGGGGGCCCACTCGTTGGCGACGGCACTGGCACAGGGCCCCTGATAGTACGGTGGTGTGTCTGATGGCGGGTGGGCCGAACCTGCACTTTCATCTGCAGCTTCCTCTTTGTCACCGTGTAAGATGGAACTGTATATGGGAAGGGTAACCTGAGTTTCATCAGGGTCAGATTCAGGTCGTGTAGCGTGCGAGGGGAATGTAGTGGTCTGGGTCAATGTACTAGCAGATTCATCGAGCAGTGGCAGAGGATCTCTCTAGCAGATTAACTGATTGGGCGGCGTTATTCCCACGAGTCATGACCCTCCAAACAGCGTTCATGAAGGCAAAGTGTTTGTTTTACGTGGGCAGTATGGTTGCAAAGCTGAACCTTAAAGGAATGTCCAGAAGGGCACCACCAGGAGTGGAGCCTACGGTTAAATTCGACTCCACCTGGGAAACCTCAACCATGCCAGCTACAGAACAGATGCACACATTGCAAGCTTAATTCCGTTAACGAACGAGACTCCGTCATGCCCCGCGGTCCGAGTCCGGCTTACTAGAGGGACACATGAGGCTCTGGCACATGAGATTGGCCAATAACTGGTGTGTCATGCCCTTACATGTCCGTGGCTGCATGTGCGCTACACTGAAAAGGCCAGCGTTTGTCGCTTACAGGTGCAGATAACCCGCTGAACAACGTTAGTAATGGGGATCACTGATTACAATTATTACCCGCGAACGATGATTTCCCAGTAAGTGCAGGTCAACCTCAGTTCCGGAATTAGGCCTAACCGTCATTCCTGAAAAAATTAAAAACTTACGTGTGCAAACCACAGGTGCTGTAGCTTGCTTAACAGCTCGCCAGCCGTTCTCACGCCCAGTATGGATTACACGTGATTGCACAAAGGTGAGAAAGGGTACCGTATCCCCAGATAACATGTATGGATAGCGTACACATTCAAAATATATGTCTATACATCAGGAGGCAGGCTCAGACGGTGTTAGGCCCAGTATGGATTGCACGTGATTGCACAAAGGTTAGAAAGGGTACCGTATCCCCAGATAACATGTATGGATAGCGTACACATTCAAAATATATGTCTCAGGAGGCAGGCTCAGACGGTGTTAGGCCCAGTATGGATTGCACGTGATTGCACAAAGGTTAGAAAGGGTACCGTTTCCCCGGATAACATGTATGGATAGCGTACACATTCAAAATATATGTCTCAGGAGGCAGGCTCAGACGGTGTTAGGCCCAGTATGGATTGCACGTGATTGCACAAAGGTTAGAAAGGGTACCGTTTCCCCGGATAACATGTATGGATAGCGTACACATTCAAAATATATGTCTCAGGAGGCAGGCTCAGACGGTGTTAGGCCCAGTATGGATTGCACGTGATTGCACAAAGGTTAGAAAGGGTACCGTATCCCCAGGTAACATGTATGGATAGCGTACACATTCAAAATATATGTCTCAGGAGGCAGGCTCAGACGGTGTTAGGCCCAGTATGGATTGCACGTGATTGCACAAAGGTTAGAAAGGGTACTGTTTCCCCGGATAACATGTATGGATAGCGTACACATTCAAAATATATGTCTCAGGAGGCAGGCTCAGACGGTGTTAGGCCCAGTATGGATTGCACGTGATTGCACAAAGGTTAGAAAGGGTACCGTATCCCAGGATAACATGTATGGATAGCGTACACATTCAAAATATATGTCTATACATCAGGAGGCAGGCTCAGACGGTGTCAGGCACAGTATGGATTTGACGGCCTAGATTACACAGCGGAGGAGCAGGGAGAGGTAAAGATTGCAAATGCTGGGGCCCTGCCCAAGCAAGGGGGGCCCACTCGTGGGCGTCGGTACTGGCACTGGGCGCCTCATAGTACAGCGGTGTGTCTGACGGCGGGTGTGCACCACCATCGTCAGAGACACTTGATTGCACTATGAGGGACCCTGTGCCAGTGCCCGCGCCCAAGAGTCGGCCTACCCACCTGTCCAGGGCAACGGCACTCGCACGGTGTCGTGCGCTAGGTGGTGACCCCGGCCATGGGGGGGAGGCAGCACAGTTAGGGAGTTTTAGAAAGTGGCATATGTTGATGTTGGACATTCAGCTGATGCAAAAGGCGAAATAGGTGAAGTCCCAGGAAGAGGTGGACCAAAGCAAGCCATTTTTCTGTCACCCTATGTGTCATCAGGGGAAGGTGGGACAAAATCCTTGGAAACCCATGCATGGTTCATTTTAATGAAGGTTAGATCATCCACATTTTGGGTTGACAGACGGGTCCTTTTTTCTGTCAAGATTGATCCAGCTGCACTGAAGACTCTTTCCGATAGCACACTTGCAGCTGGGCAAGCGAGCTCCTGTAAGGCATATTGGGCCAATTCAGGCCAGGTGTCCAGTTTAGCGGCCCAATAGTCAAAGGGGAATGACCTGTGTGGGAGAACATCGATATGGGAGGAAAAGTAGTTTGTAACCATAGTTGACAACTGCTGTCTCCTGTCACTTTCCATCGATGCAGTATTACCAGTTGTGTGAGCGGTATTTGAAAAATCAGTCCACAACATTGTCATGAAACCCCTGTCTCCAATGCCACTTCTGCTGTGTGCACCACGAACACCTCTGCCAAGCTGCCCCCGGCCCGTACGGCTCGTGTGAGAACCATCACCGCTGCTGTGTGCTGGGAATGCCTCAAGCAACCGATTTACCAGAGTTGCTTGTTTATTAACCAATATTAGGTCAAGGTTCTCCTGTGGCATGATGTTTTGTAATTTGCCTTTATAGCGTGGATCCAGGATGCTGGCCAACCAGTAGTCGTCATCGTTCATCATTTTGGCAATGCGGGGGTCCCTTTTTAGGATCCGCAAGGCATAATCTGACATGTGGGCCAATGTTCCCGGTGTCAATGATGCACTGCGAGTGCTGGTTGGAGGAGCACTTTCTGGCAAATCCACATCCCTCCAGTCACGCACAAACCCTGTACCAGACCTTGCCACGCCAACATTTTCACTTGCCCCATGAGATGCATCCTCCTCCCCTAAGTAATCATCCCCATCATCATCATCCTCCTCCTCTTCTTCCTCCACCTCGTCCAGGAGAGGTCCCTGAGCAGACAATGGCTGAATGTCATCAAGGATTCCCTCCTCCTCTTCCTCCTCATCAACATTGGCTGCAGACGCCTGCTCCTTCAGGTGCGTCAAAGTTTGCATGAGCAGACGCATAAGTGGGATGCTCATGCTTAGGATGGCGTCGTCTGCGCTTACCAGCCGTGTGCATTCCTCAAAACACTGAAGGACTTTACAGAGGTCTTTCAGCTTCGACCACTGCACACCTGTCAACTCCATGTCTGCTCTCAAAGTGCCTGGCCGTGTATCCTCCCACAAATGCATTATGGCCTGCCTCTGCTCGCACAGTCGCTACACCATGTGCAGGGTGGAGTTCCACCTTGTTGCAATGTCGATAATGAGGCGGTGGTTGGGAAGGTGGAGCAATCGCTGCAGCTTCTGCATACGAACGGAGTGTACAGGTGACCGGTGGATGTGCGCGCACAGTCTTCGCACCTTCTGGAGCAGGGCTGTTAACTCCGGATAATTTTTGAGGAAGCACTGCACCACCAGGTTCAAGGTGTGAGCCAAGCAAGGTATGTGGCTGAGTTTTGAAATGGCTATGGCTGCCACAAAATTACGGCCGTTATCACTAACTACCTTGCCTGCCTCAAGATGTACACTGCCCAGCCATGACTCAGTTTGTCGCTTCAAGTACTCGGCCAGTACCTCGGCGGTGTGTCTGTTGCCCAAACACATCATCTGCAACACAGCCTGCTGACGATTTCCACTAGCTGCTCGATAGGGGGACACATCGTGTGCAACAGTGGCAGCTGCAGATGGAGTGCTCGTACGACTGCGCTCTGTGGACGAGCTTTCGCTTCTGGAGGAGGAGGAGGGTGGAACGCCTACAGCCAACTGTTTCCTATACCGTGGGCTAGGCAGCACTGTCCCACCACCGCTGTCCCCTGTGGACCCTGCATCCACCACATTAACCCAGTGCGCAGTGATGGACACGTAACGGCCCTGGCCATGCCGACTGGACCATGCATCAGTTGTGAGGTGCACCTTTCCGCTCACTGACTGCTTGAGTGCATGGACAATGTGGTCTTTCACATGATGGTGGAGGGCTGGGATGGCTTTGCGAGAGAAGAAGTGGCGACTGGGTAGGTCATAGCGTGGTACTGCATAGGCCATGAGTTCACGGAAAGCTGTGCTTTCCACCAACCGAAAGGGCATCATCTCAAACGAGATTAGTTTGGCAATGTGGGCGTTCAAACCCAGTGTACGCGGATGAGAGACTGAGTACTTTCTTGACCTACTCATAGTGTCTGGGAGGGTGAGCTGGACTTGAGAGCTGCATATGGTGGAAGTAGCGGTGGACAGGGCGGACTGAGAGAGGGTTGATGATGGTGATGGAGTTGGTGTTCTTTCTGATGGCCTAGAATCAGTCTTTCGTTGATATAACAGTGGGATTCCCTGACTGCTGTGGCCTTGCAACGACACCTCAACATTTGCTGCTGTGCTAACCGGTGGGCTTACAGTGGGGGAAACAATGTAGCGTTGCTGACTACCTTCGTTGTGATCAGTTGCACATGTGGCACTTGAGGTTTGGTGTTGTGTCCACGCTTGCAAGTGCATGCTGGTTAAATGTCTAAGCATGCAACTGGTATTCAAATTTTTCAGATTTTTCCCTCGGCTAAAGGTCTTTGCGCACTTCTTACAGATAACCTTGGCCTGATCATGAGGATTTTGTTCAAAAAAGTGCCACACTGCACTCTTCCTACTTTGGCAGACATTTTGCGGCCAAGCACGCTGTGATCTTTTGACCCTCTGGACAAGCTGTCCAGCAACTCTTTTGATGTTTGGAACCTGTCTTTGGAGTGTTCCGGGCCTGCCAGATAACAGCTGTTGCGATGTCGATGTCTGCTGTGGATGCTCGTCATCTGAGCTATTGGAAGCAGCACCCTCTTCCCCCAATGGATGCCAATCTGGGTCAACAACTGGGTCATCCATCACCTCCTCTTCTATGTCATGTGCACCTTCCTCTGTGTCACCGTGTATGGTGGTATAGTGTGCGGGAAGGGGCACCTGAGTCTCATCAGGGTCAGAATCTGGCTCTGTACACTGCGAGGACAATGTAGTGCTCTGAGTGAATGTACCAGCAGAATCATCTATCAGCGGCTGTGCATCAGTGCACTCCATGTCAGATTCATCTTGGCCTGGGTAATTCACCATTTGACTTGATAATCCAGGCATGGTATGTAAAAACAGCTCCATGGAGTAATCAGTAGTATGGCCTGCGTCATCCTTCAATCTTGGTTGGGGTGAAGGACACAAGGAAAGGTGTGGTTCATGAACATGAGCCTCCAATGATGACTCAGTGCTTTTACTTTTTACAACTGAAGAAGAGGAGGCGATAGAGCTGGAGGCTGAGTCAGCAATGTAAGACAAAACTTTTTCCTGATGCTCTGGCTTTAAAAGCGGTTTGCCAACTCCTAGAAAACTAAGCGTTCGAGGCCTTATGTAGCCAGACGATGACGCAGGCTCAACACCTCCTGCATTCGGTCCTATTTTGCTCTTGCCACTACCATCAGATCCACCACCAACACCATCATTACCAGCTGCCAACCCCCGCCCAATTCCACGGCCTCTTCCACCAGCCTTCCTCATTTTTGGTAGAAATGTAGACAAAATCCAACAAACTATATAGTATGTAAAACAAGGTACAAGGTGTCTATAGGACAGGGGAGATTTTGAATTTCTGCACACACTTTTGGACACTGGACACTTTTGGATTGTGTGAGGCCCACTGATATCTGAGCGCTATGTCACAGGCTCGATGGCACAGCTGTGACCTAAGTGACTAGAGGATAAGGGAGATTTTGAATCTCTGCACACACTTTTGGAAACTGGACACTTTTGGATTGTGTGAGGCCCACTGATATCTGAGCGCTATGTGACAGGCTCGATGGCACAGCTGTGACCTAAGTGACTAGAGGATAAGGGAGATTTTGAATCTCTGCACACACTTTTGGACACTGGACACTTTTGGATTGTGTGAGGCCCAATGAATATCTGAGCGCTATGTGACAGGCTCGATGGCACAGCTGTGACCTAAGTGACTTGAGGATAAGGGAGATTTTGAATCTCTGCACACACTTTTGGACACTGGACACTTTTGGATTGTGTGAGGCCCACTGATATCTGAGCGCTATGTGACAGGCTCGATGGCACAGCTGTGACCTAAGTGACTAGAGGATAAGTGAGATTTTGAATCTCTGCACACACTTTTGGACACTGGACACTTTTGGATTGTGTGAGGCCCACTGATATCTGAGCGCTATGTGACAGGCTCGATGGCACAGCTGTGACCTAAGTGACTAGAGGATAAGGGAGATTTTGAATCTCTGCACACACTTGTGGACACTGGACACTTTTGGATTGTGTGAGGCCCACTGATATCTGAGCGCTATGTGACAGGCTCGATGGCACAGCTGTGTCCTAAGTGACTAGAGGATAAGGGAGATTTTGAATCTCTGCACACACTTTTGGACACTGGACACTTTTGGATTGTGTGAGGCCCACTGATATCTGAGCGCTATGTGACAGGCTCGATGGCACAGCTGTGACCTAAGTGACTAGAGGATAAGGGAGATTTTGAATCTCTGCACACACTTTTGGACACTGGACACTTTTGGATTGTGTGAGGCCCAATGAATATCTGAGCGCTATGTGACAGGCTCGATGGCACAGCTGTGACCTAAGTGACTAGAGGATAAGTGAGATTTTGAATCTCTGCACACACTTTTGGACACTGGACACTTTTGGATTGTGTGAGGCCCACTGATATCTGAGCGCTATGTGACAGGCTCGATGGCACAGCTGTGACCTAAGTGACTAGAGGATAAGGGAGATTTTGAATCTCTGCACACACTTTTGGACACTGGACACTTTTGGATTGTGTGAGGCCCACTGATATCTGAGCGCTATGTGACAGGCTCGATGGCACACCTGTGACCTAAGTGACTAGAGGATAAGGGAGATTTTGAATCTCTGCACACACTTTTGGACACTGGACACTTTTGGATTGTGTGAGGCCCAATGAATATCTGAGCGCTATGTGACAGGCTCGATGGCACAGCTGTGACCTAAGTGACTAGAGGATAAGGGAGATTTTGAATCTCTGCACACACTTTTGGACACTGGACACTTTTGGATTGTGTGAGGCCCAATGAATATCTGAGCGCTATGTGACAGGCTCGATGGCACAGCTGTGACCTAAGTGACTAGAGGATAAGTGAGATTTTGAATCTCTGCACACACTTTTGGACACTGGACACTTTTGGATTGTGTGAGGCCCACTGATATCTGAGCGCTATGTGACAGGCTCGATGGCACAGCTGTGACCTAAGTGACTAGAGGATAAGGGAGATTTTGAATCTCTGCACACACTTTTGGACACTGGACACTTTTGGATTGTGTGAGGCCCACTGATATCTGAGCGCTATGTGACAGGCTCAATGGCACAGCTGTGACCTAACTGACTAGAGGATAAGGGAGATTTTGAATCTCTGCACACACTTTTGGACACTGGACACTTTTGGATTGTGTGAGGCCCAATGAATATCTGAGCGCTATGTGACAGGCTCGATGGCACAGCTGTGACCAAAGTGACTAGAGGATAAGGGAGATTGGATTGCTTTTAAAAAAGCAGTTTGCGGAGCAGTGGGTAAACAGCAATGCCAGCCTGTCAGGAAGCCTTAAAAGGCAGCCCAACAACCAACACCACTGATACACCACAATATAGCCTCCCCTTGCACTGCACAGTGACTGGTGTGTTGTGCAGGCCAAATTGCTATCAGCAGCAGAAGCAGTTTTTTTTTCTTCTCAGCAGGACAAAAAAAAAAAATTGGGATTGCTTTTAAAAAAGCATTTTGAGGCCCAATGAATATCTGAGCGCTATGTGACAGGCTCGATGGCACAGCTGTGACCAAAGTGACTAGAGGATAAGGGAGATTGGATTGCTTTTAAAAAAGCAGTTTGCGGAGCAGTGGGTAAACAGCAATGCCAGCCTGTCAGGAAGCCTTAGAAGGCAGCCCAACAACCAACACCACTGATACACCACTATATAGCCTCCCCTTGCACTGCACACACAGTGACTGGTGTGTTGTGCAGGCCAAATCGCTAGCAGCAGAAGCAGTTTTTTTGTCTTCTTCCCTGCCTAACGCTCTCCCTACAGAATCAGCAGCAACCTCTCCCTATACTGAGATCGGCAGAAGTAAGATGGCGGTCGGCGTGCACGCCCTTTTATACCCCCTGTGACGCCCACCAAAGCAAGCCAATCACTTGCATGCCCTTCTGAAAGATGGTGGTGACCCCTGCCTATGTCATCACGTTGCCCACAGTGTCCGTGGATCCTGATTGGCTGAAAAAGAGCGCAAAACAAACTTTTGAAACGCGACTTTGGCGTGTAAGTCGCCGACCTCGTGGCCGACCTCATCCTAGGGTCGGGTTTCGTTTCATGAAACCCGACTTTGCCAAAAGTCGGCGACTTTTGAAATTTTTCGACCCGTTTCGCTCAACTCTAGTACAGCTGTATACGTTTTTTTGTGTAACTAACAATCTCCGTATATGTATTTATGGAGTGTCACACACACACACTGACTCTGCATAGATGTGACTGTAATGTGAACGGCAGATATACAATACTGTTATACTGTTGGAGAATCGGACAGCTCTATATGGTGTCTGTATGGAAAATTGTCTATCTCCGTCTATTTTTATACGTAGTGACACACGCTGTCTCTGTATAGTTTTGACCGTTATCAAACAGCAGATATACGAAACTGTTTGAAAAGCAGACAGTTCTATAAGGTGTAGGTCTGTAAAAATGGAAAATCTCCACGGCTTGTTTTTCCAGAGTCACACACAGATAGCTTGTATTTGTCCATGATACCAGCTGGTACACCGTAGTGTGTGAGGAGCATACACTGCTATACGGTGTCTGTATGGAAAATTGTTAATCTCCGTCTATTTTTATATGGAGTGACACACGCTCTCTGTATAGTTTTGACTGTAATCAAACAACAGATATACGAAACTGTTCGAAAAGCAGACAGTTCAATAAGGTGTAGGTGTGTAAAAATGGAAAATCTCCACGGTTTGTTTTCCAGAGTCACACACAGATAGCTTGTATTTGTCCGTGATACCAGCTGGTACACAGTAGTGTGTGAGGAGCGTACACCGCTATACGGTGTCTGTATGGAAAATTGTCAATCTCCGTCTATTTTTATACGGAGTGACACACGCTGTCTCTGTATAGTTTTGACCGTTATCAAACAGCAGATATACGAAACTGTTTGAAAAGCGGACAGTTCTATAAGGTGTAGGTCTGGAAAAATGGAAAATCTCCTTGGCTTGTTTGTCCAGAGTCACACACAGATAGCTTGTATTTGTCCGTGATACCAGTCAGTACATGGTAGTGTGTGAGGAGCGTACACCGCAATAAGATGTCTGTATGGAAAATTGTCAATCTCTATTTTTATATGGACTGTCACACGCTGTCTCTGCATAGTTTTGACCGTAATCAGACATCAGATATACGAAACTGTTTGAAAAGCGGACAGCTCTATAAGGTGTAGGTTTGGAAAAATGGAAAATCTCCTAGGCTTGTTTTTCCAGAGTCACACACAGATTGCTTGTATTTGTCCGTGATACCAGCCGGTACATGGTAGTGTGTGAGGAGCGTACACCGCTATACGGTGTCTGTAGGGAAAATTGTCAATCTCCGTCTATTTTTATACGGACTGACACGCTGTCTCTGTATAGTTTTGACCATAATCAAACAGCAGATATACAAAACTGTTTGAAAAGGGGACAGCTCTATAAGGTGTAGGTCTGGAAAAATGGAAAATCTCCTCAGCTTGTTTTTCCAGAGTCACACACAGATACCTTGTATTTGTCCATGATACCAGCCAGTACACGGTAGTGTGTGAGGAGCATACACCGCTATTCAGTGTGTGAAAAAATGAACACTCAGTAACTCATCAGAGCAAAATAATAAAAGTTGAAGTGCTTTGAAAAAAGCAGTTTGATCAGCAGTGTGCACACAGCAATGCAGCTATCAGGTAGCCTTAAATGGCAGCCTAATCACCACCAGCGCTGCTGCACACAACAAAAAACTTCCCCTTTCACTGCACACTAACTGTCCAGTGAAAAGCGCTATCAACCGAAGCAATTTTTTTTTCTTCTTCCCTGCCTTAAGCTCTCCCTTAATCAGAATCAGCAGCAGCACCTCTCCCTATTCTAAGATCAGCAGAAGTAAGATGGTGGTCGGCGGTCACGGCCTTTTATAGCCACTGTGATGCCACACAAAGCCAGCCAATCACTTCAATGCCCTTCTCTAAGATGGTGGTGGCCGCTGCCCATGTCATTGCGTTGCCCACAGTGTGTGTCCTCCATCATTGGCTGAGAAAAGGCGCTGGAAGCATTATTTGAAGCGCGACTTTGGCGTTCGGCTCGGCGACCTCATGGGCCGACCTCACACTATGGTCGGGTTTCGATCAGCGAAACCCAACTTTAGCTAAAGTCGGCGATTTTTGTATTTGACCGACCCATTTCACTCAACTCTACTGGTGTTATAAAGTATTTTAATTGACTGAGATAATGACTTTGAGTTTTCATTGGCTGTAAGCCATAATCATCAACATTAACAGAAAAAAACACTTGAAATAGATCACTCTGTGTGTAATGACTCTTTATAATATATGAGTTTCACTTTTTGTATTGAAGAACTAAAATAAATTAACTTTTTGTTGATATTCTAATTTAGTGAGAACGTGTGTGTGTGTATATATATATATACTGTATATATATATATATATATATCACAAAACTCAAGATAAAAAGCGGACGGCACTGCTGTTACTGTGTGACTTCAAATGATGTGCGGCATACAGAAGCCCAGCAGCTGGGAATCTCGGGTGCCAGACCTGGAAACAGTCAATCCTGGGAATCCATGCAAAGAGAAAAGGTCGCACTCATCGAGATCGAAGTTTCACTGATTTATTGACATTAGTGATGGGCGAATCATAAATTACTCGGAATCGCTTGACTCTAGCGAGTCCGAGCCCGGGACTCGCTACTCGTTGTGAGTCTAGCGAGTCCAATGTTAATGAGTGGGGAAGCGAGTCTTAGCGAGTAATGTGCGATTTACAAATTACAAAGGAACATAACAGATTCTATATTTGCGAGTCCCGAATCCAGTATACAGGACTCGGGATTCGTAGACTCGCTCAGACTCGCTCACAATCGCTGTGTGTTGACATAGGCTGTCTTGGAAACTTGTAGGAACATAACAGATTCTGTATAAGCGAGTCCCGAATCCAGTATACAGGACTCAGAATCGTAGACTCGCTCAGACTCGCTGTTGACAGCGATGTGATATAGCGAGTCTAGCGAGTGAGAAAAAAAAACTCTGACAAAACTAGGATTGCCATTGACTTGCATTGGACTCGTTACTGTGCGAGTAATCACTGGGAGACTCGCCGAGTAACGAGTCCAGCGAGTCCCTTACTATTCGCCGAGTAACGAGTCCTAGCGAGTAGACTCGCCCATCCCTAATTGACATATCATGAACATGTCAAGTCGGGGGAGTGACATAAGGAGTGCAAGAAAGGCTGACAATGGCCGTTTCGCGCTGCTCGAGCGCTTCAACGGGTCAAACAGTGGGGGGAAGTGCCGGGTTCATATGAAAATCACATCACTCCGTACCTCCTCCCTCCACAGCTGCTGTCTAAGTGACATTAGTGAATTAAAAACATGCTGAGATGCATTACAACATACAAAAGCATAAATACAACTTGCTGCACAAGCAGAAAAATGGTTACATCGAGAGATAAATTACAATGCATATTCATATATCAAAGACTACTGTTATTTTCATATGTCGAAAACTACTATTTTTTTCTTCTTTCTTTTTCTTATGGAAAACATCTACAATCATATGTATCCAGAGACCAAACTGTCTCACTATTATTGAACTATTAATATACTCACAGGAAGAGAAAAAAAAAAAAAAAAACCTTTCAAAAAAATTCCCAAAAAAAAAAAAAAATTTTCAAAATTTTTTTTTTTTTTTTTTTTTTTTTTTTATCTTTTTACCTTTCTTCCCTTTTTTTCCTTTTTTCTTCCCCTTTTTCTTCCCTCTTTTCTTCTAAAATGAATTGTGTGTAACTTAGTAGCTGTTTTTTTAGGATTCTCATGAACTACTATATACCTGCATAGCTGTATCTTATTATGAATAAACACAAAAATGGACTATCAATGACAAATCTCAATCATAGCGGACAAAAACCGCTGCACCGAAAACGCACAATGTATATGTGCACGTATACTATGCAAACAAAAAACAAGTCACCAAACGATTCAAATGCTATGGGAGAGAAAACCCACAAAATTCAAAAAGATGTCTGCCTCAAATATGTGGAAGTTCATCAAAGCTACAATAAAAGACTCCAGGAAAAAGTACCAACCAGAAAAGCCACATGTGTACATATGTGACATAGTTCTCCTATCAACTTCAAAGGAAATGAGGGAAAATATGAACTCCTTCAGAAAAAAATAGCCATGTCTATTCTATCATTAAAACCCAGCGGACCTGTCGCCTGTGTATTCATGATCCACCTGGATTCTCGTTGTAATAAGATTTTATTTAAATGCCCTCCCTGCGGCGGTAAAACCACCTTCTCGATTCCTGCAAAGGAGAGAACATTAGGGTCATTTCCATGTGAATCTCTTACATGGTTAATTAAACGTGGGACTCCTTTTCCTGTTCTAATGGACTTAAAATGCTCACGGAAACGAATGTATAGCGGACGTATGGTTTTGCCTATGTAGAAAAACCGACATGTGCAAAAAATCACATAGACTACATGGTCTGTCTTGCATGTGATCAAATTTGTTACTGTATGTGTGACCGCGCCCATGTGTAGTGTACGATCAGTACGATGAAATTTACAATAAGGACAATGGCCACACCTATAATTCCCTTGTGGTGTTCCTTTACTCAGCCAAGTGTCACGCTTAATGACGATCCGATTCTTAACCAGAATATCTCTAATTCTTGTACTCCGCTTACATGAGATAAGGGGCCCTCTAGATACTATGTCGCTTAAATCCCTATCTTGTTCCAAAATGTGCCAATTTTTTCTAATTGCTGCTCGTATCTGACGATCCATGGGACTATAACGAAAACAGAAGGTAAATCTCTTTTCATTTTCGACTCTTTTATTCTTTAGAGGCACAACTCCTCTAACTTTATTACTGTACTGAGATTTTACTTTTTCAAGTGTGGTATCTAATAGAACCTTAGGATATCCCCGTTGTCTGAACCTATTATATAACTCTCTAGATTGTGTTTCAAAGCCCTCCAAGGTATTATTTAGACGGTGAACTCTCAAAAATTGACCATATGGCAATGAATTAATGGTATGTGATGGATGGAAACTATCATAACGCAATATGGAATTAGTAGCCAAAGGTTTCCTGTAAACTGACGTGCAGATTTCATTATCCTTAACTTCCAACAAGACATCAAGAAATTCCAGCCGTGTCCCTCCAAAATTGTGTGTGAACAGCATGTTCATCTGGTTCACCTCATTTAGGTGACTGACAAACTTGTCAAAAGAATCTCTGGTGCCATCCCAGACAATGAACACGTCGTCCACATACCTGAGATAAAGTCTGATATGTTGAAAGAATTGTTTGGCATTGTAGACATACTTTTCTTCCAGGGCACCCAAAAAGAGATTGGCGAACGTACATGCTGCCGGGGTACCCATCGCGGTACCCACATTTTGACGGTACCACGTACAATCAAAAGTGAATGCATTGTGAGTAAGTATGAAATTCAAAGCTTCACAAACAAAATCCACAAAGCCCTGCTCCTTGCCTGTGGAGTTCAATATTTCTCTAATAGTATCCACACCCAACTTCTGGGGAATTCGTGTATATAAGCTCTCCACATCTATGGATGCCAGCATGAAGCCGGGTTGCCAAGCAAAATCCTTTATCACATGCAAAAAAGCATTGGTGTCCTTTATGTATGAAGGGATCTCTCCCAACAAAGGGCGCAGCAACCAATCAATATACTGGGACAGGGATTCCGTGACGGATCCTATCCCAGATACGATTGGGCGTCCTGGGGGACAAGAAGCAGACTTGTGGATTTTGGGTACGTGGTACCAGTGGGGGCGCGTGGGAAACTCCGGCAGCAATTTCTCTGCCTTCTTCTCAGAGATAACATTCATCATGACATATTTCCTGAGTAACGACCTTAATTCCCTGATGTACCTGGGAGTGGGATCAGTCTTCAATCTAGTATATGTTACTGTATCAGATAGTTGCCGGTGTGCCTCAGAAAAATACATATCCCTGGGCAACAAAACCGTGTTGCCGCCTTTATCTGAAGGTCTCACTATGGTATCAGACCATTCTCTGATCTCCACCATGGCCTTCCTTTCTGAGTCTGTCAGATTAGAAGGCACTACAGGATATACCAGTGATTCAATGTCCTTTATAACTTGCATTTCAAACACATCAATAAGGTTACCCGGGGATATGGGAGGCATGTATTGTGAAGCAACACCCCCTGTAAACGGTCTATTGGTCAGCTGTGATTCATTACTAGTTACCCTATCTGAGCCTGTGATACTGAGTAGTAAATTGGCATCTTCATGTAAATCAGCTAATGCTCCTGTACCAGCCATGAAACCTAAAGGGCCCACCCTACATTGTGCTTCCCCAGATAATTTACTATCAATGGGGGGTTTTGCTGTAAAGTGTTTATGCAAATGGATCTTCCTGATAGACTTAAATAAATCAATTCTAAATTCAGTCATATCAAAAGGCTGAGGTATGCAAAAATTAAGACCTTTAGATAATAATGCAAAATGTGAATCATTCAAAACATGTCCTCATGTCCTGTCAAATTAATCACTGAAAATGGTTGTGAGTCCGTTATTACTTCTGTCTCCACGAGACCTGTTTCCTCTTGCGGTACCGACCGAAAACTCTTCCTCCTTCCTCTTCTGACTCTCCGCCTAAAGGGACATTAGATCCAGCTCGGGCTGCTTCACATGCTGATTGCTGGTCGGGTGAGGTAGTATTGTAACTGACCCCCTCCCCCACGCTGGAATCTGAATCTGTGGTGAGATAATCTTTTTTTACTGGTGCCTGTTTCTGTTTGTGATAGAAACGTTTATTTTTCCCTTTACCAAATTGCCCAAAGTTAGTATTAATATTGGATCGTTGTTTATTCCAATTAAAAATCTGACCACTGGCGAAATCATTTTTGTCCCGTAGAAATTTATCACGTTTTCTTGATTTAATTTCCGCCTGCATCGGTAGAAGTTTACTGTCCGTCTTTTTATTAAACAATGTCCACTGATTTTCTGTCAGTCTGGATTTTAATTCCTCTTGTGCTTTAACAAGATCATGTTTTACTGTCTCATAATTATGTAAATTCGTGGCCAAAACTAGTTGCAACAAATCCTGTGAGCATTTCAATAGAATCTTCTCCCATTCTGTGCGGAATGAAGTGTTATCACTGAAATTAGAAATATCTTTCCATATTCCATATCCATATCTTTCCATATTGCATATCCAAAAATGATTTCGCCAGTGGTCAGATTTTTAATTGGAATAAACAACGATCCAATATTAATACTAACTTTGGGCAATTTGGTAAAGGGAAAAATAAACGTTTCTATCACAAACAGAAACAGGCACCAGTAAAAAAAGATTATCTCACCACAGATTCAGATTCCAGCGTGGGGGAGGGGGTCAGTTACAATACTACCTCACCCGACCAGCAATTAGCATGTGAAGCAGCCCGAGCTGGATCTAATGTCCCTTTAGGCGGAGAGTCAGAAGAGGAAGGAGGAAGAGTTTTCGGTCGGTACCGCAAGAGGAAACAGGTCTCGTGGAGACAGAAGTAATAACGGACTCACAACCATTTTCATTGATCAATTTGACAGGACATGTTTTGAATGATTCACATTTTGCATTATTATCTAAAGGTCTTAATTTTTGCATACCTCAGCCTTTTGATATGACTGAATTTAGAATTGATTTATTTAAGTCTATCAGGAAGATCCATTTGCATAAACACTTTACAGCAAAACCCCCCATTGATAGTAAATTATCTGGGGAAGCACAATGTAGGGTGGGCCCTTTAGGTTTCATGGCTGGTACAGGAGCATTAGCTGATTTACATGAAGATGCCAATTTACTACTCAGTATCACAGGCTCAGATAGGGTAACTAGTAATGAATCACAGCTGACCAATAGACCGTTTACAGGGGGTGTTGTTTCACAATACATGCCTCCCATATCCCCGGGTAACCTTATTGATGTGTTTGAAATGCAAGTTATAAAGGACATTGAATCACTGGTATATCCTGTAGTGCCTTCTAATCTGACAGACTCAGAAAGGAAGGCCATGGTGGAGATCAGAGAATGGTCTGATACCATAGTGAGACCTTCAGATAAAGGCGGCAACATGGTTTTGTTGCCCAAGGATATGTATTTTTCTGAGGCACACCGGCAGCTATCTGATACAGTAACATATACTAGATTGAAGACTGATCCCACTCCCAGGTACATCAGGGAATTAAGGTCGTTACTCAGGAAATATGTCATGATGAATGTTATTTCTGAGAAGAAGGCAGAGAAATTGCTGCCGGAGTTTCCCACGCGCCCCCACTAGTACCACGTACCCAAAATCCACAAGTCTGCTTCTTGTCCCCCAGGACGCCCAATCGTATCTGGGATAGGATCCGTCACGGAATCCCTGTCCCAGTATATTGATTGGTTGCTGCGCCCTTTGTTGGGAGAGATCCCTTCATGCATAAAGGACACCAATGCTTTTTTGCATGTGATAAAGGATTTTGCTTGGCAACCCGGCTTCATGCTGGCATCCATAGATGTGGAGAGCTTATATACACGAATTCCCCAGAAGTTGGGTGTGGATACTATTAGAGAAATATTGAACTCCACAGGCAAGGAGCAGGGCTTTGTGGATTTTGTTTGTGAAGCTTTGAATTTCATACTTACTCACAATGCATTCACTTTTGATTGTACGTGGTACCGTCAAAATGTGGGTACCGCGATGGGTACCCCGGCAGCATGTACGTTCGCCAATCTCTTTTTGGGTGCCCTGGAAGAAAAGTATGTCTACAATGCCAAACAATTCTTTCAACATATCAGACTTTATCTCAGGTATGTGGACGACGTGTTCATTGTCTGGGATGGCACCAGAGATTCTTTTGACAAGTTTGTCAGTCACCTGAATGAGGTGAACCAGATGAACATGCTGTTCACACACAATTTTGGAGGGACACGGCTGGAATTTCTTGATGTCTTGTTGGAAGTTAAGGATAATGAAATCTGCACGTCAGTTTACAGGAAACCTTTGGCTACTAATTCCATATTGCGTTATGATAGTTTCCATCCATCACATACCATTAATTCATTACCATATGGTCAATTTTTGAGAGTTCACCGTCTAAATAATACCTTGGAGGGCTTTGAAACACAATCTAGAGAGTTATATAATAGGTTCAGACAACGGGGATATCCTAAGGTTCTATTAGATACCACACTTGAAAAAGTAAAATCTCAGTACAGTAATAAAGTTAGAGGAGTTGTGCCTCTAAAGAATAAAAGAGTCGAAAATGAAAAGAGATTTACCTTCTGTTTTCGTTATAGTCCCATGGATCGTCAGATACGAGCAGCAATTAGAAAAAATTGGCACATTTTGGAACAAGATAGGGATTTAAGCGACATAGTATCTAGAGGGCCCCTTATCTCATGTAAGCGGAGTACAAGAATTAGAGATATTCTGGTTAAGAATCGGATCGTCATTAAGCGTGACATTTGGCTGAGTAAAGGAACACCACAAGGGAATTATAGGTGTGGCCATTGTCCTTATTGTAAATTTCATTGTACTGATCGTACACTACACATGGGCGCGGTCACACATACAGTAACAAATTTGATCACATGCAAGACAGACCATGTAGTCTATGTGATTTTTTGCACATGTCGGTTTTTCTACATAGGCAAAACCATACGTCCGCTATACATTCGTTTCCGTGAGCATTTTAAGTCCATTAGAACGGGAAAAGGAGTCCCACGTTTAATTAACCATGTAAGAGATGCACATGGAAATGACCCTAATGTTCTCTCCTTTGCAGGAATCGAGAAGGTGGTTTTACCGCCGCAGGGAGGGCATTTAAATAAAATCTTATTACAACGAGAATCCAGGTGGATCATGAATACACAGGCGACAGGTCCGCTGGGTTTTAATGATAGAATAGACATGGCTATTTATTTTCTGAAGGAGTTCATATTTTCCCTCATTTCCCTTGAAGTTGATAGGAGAACTATGTCACATATGTACACATGTGGCTTTTCTGGTTGGTACTTTTTCCTGGAGTCTTTTATTGTAGCTTTGATGAACTTCCACATATTTGAGGCAAAGACATCTTTTTGAATTTTGTGGGTTTTCTCTCCCGTAGCATTTGAATCGTTTGGTGACTTGTTTTTTGTTTGCATAGTATACGTGCACATATACATTGTGCGTTTTCGGTGCAGCGGTTTTTGTCCGCTATGATTGAGATTTGTCATTGATAGTCCATTTTTGTGTCATAATAAGATACAGCTATGCAGGTATAAAGTAGTTCATGAGAATCCTAAAAAAACAGCTACTAAGTTGCACACAATTCATTTTAGAAAAAAAGAGGGAAGAAAAAGGGGAAGAAAAAAGGAAAAAAGGGAAGAAAGGACAAAAGAAAAAAAAAATGTGAAAAATTTTTTTTTTTATTTTTTTTTTGGGAATTTTTTTGAAAGGTTTTTTTTTTTTTCTCTTCCTGTGGTATATTAATAGTTCAATAATAGTGAGACAGTTTGGTCTCTGGATACATATGATTGTAGATGTTTTCCATAAGAAAAAGAAAGAAGAAAAAAATAGTAGTTTTCGACATGAAAATAACAGTAGTCTTTGATATATGAATATGCATTGTAATTTATCTCTCAATGTAACCATTTTTCTGCTTGTGCAGCAAGTTGTATTTATGCTTTTGTATGTTGTAATGCATCTCAGCATGTTTTTAATTCACTAATGTCACTTAGACAGCAGCTGTGGAGGGAGGAGGTACGGAGTGATGTGATTTTCATATGAACCCGGCACTTCCCCCCACTGTTTGACCCGTTGAAGCGCTCGAGCAGCGCGAAACGGCCGTTGTCAGCCTTTCTTGCACTCCTTATGTCACTCCCCCGACTTGACATGTTCATGATATGTCAATAAATCAGTGAAACTTCGATCTCGATGAGTGCGACCTTTTCTCTTTGCATGGATATATATATATATATATATATATATATATAAACATACACTACCCTTCAAAAGTTTGTGGTCACCCAGACAATTTTGTGTTTTCCATGAAAACTCATACTTTTATTAATCAAATGAGTTACCAAATGAATTTAAAATCTAGGCCAAACATTGACAAGGTTCGAAAAAAAGAGTTTTATTTGAAATAAATTTTCACCTTCAAACTTTGCTTTCGTCAAAGAATGCTCCCTTTCCAGCAATTCCAGCATTGCAGACCTTTGGCATTCTAGCAGTAAATCTGCTGAGGTAACCTGGAGAAATTTCACCCCATGCTTCCAGAAACCCCTCCCTCAAGTTGGTTTGGCTTGATGGGCACTTTTTGCGTACCATACGGTCAAGCTGCTCCCACAACAGCTCAGTGGGGTTGAGATCTGGTGACAGCGCTGACCACTTCATTACAGATAGAATACCAGCTGCCTGCTTCTTCCCTAAACAGTTCTTGCATAATTTGGAGGTGTGCTTTGGCTTTTTGTCCTGTTGTAGGATGAAATTGGCTCCAATCAAGCGCTGTCCACAGGGTATGGCATGGCGTTGCAAAATGGAGTGATAGTCTTCCTTATTAAAAATCCCTTTTACCTTGTACAAATCTCCCATTTTAACAGCACCAAAGCAACCTCAGACCGTCACATTAACTCCACCATGCTTGACAGATGGCGTCAGGCACTCTTCCAGCATCTTTTCAGTTGTTCTGCGTCTCACAAATGTTCTTCTGTGTGATCCAAACACCTCAAACTTGGATTTGTCTGTTCATAACACTTTTTCCAATCTTCCTCTGTCCAATATCTGTGTTCTTTTCCCCATATTAATCTTTTCCTTTTATTAGCCAGTCTTAGATATGGCTTTCTCTTTGCCACTGTGCCCTGAAGGCCAGCATCCCGGAGTCACTTCTTCACTGTAGACGTTGACCCTGGCATTTTGCATGTACTATTTAATGAAGCTGCCAGTTGAGGACCTGTGAGGCATCGATTTTTCAAACTACAGACTCTAATGTACTTGTCTTGCTGCTCAGTTGTGCAGTGGGGCCTCCGACTTCTCTTTCTACTCTGGTTAGAGCCTGTTTGTGCTCTCCTCTGAAGGGAGTAGTACACACCATTGTAGGAAATCTTCAGTTTCTTGGCAATTTTGCGCATGGAATAGGTTTAATTTCTAAGAACAAGAATAGACTGTCGAGTTTCACATGAAAGTTCTTTTTTTCTGGCCATTTTGAGAGTTTAATGGAACCAACAAATGTAATGCTCCAGATTCTCAACTAATTCAAAGGATGGTCAGGTTTATAGCTTCTCTAACCAGCCAAACTGTTTTCAGCTGTGCTAACATACTTATACAAGGGTTTCCAAGGGTATTCTAACCATCTATTAGCCTTCTTACACAGTTAGAAAACGCAAAGTACCATAAGAACACTGGAGTGATGGTTGTTGGAAATGGGCCTCTATACACCTATGAAGATATTTAATTACAAACCAGATGTTTGCAGATAGAATAGTCATTTACCACATTAACAATGTATACAGTGTATTTCTGAATCATTGAATGTTAGCTTCATTGGAAAAAACTGCTTTTCTTTCAAAAATAAGGAAATTTCTAAGTGACCCTAAACTTTTGAATGGTAGTGTATGTGTGTACTTTGTGTATATACGCATGTTTGTATGTGCTGTGTGTATATACATACAGTATATGTATGTGCTGTGTATATACATGTTTATGTGCTACGTGTTTATACATATGTGTATATATGCTATGCATATAGACATATGTGTATGTGCTGTATATGTACATGTGTGTATATGCTATGTGTATATAAATGTGTATGTGCTTTGCTTATTACATATGTATGTGCATGTGATATATTTATAAATAATGGCAGCACAGATGAGAACTCAGAAATGTAAAACTTTCGGCAATCACCCAACAAATGAACAAAATGATGCTCATTCATCGGTGATTGGATTGTTTATGGTGTAGCAAAAATCCTTGTTTTTGGCAGCACATCGTCTGGTGTAATCAGGCGATATGTTGCTGATAACATGATACTATATGGAGACAGAATGATATATTTGAGATTGCTCTGTACACAGCATTCTTTGTAAGCCTGTGTAAAAGTGGAGCTGAACAAGCGATAAACAACATTAATGTTTGTGATTGCACTCATTTAACAGTCTGAAATAATCGTGTGTAAATGTAACCTAAATGTTTCTGTATCATGATGCAATATGTTACCATTTGCGACCCCACTTTAACTTTTGCCCAGGGCCCAACTTTGTCTAAAATCATCTCTGGCAATTATGCATGTATTTGTGTGCTATAGCAATGCGGTCACACCAGAATGCACCTGCACCTTTCCTGCATTTTATTATGATGTGGTGATCAATATTCTTTTTTGCAATGTGCTGTACATAGCTTTTTTGGACCTCAGGGCTGATAGATCTTAGTAGCAGCCCATTCTAAGACAGTTCAAAGTAATGTACATCTGAAATGGGGCTTTACATGTAGATTTACAAACTTGCTATATTATATAGTGCTGCATTAGACCTATGGAAACTCTGAACGACATCTAGAAATGATAGTTCCTCGGTTAGTGTGGGGTGCAGCAAGCAAGCATCCCATAAGCAAAGCATCACAGAAGCTAAGCATCAAGCAAACGGCAATTATCCATGGCAAGGAATTAACATTCATCTCTCTTCACACAGGTAATCAAATCATTCAACTTCTGAACTGATCCACCCTGCATGTATTCACTCCATTCACTGTTAACAAGCAGCCTGAATGGTACAACCCACCACCTCTGCTGGCTGTCATTTCTGCTGCAATATATCCAAATGGTAAATCATTCAACTTCTGAACTGATCCACCCTGCATGTATTCACTCCATTCACTGTTAGCAAGCAGCATGAATGATACAACTCCCCACCACTGCTGGCTGTCATTTCTGCTGCAATATATCCAAATGGTAATCAAATCATTCAACTTCTGAACTGATCCACCCTGCATGTATTCACTCCATTCACTGTTAGCAAGCAGCCTGCATGGTACAACTCCCCACCTCTGCTGGCTGTCATTTCTGCTGCAATATATCCAAATGGTACAAGTCAATACTTCTGCTTGCTGCCTGTCTTCTGCTGCTTTAGAATTTTGCAACATATTTTAGTGTGCCTGCTAAAGCTTTGGTATAATTCATTTGTTGCATTCTATTTAATACTTACTGCTTTATATCTGTGACTGAGGCCTCTCTAGATCTTATCAGGTGGAAGGTGCTATAGCATATAGATGCAACCTGGTCTAATGCCTTTGATCATCTAACCACCCCCTGGTGTGCTGGCTCCAGCTGCAAAATTTTCCCAAACCAGCTCCCACAATCCCTCTCTCCTGACCCTGTAGTGTGGCCTATATATTTAGTAGTTCCTAAGGGAACGCACGCAAGTGTGGGGTGCAGCACGCAAGCATCCCATAAGCAAAGCATCACAAAAGCTAAGCATCAAGCAAACAGCAGTTATCCATGGCAGTTAGTCAGGGCAGGAGTCAGGTAACCCACACTTTGCTTTCCCCTTTAATCATGTGCTTTATTTCTATTCTCCTGTGCTCCCTTACCATCCACATTCACCACCCATCCCCCCTCCATCACGACTCATACACATTAGCCCCACTATACTTCCCTCTCCCTTGTACAGCTCCCATGCACTCCTCACCTTCCTGAGAAACCTCATACCATCTTTCCCAAACACATCGCAGAAAAAAACTATTTGCAATTCCAACAACTATTTGCTCTTTATCTTCCTACTCCTACTGATTTCAGATGACATCTCCCCCAACCCTGGTCTACCATCCCCCAACCTCAACCCCTACCTCATACCAAAACCATACTAATCTTATTAATATTACTTGCACTCCCTCATCTCCATCTTTTAATGGTGCCCTCTGGAATCCACGGCCTGTTTGTAGCAAGTTTCCTTTCCTGCACAACTACTTTCTGAACAACTCTCAATCAATCAAATCAAATTTATTATCGCCAAGTACATATTACATATATACAAGGAATTCTTTGTGGCAAAGAGGCAATATAATATAATAATAACAGATACAACAAGTAACATCTAACAAGACAGATACAGTATATAGTCTACACATGACGATTTAATTGTTGAACAGAGAGTGGATAGAAGCTGTTCATATGGCGGTTGGTGCTGCATTTGGGGACTCTGAAGCGACGTCCTGAAGGGAGTAGTTGGAATGAGGAGTGTCCTGGGTGAGAGGGATCGGATGAAATTTTCAATGCGTGGGATCGAATACTCTTATCATAAAGATCCTGGATTTTAGGCAGGGGTGAACCTATAATTCTCTCTGCTGTTCTGAAAGTCCTTTGTAAGCGGAGTTTGTCATGCGCAGTGGCTCCCCCATACCAGACTATCAGAGAGGAACAAATCACAGATCTGATGACAGCATTAAAGAATAAGATCAGCAGATTCTTAGACAAACCATATCTTTTCAGCTGATGCAGGAAGAACATCCTCTGTTGTGCTTTTCTTATAACAGCATCCACGTTTTTCCCCCATTTAAGATCATGAGAGATGATAACACCAAGGAATTTGGTCTCTGTGACCCTAAGAACCACTTCATCATGGATGTAGATTGGAAGTATCTCATGTTGATCTTTCCTAAAATCCACAACCATCTCAGCAGTTTTTTTAGTGTTGAGTACAAGATTATTGGCTTTACACCAGTCACATATTCTTTCCACCTCACTCCGATACAAGTCTTCAGCATTTCCCCTGATGAGACCAATCAGTGTCATATCATCGGCAAATTTCAAGATTTCAATCTGTTGGCCATCACTGAAACCTGGATTCAGGATTCCGACACTGTCTCTCCTGTTGCCATTTCCTATGGTGGCTTTCAATTCTCTCATTCCCTGAGACCCACAAACAGACATGGTGGTGGTGACAGCATACTCCTGTCCCCACAATGCACTTTCCAGGTCATCCCCCAGTTCCATCACTCTCATTCCCTTGTTTTGAGGTCCACACCATCAGGCTCTTCCGTCCCCTCTCCCTCAGAGTAGCGGTCATATACCGCCTCCCAGGCTCACCCACTTCCTTGACCACTTTTCAGCCTGGCTGCCGCACTTCATGTCCTCAGAACCTACAACTCTTATCCTGGGAGACTTCAACATCCCCATTAAAAGCCCTACTTCCACATCTGCATCCCAGCTCCTATCACTAACCACCTCTCTAGGCCGCTCGCAGCTTTCAGCCTCTGCGACACACAAGGACGGTAACACCCTTGATCTGGTCTTTGTCCGGCTCTGTTCAAACTCCCACCTAAATAACTCACCGCTTCCACTCTCTGACCACAAAATTCTCGCCTTCATGCTCACAAATCCTCACCCACGCCAGCTCACTCCTACCTACCACACAAATGAAAATCTACAAGCCATAAACTCTCAGACACTTTCAGACTCCCTACACTCATCACTGTCCCCAATCTCCTCTTTCTCCTGTCCTGATCTGGCTGTTCATCACTACAACGACACTCTTAGACTCACCCTTGACCAAGTAGTTCCCCTCACCCTCAGAACCTCCAAGCACAGAGTAAAACAGCCCTGGCTCACATCGCAAACTCAACTTCTCCAGCAATGCTCTAGGAGTGCTGAACGCCTATGGAGAAAAACCCACACATCAGAAGACTTCATCCATTTTAAATTTATGTTAAGAACCTATAACGCTGCCCTTCACCTCGCCAAACAGACCTACTTCACCACCCTGATCTCCTCACTAGCCAACAACTCCAAGAAACTTTTTGACACTTTTTACTCCCTCCTCAGGCCAAATGCACAAGCCCCTATCACAGATATTTGTGCTGTTGACCTGGCCTCCCACTTTACAGAAAAAATAGATAATATCCGTCAGGAAATCTGCTCCCAACCACCAAGTTCTGTGACTCCCATCCCTTCCTGCATCTCCCCTGGCTCACTTTCCACATTTGATCCCATCACAGAAGAAGAAGTCTCCAGACTCCTCTCTTCCTCTCATTCGACCACATGCACTACTGACCCCATTCCCTCACATCTCCTCCAGTCTCTCTCTCCAGTCATCACAACTCACCTAACTGCAAATTTTAATCTCACCCTCTCCTCGGGCATTTTCCCATCCTCCTTCAAACACGCCATCGTTACTCCATTACTAAAGAAACCCACTCTCGACCCATCCTGCACAAACAACTACAGACTAGTCTCCAATCTCCCCTTCATCTCTAAACTTTTGGAGCACCTAGTTTACTCTCACCTTACCCGTTACCTCTCCACTCACTCCCTTCTAGACCCTTCACAGACCGGCTTTCGCCCCTTACATTCGACTGAAACTGCACTCAAAGTAACCAATGACCTTCTGACAGCAAAACGTAACGGTGACCACTCTCTGCTCATTCTTCTTGACCTATCTGCAGCTTTCGACAATGTTGACCACCATCTCCTACTCTCTAGGCTCCAGTCACTAGGCATTAAGGACACTGCTCTCTCCTGGTTCTCTTCCTATCTTTATGACTGCTCCTTCAGTGTTTTGTTCTCTGGCTCCACGTCATCTCCTCTTCCACTGTCGGGGTACCTCAAGGCTCAGTCCTTGGCCCCCTTCTCTTCTCTATCTACACGGCCCCAGTTAGACAGACCATCAGCAGATTTGGCTTTCAGTACCATCTTTATGCTGATGACACACAACTACAGTGGGGCAAAAAAGTATTTAGTCAGTCAGCAATAGTGCAAGTTCCACCACTTAAAAAGATGAGAGGCGTCTGTAATTTACATCATGGGTAGACCTCAACTATGGGAGACAAACTGAGAAAAAAAAATCCAGAAAATCACATTGTCTGTTTTTTTTTCATTTTATTTGCATATTATGGTGGAAAATAAGTATTTGGTCAGAAATAAGCAATCAAGATTTCTGGCTCTCACAGACCTGTAACTTCTTCTTTAAGAGTCTCCTCTTTCCTCCACTCATTACCTGTAGTAATGGCACCTGTTTAAACTTGTTATCAGTATAAAAAGACACCTGTGCACACCCTCAAACAGTCTGACTCCAAACTCCACTATGGTGAAGACCAAAGAGCTGTCAAAGGACACCAGAAACAAAATTGTAGCCCTGCACCAGGCTGGGAAGACTGAATCTGCAATAGCCAACCAGCTTGGAGTGAAGAAATCAACTGTGGGAGCAATAATTAGAAAATGGAAGACATACAAGACCACTGATAATCTCCCTTGATCTGGTGCTCCACGCAAAATCCCACCCCGTGGGGTCAGAATGATCACAAGAACGGTGAGCAAAAATGCCAGAACCACGCGGGGGGACCTAGTGAATGAACTGCAGAGAGCTGGGACCAATGTAACAAGGCCTACCATAAGTAACACACTATGCCACCATGGACTCAGATCCTTCAGTGCCAGACGTGTCCCACTGCTTAAGCCTGTACATGTCCGGGCCCGTCTGAAGTTTGCTAGAGAGCATTTGGATGATCCAGAGGAGTTTTGGGAGAATGTCCTATGGTCTGATGAAACCAAACTGGAACTGTTTGGTAGAAACACAACTTGTCGTGTTTGGAGGAAAAAGAATACTGAGTTGCATCCATCAAACACCATGCCTACTGTAAAGCATGGTGGTGGAAACATCATGCTTTGGGGCTGTTTCTCTGCAAAGGGGTCAGGACGACTGATCCAGGTACATGAAAGAATGAATGGGGCCATGTATCGTGAGATTTTGAGTGCAAACCTCCTTCCATCAGCAAGGGCATTGATGATGAAACGTGGCTGGGTCTTTCAACATCACAATGATCCAAAGCACACCGCCAGGGCAACGAAGGAATGGCTTCGTAAGAAGCATTTCAAGGTACTGGAGTGGACTAGCCAGTCTCCAGATCTCAACCCTATAGAAAACCTTTGGAGGGAGTTGAAAGTCCGTGTTGCCAAGCGAAAAGCCAAAAACATCACTGCTCTAGAGGAGATCGGCATGGAGGAATGGGCCAACATACCAACAACAGTGTGTGGCAACCTTGTGAAGACTTACAGAAAACATTTGACCTCTGTCATTGCCAACAAAGGATATATCACAAAGTATTGAGATGAAATTTTGTTTCTGACCAAATACTTATTTTCCACCATAATATGCAAATAAAATGAAAAAAAAAAAACCAATGTGATTTTCTGGATTTTTTTTAATCAGTTTGTCTCCCATAGTTGAGGTCTACCTATGATGTAAATTACAGATGCCTCTCATCTTTTTAAGTGGTGGAACTTGCACTATTGCTGACTGACTAAATACTTTTTTGCCCCACTGTATATACGTCATTCCCCGACCTTACCCCCACTGTACTACAGAATGAAAGTGACTGTCTGTCCGCAGTCTCCAACATCATGTCCGCTCTCTATCTGAAACTCAATTCTCCAAAACTGAACTTCTTCTGCTCCCGCCGTATACTAACCTCCCTAAATCTGATATTTCCCTCTCTGTGGGTGGCACCACAATAACACCCCAGCAGCAGGCGTGCTTTCAAGGTGTTATGTTTGACATCAATCTCTCCTTCACATCCCATATACAATCTCTTGCCAGCTCTTGCCGCTTACACCTAAAGAGCATCTCTAGAATCCGCCCTTTTCTCACCATGGAAACAACAAAAACCCTCACTGTAGCATTGATCTACTTCCGCCTGGATTACTGCAATGCTCTATTAATTGGCCTCCCTGTTACTCGACTATCCCCTCTCCAGTCCGTACTTAATGCAGCAGCCAGAGTCATCTATCTGGCTAATCGGTACTCGGACACGTCCGCTCTTCGCCAGTCCTTACATTGGCTGCCCATTCATTATAGGATCCAATTCAAAGTACTTGTTCTCACCCACAAAGATCTCCACAGTGCAGCACCCCCCTACATCTCCTCCCTCATTTCTGTCTATTGGCCTAACCGACCGCTGCGCTCTGCAAACGACTTTTGACTAACCTCTTCACTAATCTGTACCTCCCACTCCCGACTCCAAGACTTCTCCTGTGCTGCGCCAATCCTCTGGAATGCTCTACCCCAAGAAATTAGGACTATCCACAATTTGCATAGTTGCAGGTGCTTCCTCAAAACACATTTGTTCAGAGCGGCCTATCACATTCACTAATCAAAGTCATTCTATGTGTAAGTGTGCATGTGTAGCCCATTCACTATCTCCATCCATCCCTCACTCCCTCAAGATGGCTGGACCATCATTGTAAATACACCATTGTAAATACACACCTATACTCTGTATCTCCCCCACCTCTTTGTAGATTGTAAGATCTCACGAGCAGGGTCGTCTTATTTTGCTTTAATTATTGTATTGTTATCATTGTTACTTATGACTTGTGTCTTGAAACTGTTAAACTGTAAAGCGCTGCGGAATATGTTGGCGCTATATAAATAAAGATTATTATTATTATTATTATTAGTGTTAAAAAGCACTCCCACTAAATTTACATTCATTAAACGTGTGTGTACATGCATATAATGTAGTGCGAGTGTGTTATTATACTCACCTACCATTTTCTCCAATGACCAGCTCTGGTCTTCTCTGCTTCTCTGTGACATCACCTCTTTGCAGACTGGCCTGGCCATGCTGCTCTATGTGTGACCCAGAAGTCGATTTTACAGTGAAAGTCTATGGGGCATCAGAACGAAGCTCTATGGACTTTCATTGTAAAATTTACTTCTGGGTCACGCAGAGCACATAGAACATGCCAGCTAGTTGGAATTGCGTTGATGTCACAGAGAAGCAGACAAGACCGGCGCTAGATATCGGAGAAAGCGGCAGTAGGTAAGCATATTAATACACTCACACTACATTACATCCATATACACACATTTAATGAATAAAAAAGTTAGTGGGAGTGCTTCTTTAACTTATGAATGTGGATGTATGTGATATCCAATGATTTAGCATGTTGGATAATTCAGCATGTTAGCAGTCCTGAAGATCCTCAATTTTCAATTATCATAATATTCAGTATACTTCTACAGGGGTTGTAATGGCAAGAACTGACCCATGTGCCTAAAAAATGGAAAAATGCAAAACCCCAACATGTACAGGACGTACTCACACCAGTATGTAAAATCATTGTGATTTCTATATTTTTCAGTAGTATTTTGCTTAATGTTTTTTGTAGTAGAAATCAGAGCTACATAATATGTCATGTGTACATTAGAGGAAGAGGTTGTGACAGTTCAATTCTCATAATCTCTGGGATGTTGGCCATGTGTCAAAGTATCTGGGTCTAATTAGACATAACATGGCTTGATTTTTGACAATTGTAACAATGTCAGCACTACAGTAATTCACATGAGCTCCTGAATAATCAGTAATAAGATATGACATCAGCAAAAAACAACTACCGTATTTTGATAATCTAAGCCCCAAATTTACCTATGTAAGAATATGTTAAAATGTAACTTTAATGCATACTCTTAAAGGGCTTGTCCGGGACTTTAACATTAATGGAAAATTCTTAGGATAGGTCTTCCATTTCTGATCAGCTGTTTTAAGTGTCATCAGCCGGAAACTGCTCAGTTAAGGAGTTGGACAGCCCTGTTGATGAAATAGTGGCTGTGCGAGGTACTGCACATCGACCCCTATTGATTTGAATATGTAGCAAATGTGCAGTATTCGGCCATGACAACTATACGGTTGATAGGGCTATGCAGCTCCCAAAATAAGGCCGTCACCAACACAGGGAACAGCTGTTCGGTGGAGGTGCTGACTTTTGCACCCTCACCGATCAGACTAAGGATAGGTCAACAATGTTAACCTCTTCCAACAGGCGGTGTACATGTACAGCTCTGTGGGAGTTACGTTCCCGCCAATGGCAGTACAGGTACAGCGCACCGATCGTGTGGCCTCACGCTGAGTACCACGGTGATCAGGTGCAGTTGCCAGCTTTGTGTGAGCGCTGACTCCCCATAGCAACACCCACAATCGGTGCTACCACTGATCGTGGGCATTTTACCCATCTGATGCTTCTGTCACTACTGACAGTGGTATAGATGAGCATGCTCTATGGAGATCCCTGGCTGCAAGATGGCCACGGAGTTCTTCAGGATCCTGCAGGGAAGGTAGCTTGGGGGGCCTGTTGAGAGCAGGTGCTGACATGCCTCCTTCCCTGCTTGTCAGATGCTGATGTGATACTCTGCAGTGTACAGTATCAGATCAGCGATCTGACACCATACAGTGATTTCCCAGGATGTGACAATGTAAAAAAATACATATATTAAAAACTGTAAAAATATTTTTTTTAAATTACCAAATAGAGAAAAAAAAGAAACAAATATTTTTCCAATAAATACATTTATTTTTGTAAATAAAAAAATAAACAATAAAAGTATTCATATTTGGTATCGCCACATCCGTAATGACCTGCTCTATAAAACTGTCCCTCTAGTTAACCCTTTCAGTGAACACCGTAAAAAAGAAACGAGGGAAAAAACAATGCTTTTTCAGCATACCGCCGAACAAAAAGTGCTATAAAAAGCGATCAAAAAGATGAATGTAAATAAATATGGTACCGCTGAAAATGTCATCTTGTCTCCAAAAAAGCCATCATACAGCTCATCAGCAGAAAAATAAAAAGTTATAGCTCTTAGAATAAAGCGATGCAAAAAAAATTATTTTTTCTATAAAATAGTTTTTATTATGTAAAAGTACCAAAGCATAAAAAAATTATATAAATTGGGTAGCGCTGTAATCCTACTGACCAGAAGAATAAAGCTGCCTTACCAATTTTACCACACGCAAAATGATATAAAAAAACAAAAAGCAATTCCTGATTTTCTGTTTTTTGTTCACTCTGTCTCCCAAAAATTGAAATAGAGAACGATCAAAAAAGTCATGTGCCCAAAAATGGTACCAATAAAAACATCAACTCATCCCGCAAAAAACAAGTCATAACATGACTCTGTCAGCCAAAATATGGAAAAATTATAGCTCTCAAAATGTGGTGATACAAAAACTAGTTTTCATAATAAAAAATCTTTTAGTGTGTGACAGAAGCCAAACATAAAAACCTGATATAAATCTGGTATCACTGTGATAACACCTACCCAAAAAATAAAGTCGCCTAATCACTTATACCGCACCAGGAACGTAATAAAAACAATTCTTCACATGCTCTGAGGCTCGGCGCACATTTATTCTGCGCTCTGTGCTGAGCACTTACACTGAGGTTTAAGCCAAATCTCTTAAATATGTGATTCACATGGAACCTCTGGAAAATGATTCCCCATAATGAGGCAAATGGATGCACTGTGGATGCCATAGGATCCCTGATCCGGCTGTGTCCGTCTTTTTAGGATTGCATAAAAGTGCCGTCGGCCACAGTTTTTTGCATTTCTGAAAACAAGGACACCACTGAACAGTCCAGATTAACTCTGCTTCCTCATTATAGAGAATTGATCCATCGGGGGTTTCAGCTGTCATGTCACTCAAAGATTTAGATGCAAACCCCAATATAAGTTCTCAGCATAGAGCGTCAGATAAATGTGATCATAAATGTTATGTAAAATGTTCCCAATAAAAGCTTCAAATGTGGCGCCCTCAGGAGTATGGTCGCCACAGTGGCATTACCTTCCTCCTAGGGAGTGTGATGTCATGCTTGGAAGCAATGAAGGGTCTCTCTATCAGTTAAACACAACACACAGCACAGTTCCCACTCAAGGCCAGCAGAGGGAGCTCTGAACCAAACCTGGGGGAGGAGCTGCTCTCTGGGGGCCAGGAAGGGGAATTTAGTTAGTTCGTGTGAGGAGGGAAATGTGTGTGGATGTGAGGAGACGAGCTGGAGGATTGAGCAGACTTCAGGCTCACTTCTAGCTGTAGCGCATGGTATGGAGACCGGTCTCCAAGGTTGTATGGATACTGATGTTCCTGCAACAGAAACCAGAGGAATAGGAAGCTGTAAATGCTCTGTTCCCACATAAGACTCGGAGGCACAACAGCAACGTGTGAGCCAGAAGAAGGAGGCTACAGCTGTCTGCCATATGAGGGAGTTCTAAAAGAGAACAAGCAAGTGGAACATCAGTGTAACACAGTACAGCAAGTACCTCAGAAAGCGCTAGAAAGGAGACTGCACAACCCATCTGCATAGAGAGAATCCTAAGTTGCTTCCAAGCTGGCCAGCCTCTGTTCCATCTGTAATCTGGACCTTGGACTGCACTAACAAAGCATAGTAAAGGTAACGGAAACTGCACCCTGTTGTGTCATTGCATTCTTCCTGCAAACCCTCCAGCACTGCTACATCTCTGTGCCAGACACTACACCCTCTTCCTTAACACCCATTACCACTGCCCTGGGACCACAGCTCCACCTGTGGGAGCTATTACATCTTGCTGCCTCATACCATCTGTCCCAGAGGATCTGCCTGCAGCGTCGGCTTAACCCCTTCATTGCCGATCACCACAGGTGGCGTCATGTATCATCCATCTATAAACTTTATCCAGCCACGCTCAACCCCTTTTACATGGATGCCCAGGGCCACGGACCGGGTCACCGCTATTGTGACACTTTCCTCTGAGATACCGGCCGGGTACCGAGTACCCCACTGCCCTGGCGGACGATCCACAACTCAATCCACAAAAAAAGCAATCACTCACTCACTCAGGTCTGTCGTCTGTTAACGGAAATATAGGGCTTCCACATCACTGGTAGTACAAAGGCTCTGAAAAAGTGAAATGACTCCTCACCCCCAAAAGAAATTCAGCAAATCCTATGCACCCAAATCCAAATGCCCCCTTGCTTCTAAGCCCCAGTGTGCCTAAATCACATTTAGCGCCCACATGTTTGGCATTTCTGTAGTGATGAGAGCCTGCCTAAATTACAAGTGTGTGTCTCCAGAAGTGTGAGTTGGGCATAATGTACTGGTCACTACAACTGCAGTTTGCAATTTTCACTCAGCAACATCAACAGCAGCTTGTTTCTAGAAAACAGCCATGGAGTCAAAATTATCACTACACCTGTAGATAAATTCCAAAAGGGGTTTAATTTCCAAAATTGAGTCACTTGAGAGGGGATTCTGCTTTTCTAGGACTTAGGGGCTCTGTATATGAAGTCAGCAAACTATTCTAGGAAAATCTGCACTCCAGGAGGCAAATAGCACTCCATTCCTCCTGAGTCTCTCCATATGGTAAGTAGTATTGTACATCCACATATGGGATATTTCTACATTCAGCAGAAATTGTGGGACAATTTTTGGTGCAAATTTTACCATTTTTTTCAGTATGAAAATGTAAAATTTTGGTGGTAACAATGTAAAATATTTTGTCTTCACTGCCCAATGGTATAAAATTCTGTGACATGACTGTGGTGTCAATATAACCACTGCACTCCTAGATGAATTCATTGAGGGGTTTAGTTTGTAAAATGGGGTCACTTATGGGGGTTCTGCTGTTCTGGCATCTCAGGGGCTCTGCCAATGTGACATGGCGCCTTCAAACCAGTGTATCAAAATCTGCAGTGTAATATGGCGCTGTTAGCGTGGGTGGTCAGGAGCGGGAGCTCCGAGAGTGGACCCTCTGGACCGTGGCACCGAGGGACCCCGGGCGAGCTGCCAGGTGGAACCGACCCCTATACAGGGACCGTTAGGAGCAGGCCCAGGGGTTCGAGTACCACGGTAGCCGGTACCGAGAGGGGCGGCTCAGGATGGACCGGAGTAAGACTGAGACTGGAGTAGGACGGCAGGAGCACTGAAGACAGGACTGGAGTAGGACGGCAGGAACACAAGGCAGGACTGGAGTAGGACGGCAGGAACACTGAAGGCAGGACTGGAGTAGGTAACCAGGAACACGGGTAGCAGGACTGAGAAGCTGCTGTGAGGAGCAGCCGAGACAGGAACTGCAGGAGCAGAGTGTGCACGATGGAGCGAGGCCAGAGTGTCAGGAAACACAACGATCAGGCGCCTCCCTCAGGGGGAAGCGGCCTGATAAGGCCCCGTCTGGTCAGCCATTGGTCCAAAGGTGCTTCCGGGTCAGGGCACAGCCGGAGCATAAGAAGCAGGAAGGAGGCGCGGGCGCGGCCTATGGCGCATGCGCATAGCATGCAGGGAAGGCATCGGTCGCGGGCCTGTCTCAGGTGACCGCCGCGGCCGTCGGGTGGAGAGAGGCTGCGGCGTGGGAGCGGAGGGCGACTGCGGCGTGGGAGCGGAGGCCGGGTGAGTATGGCGGAGCGGTGTAACAGTACCCCCTCCCCTAAGCCGCCCCCCCGGAGATTAACAAGAAACCTCTTGAGGATACGGGGAGCATTAATATTCTCCCGAGGCTCCCAGGATCTCTCCTCAGGACCAAAGCCCTTCCAATCAACGAGAAAGAAAGTCCTACCTCTAACCCTTTTCACAGCGAGGATGTCCTGCACTTCAAAAACGTTGTCGGCACCCACCAGCTGAGGACCAAGATCAAGCGAAGAATGGAAACGATTCAGCACCACAGGCTTCAGGAGAGAGACGTGAAAGGTGTTCGGGATCCGGAGCGAAGCAGGCAACCTCAATTTGTAGGCAACTTCGTTAATACGTCCCAGAATTTCAAACGTACCGATGTAGCGTGGACCCAACTTGTAGGAGGGCAGTTTTAGTCGGACGAATTTGGAGGAGAGCCAGACCTTGTCGCCAACACGATACGGAGGAGAATCCAACCTCTTTTTGTCTGCATAGTTCTTCATCTGATCAGCGGATCTCTTGAGTGATGTGTTGGTCTCAGCCCAAATCTTAGAAAATTCCGAGGACAAGGCATTGGCCGCGGGTACCTCAGAGGCAGGGGTTATCGGAAGAGGGACACCAGGATGTCTGCCAAAAACAATGAAAAACGGAGACTTGGCCGAAGACTCACCAGCATGGTTGTTATAAGCGAACTCTGCCCAGGGGAGTAAGTTGACCCAATCGTTCTGGTGGGTGTTAGAGAAGTGGCGTAAGTATCCCGTAAGTGTCTGGTTGGTACGCTCTACTTGTCCGTTGGACTGTGGATGGTAGGCCGAGGAGAAGTCGAGGGAAACGTTCATAAGCTTACAAAGCGAACGCCAGAACTTGGAGGTAAACTGAACCCCTCGGTCAGACACAATGCGTCGAGGTAGTCCATGAAGCCTGAAGACTTGATGAATGAAGATCTCGGCCAGCTCTGGCGCTGAGGGAAGACCGGGCAGAGGGATGAAGTGAGCCATCTTGGAAAAACGATCCACCACCACCAGAATGACTGAGCAGCCCGCAGAGCAGGGTAGGTCGGTGATGAAATCCATGGCGATGTTCTCCCAAGGAACCGTAGGGACAGGCAACGGAAGCAACAAGCCAGACGGAGATCTCCGTGGCACCTTGTTCTTTGCACAGGATGGACAAGAAGCCACAAAGTCGAGTACATCTTGGCGAAGTGAGGGCCACCAGTAGTGACGTTTGATAAGGTCAAGGGTCTTCTTAGTTCCGGCATGGCCGGCCAGTTTGGAGGAGTGCCCCCATAGAAGAACCTTTTGCTTGAGATTCTCTGGCACAAGCGTCTTGCCAGGCGGAGGAGTAAGCCAGTTCACTGGAGCCACGGTGATGATCCTAGTGGGATCAATGATATGTGACGGTTCCTCCATGGATTCGTGTGGTTGGAAGACCCTGGACAGGGCGTCGGCTTTGGAATTCTTGTTGCCGGGACGGAATCGGAGCTCGAAATCAAATCGGGCAAAAAGTAAAGACCATCTGGCCTGGCGAGGGTTTAGTCTCTGAGCAGACTGGAGATAGGCCAGATTCTTGTGGTCCGAGAAGATGACAAAAGGATGGACAGCTCCTTCCAGGAGGTGGCGCCATTCCTCCAAGGCCAACTTGATGGCCAAAAGTTCCCGGTCACCGATCGAGTAGTTACACTCGGATGGAGAAAAGGCCTTCGAGAAGAAACCACAAGGGTGCAGGCGACCGGAGGCGGTCCTCTGGGACAGCACCGCCCCGGCACCAGTCGAGGAAGCGTCCACCTCGAGTACAAAAGGTCGATCGCTCTCAGGGCGATGCAGGACCGGAGCCGTGGAGAAAGCCCGTTTTAGGGACAGAAAGGCCTCCTCTGCCTCAGGAGACCAATCCTTGGAAGTAGACCCTTTACGGGTGAGCAGAGAAATGGGTCTTGTGATCGCGGAGAAGTGGGAGACAAATTGCCGGTAATAGTTGGCGAACCCGAGGAATCGTTGTATCGCCTTTAATCCGACGGGGCGAGGCCATTTGAGGATGGCAGACAACTTCTCGGGATCCATCCTTAGACCAGCGTCGGAGATAATGTATCCCAGAAATGGCAGAGAGGTCTGTTCGAAGAGACATTTCTCGATCTTTGCATACAGACGGTTCTCCCGAAGACACTGAAGCACCAGGCGGACACTCTTTCTGTGGGACGAGAGGTCCGGCGAGAAGACGAGGATGTCGTCTAAGTACATGACCACACAGGAGTACAAGAGATCCCGGAAGATCTCGTTGACGAACTCTTGAAAGACTGCAGGAGCATTGCAAAGACCGAAGGGCATGACCAGGTACTCGTAATGGCCATCTCGAGTGTTGAAAGCGGTCTTCCACTCGTCACCTGCACGGATACGGACCAGATTGTAGGCTCCTCTGAGGTCCAGCTTGGTAAAGACCCGAGCCCCTCTGAGACGGTCAAACAGTTCCGGAATGAGTGGAAGAGGGTACCTGTTCTTGATGGTAATCTCATTCAAGCCCCTATAGTCAATGCATGGTCGTAGAGTCCCGTCCTTCTTTTTGACGAAGAAGAACCCGGCTCCCGCGGGCGAAGAGGATTTCCGTATAAAGCCTTTGGCGAGGTTCTCTCGGTCGTACTCGGTAATGGCGGTGGTCTCCGCGGGAGACAGAGGGTAGATTCTGCCCCTTGGGGGGGTTGAACCAGAAACAAGTTCAATTGGGCAGTCAAACGGCCGGTGTGGAGGGAGGACCTCCGCTTCCTTCTTATCAAAAACATCGGCGTAGGAGCTGTAAGCTGGAGGAAGACCCGGGAGGTCTGGAGGTGACCGTGGAGCGGCCGCCAGGCGGACAGGAGTCAGACAGCGAGCTTGGCACGGGTGCCCCCAGTGGAGTATCTCCCCAGAAGACCAGTCGAGAACAGGCTGATGAGTTCTTAACCATGGAAGACCGAGTAGAATGGCGTGAGAGAGCTTAGGTAAAACGTAAAAGGCTATCTTCTCTCGATGTAAGGCTCCGATTTGCAATTCCACCTCTTCAGTGACCAAGGTGACGGTCACCTGTAGCGGTTTGCCATCCATGGTGGCAATCTGAATTGGGTTAGATAGAGTGACTACAGGAATTTGGTATTTGTCTACCTCTTCCGGCCGAATGAAGTTACCCGCTGAGCCCGAATCCACGTAGGCCACCTCGGAACCACGCCTCCCTCCTGAAACCAAAAGCACAGAAATCGTAAGGGGTTGAGAGGAATCATCATCATCACCTAGGAAGGCCTCTCTTACCTGACCTAGGTGGAGTCGTTTCCCTGTCTCTTAGGACAGGTGCGGATATAGTGTGACGAATGACCGCAATAGAGGCACAGACCTTGTGCCCGTCTCTCTCTCTGACGTAACTCGGCCAACCTGAGATGATCTATCTGCATGGGCTCACCCGAAGAAAGGGAAGAAGATCCGACTGAACGTGAGCTGGCCGACTGAGTGAAAGGAGAAACTGACCTGGAGGAGCGCCTGTCTCTCACTGACTCCCGAGCGCGCTCCAGGAAGCGCAGGTCAATGCGGGTAGCCAGCGAGATAAGGTCCTCTAAGGTGGACGGGGTATCTCGACCAGCGAGTTCATCCTTTATTTTACTAGAAAGACCGCGCCAGAATGCCCCCACCAAAGCTGCGTTATTCCAGCCGAGCTCAGAGGAAATAGTGCGAAAGCGAATAGCGTACTGTCCGACCGTGAGAGAGCCCTGGTGTAAGTTAAAGAGTGACTCAGTGAGAGAGGCTAACCGGCCCGGCTCATCGAAAATCTTACGAAAAGTATCCAGGAAAACCGGGAGACTCGAAACGACCGGGTCGTCACGTTCCCAGAGCGGGTTTACCCAAGAAAGGGCCTCTCCCTCCAGATGGGACATGATGAAGGCCACTTTGGCCCGGTCCGAGGGATATTGCTGCGGCAGCCATTCAAAGTGGAGACTACACTGATTTAAGAACCCCCTACAGAGCTTGGGATCCCCGGTGAAACGAGGCGGCTTGGCGAGGCGGGGCGTCGGAGGAGCAGCAGACGCAGGGGGAGGAGTCGGCACTGCAGCGGCAGCCTGGAGGGCCGACAAGCGACTATCAAAGGAGGCCATGTAGGACAAAATGTGGGTTTGAGTATCTTGCTGCTGACCCAGCTCCTGTTGGAGACTGGCCAGCTGAGTGGCATTTCCAGGATCGGCCACCTGTAAGGCCGACAAACGGGTGTCCATCGACTTCATGATTGACATAATGCGCCCCTGATTCTCCCGTAGGAATAGCAACTCTTTCTGGGTAGCAGCCGTAGTACCGGCGGAGTCCATGGCCTGATCGTACTGTTAGCGTGGGTGGTCAGGAGCGGGAGCTCCGAGAGTGGACCCTCTGGACCGTGGCACCGAGGGACCCCGGGCGAGCTGCCAGGTGGAACCGACCCCTATACAGGGACCGTTAGGAGCAGGCCCAGGGGTTCGAGTACCACGGTAGCCGGTACCGAGAGGGGCGGCTCAGGATGGACCGGAGTAAGACTGAGACTGGAGTAGGACGGCAGGAGCACTGAAGACAGGACTGGAGTAGGACGGCAGGAACACAAGGCAGGACTGGAGTAGGACGGCAGGAACACTGAAGGCAGGACTGGAGTAGGTAACCAGGAACACGGGTAGCAGGACTGAGAAGCTGCTGTGAGGAGCAGCCGAGACAGGAACTGCAGGAGCAGAGTGTGCACGATGGAGCGAGGCCAGAGTGTCAGGAAACACAACGATCAGGCGCCTCCCTCAGGGGGAAGCGGCCTGATAAGGCCCCGTCTGGTCAGCCATTGGTCCAAAGGTGCTTCCGGGTCAGGGCACAGCTGGAGCATAAGAAGCAGGAAGGAGGCGCGGCCTATGGCGCATGCGCATAGCATGCAGGGAAGGCATCGGTCGCGGGCCTGTCTCAGGTGACCGCCGCGGCCGTCGGGTGGAGAGAGGCTGCGGCATGGGAGCGGAGGGCGACTGCGGCGTGGGAGCGGAGGCCGGGTGAGTATGGCGGAGCGGTGTAACAGGCGCTACTTCCCTTCTGAGCATTGCACTGTGCCTCAAAAGTAGTTTTCGACCACATATGGGGTATGGGTGAACTCAGGAGAAATTGCAAAAAAAAATTTTAAGGTCCATTTTCTCCTGTTAACCTTGTGAAAATACAAAATTTAAAGCTAAAAAAGATTTTTGTGGGAAAAATTAGATTTTTTTAATTTTCACGGCTTAATGTTATAAACTTCTGCGCAGCAACTGGGGGTTCAAGGTGTTTAATACACATCTGGATAAGTGAAATTGGTCTAGTTTTCAAAATTGTGTAACTTGTGGGGGTTTCCACTGTTTAGGCACATGAAGGGCTCTCTAAACGCGACATGACATTGCTAATTATTCCAGTAAATTTTACATTCAAAAAGTCAAATGGTGCTCCATCCCTTCCAAGCCCTGCCGTGCATCCAACCAGTTGTTTTCCTCCACATATTGGGTATCTGTACACTCCGGAGAAATTGCACAACAAATTGTATGGAGCAATTTCTTCTTTTATCCTTATGGAAATGCAAAATTTGGAGCTAAAAAAACGATTTATCTGGGAAAAATGTGATTTTTTTTTTTATTTTCACAGCTTAAGGTTATAAACTTCTGAGAAACACCTGTGGGTTCAAGGTGGTCAATACACATTTGTATATGCTGCCGGGCAATGATCACACTCCCTTCCCAGGCTGGTAAGGCTGGTGCAGCAGGTGAGGCAGGTTTGACAGTGATGCTCTGTAGTGCATTTTGTGAAAGCCCAGAGGCCCCACACATCCATTGCAGCGATGTGGTAGCCCCGGGAAAATGGCTGCCGGGGGCGGTGCATGCTCAGATTGAGATCTCAGCAACGAGATCTCATCCCGAGATTTCGTTGCCGAGATGTCAATCTGAGCATGCACCGTCCCCCGTGGCTATTTTCTCAGAGGTCACCGGATCGCAGCAATGGATTTGCGGGGCCACCGTGCTTTCAGAAGATGCCAGCGGAGCCCCCCACACCACAGAGCACCACCACTGAACCTGCCGCACCAGCCTTGGATGGGATTTCACTGAGGCCACCTCATTGCAGTAGTGTATATGCGGGGCCTCAGGGCTTTCACAAGATGCCGACAGAGCCCCGAGCACCAACACCGAACCTGCTGCCCCAGCCTGGGATGGGATTTCAATTAACAAACAAGTATATTGCAGTGATCAAAATATGAACATTTAGTTGAGTGGAGTACAAAGGGAGGGGCTAAAATAATTGGTGGCAAGGAATAGAGGGTAAAGGAGGGGGAAAGGAGCCCGAGGGAGTGGTTAGTCAAATCTAAATTCAATATGGAAAATTAGGACGAGTGTGAGGAATCACGGAGCATATAGATGAAGTGATGATGTTGCGAAGAGGCGTGATTGGCGTATTCCACCCAGTGAAGCCAAATGTTCTCAAATTTATGGACTTTATCCATATGTATGGCAGATAATTCATTGATCAAATACCAAGAAAAGCATTTCTTGTCTTTTGATAGATCTAAACGTGACTTATTCCAGGCCAATGCTATAGTTTGCTTGGCTGCTTGGAATGTAAATGAGAAAAGAATTTGGGTGTGTTTAGGGATATTATGGACATACTTATTAAGTAAGGCTCCCCATCATTTTTTTAAGGTTACTGTTTGTCACTGAGAGAATAAGGTGATATACCCTAGTCCAAAATCTCCGCAACCTGGGGCACATCCACCAAATATGGTACATAACCCAGTCAGAATGATAATCTATAAAACAATTGGGAGAGTAGTCAGGAACTGCTTTAGCAACTCTAGCTGGGGTTAAGTACCCTTTAGTTAACACCTTATAGTTTCTTTCGATCATTAAGGTATTTAGAATTCCACTGGTTGAAGAGGACCAAATCTGACCCCATTCTGAGTCAGCAAGAGCAGAGCCGATATCAGACTCCCAGTGAGTGGTATAAGTTAAGTTACTCCTGTGTGAAGTGTAATTGATATGTGAGTAGAGGAGTGAGATGGTACCTGGGGAATGTGTATTCTGGTGACAACTTTGTTAGAAGGGAGTGAACGTAAAAGGCGGTGCTGAGTTTCTCAAAGTGTGGTAAAAAAGTTCTACAGTATAAATAGCGGAATATTTCTCTAGGAGGGAGTTTGTGCTTTTCTTGGAGGGCTGGGATTGGATTAATACCATTAACATTAAATAGGTGGTGTACTTTCGTGATCCCTGCAGTGACCCATAATCGAAAGTTCAAGAGAGACTTATTTCCCAAGGACAACTGTGAATTGCCCCATAGTGATGCGAGGGGCAGGAAGGGGGAGAATAAGCTTGAGGAACATTTTCAGGAATCTCATATTTTGAGTGAAAGTGATAGGATTGGATTTATAATTTGTTTTCGTTGTTCTGGGAGGATCCATAATAAAGCATCAATGGTCACTGGGTGACATTCAGGGGCTTCTAAGGAAAGCCATTGTGGGGGATCGGAATAAGCATGGTTATAGAGTCAATTGGGCTAACTGGACTTCCTGGTAATATTTGGAAAAGTTAGGGACTCCCAAACCTTCTTTTAGGTGTGTCAGTAAACAGCTTCTCTGATAACCCTGGGGAGACCAACCTTCCAAACAAAACTAGACACTGTGCTATTTTGAGGTAGCATGATGGAACAGGGATGGGAAATACTCAGAATAAATACAGTATTCTGGGGAAAAAAGTCATCTTAAGTGCCCGTATTTGACCCAACCAACTGAGATCCAGCTTCTCCCAATTCTGAAGTTGTGATCGAAGTTTACAAAGCATTTGAGGACAATTAGCAGAGAAAATGGACTCTAAGTTACCTGTTAAGTTTACACCTAGATATTTGAGGTGATTGGTGGTCAATTGACACCCATCTATTTTTGATAATCAGCCAATAGGAAGGTGACTGCATCTGGGAAGCACCGCCTTTCAGTCATGCTGGCATGCCGGAACAATTACAGTCACTACTTACAGCACTGAGAATGGCAGCTGTAAGCACACCTCAGGATTGACTTACAGCCGACTCTACACCAATGCTCAAAAGTACAGATGCAGCCACATTAATCCCTGTAAAGCAATGTAACAAGGTATGTATAAAATATAAAGGGAAATGGGATCATCAACAAATGAAGTAAACAGGGCTGTATGCCATGGTTAGAGTATGGAGTGAGCAAAGGAAAAGATTATTAATACATCATGGTGTTACCTGGAAGTTGCAGTGCTACCAGGGTAAGGACTTACAAGGGGAAAGGACTTACTGTGAGTTGCAGGTTCGCTTGATGAAAGTGTATATGAGGCTGACCTGCAACTGCAATTAATCACTAAGCTTGCTAATGTATTCCTCTACTGACAGTGGTTCTAGTGATGGTGGTTCTGGTGATGTTTTCGCTGATGGTGGTTTTGGCATTGTATTAATGTAAAGATGATGGTTGTGACTGCATTTGTGTACTGGCGGTGGCTCTGATCATGCAGCAATCCATAATGTGCTTCATGTTAAAACTGAAAAATCATCAAAACAATAGTGATTATGTAATTATGAGGTGTATTTAGTTGAGTTTCTGCTCCAAAAATTCAGTGTGAGCTTGGGAGTGTTCACACTGATTTTGCTGGAGAACAAACCGAGGAGAAAATCTCCAAATTATTTTAAAATATTCAACACTTAGCTCTAATGATGAATTAATGTACTGACCATGGACCCAGTGATGCATTCATGTAAGTACCCCTTTACATTTTTTTGCAGCCCTTTGGATTAGTTTAGTAAGACAATGTGGCTCTTGGACCAAAGAATGTTGTGCATCCCTGGTCTACCTGCTTTCAGACTTGCATAGAAACAGTGTTGTGTGTGAAGAGGGGGGCCACTATATATCAGATAGTACATTCTAAAGGAAAGCAAATATTAAGTGGCAGTGGGATTTCATTTTTCAGGCAGGGGGCCTAGTGAAGACAAAAGGACGAGGTCCCTAGCCCATAACAGGAGACCTAAGTAAACTGTATGGAACTTTGCTCGGGGGGGGGGGGGGGAGAAGTAGGCTGTGGTCCTTAAAGGGAATCTTTCAGTAGGATGAACCCTCCTAAGCCATCTATATGGGCATATAGGTCATAGCAAGCTGAATAAAATGAAACCTTAATATCTGCAATCTTATATTTCAATCCAGAGAATCCACATTTCCCTTATATGTAAATGAGCTGTTCCAGGCTATGCAAATAAGATTTACAATTTATGGGGTGGACACTGATCTGCACTGATTTGCATATCACCAAGTTAACAGATGTAAGCCTACACCAAATTACATTAATCCTAGAGAAATATTGTGGAAGGACCTGAAGTGAGCAGGTTATGGGACAAATCCCATCAATATGACAAAGTAGAAGCTAATTTGTAGGTAAGAATGAGTTAAAAGAACTCCAAGTCAATGGGAAACAAACACTAAGCAGCAATTAGTGGAAATGTTAAAATGCAGTTATTGCTGCAAAAGGGGGTAATCACATCAGATATTGAAAGCAAAGGTTCATATACTTTTCACACTCACAGACACATGATATTGAATTATGCTGATATAGTGGGGGAGAGGTTGTGAGACCTCAGTGCTTTTTGTACATCAGACATGTTGGATTTTTTAGGGTTTTTGCGTGATTGCAGACAGTGTCTTTCCTTCCTATACTATCTAGACAGTTTGGGCCCCATCATTTGCTCAGTCTATTCTCTGCCTGTGTTTGTGCCTCATCTCTTCTCACGACAATATATGTTTGGGGGCTATCTATTTCTTTGAGGTTCTACTCCAGGGCAGTTTAGATTTCACCTTTCTTGCTTTAAGCTTAGTTAGTTCTCCGGCTGTGCCGAGGCATCTATGGCATCGTAGGTACTCCCCACGGCTACTGCTAGTTATGTTGTTAGAATTACGGGTCTGCAATCTGCTAAGTTTCCAACCTGTCTGGTTTCCTGGTGGCCTAGCCTATTCCTGCCATCCTCCTCGGCAACCTATTCATAACAGAATCACCAGCCTAAACTGTAGACTCTAGGGTTCTCTAAAGAAGGAAAGAATTGTAAAAAAAAAAAAAAAAAAGGTGTCAGAATTTTTTAATATATTTTTTCCTCTATTTCTCTGGGGCCGTAGGAGGATTTTTTCTTTAATGGAGACTAAGCAATTGTCCGATCGTGTTGAGCAGCTCGCTGCTGAAGTGTGGGGAATTTCTGCCTATCTCGCTCAATCATCTACTGTAGAACCAAAGATCCCTACTCCTGATGCGTTTTCTGGGGATCGGTCTAAATTTTTGAATTTTAAGAATAATTGTAAACTATTTTTCGCTTTGAAACCTAACTCATCGGGGAGCTCTGTGCAGCAAGTTAAAATTGTCATCTCCCCGCTGCGAGGCAATCCCCAGGACTGGGCTTTATCTCTGACACCTGGAAATCCTATTCTGGCTAATGTGGATGCATTTTTTCAAGCACTGGGGTTGTTGTATGATGAACCTAATGCTATTGATCAAGCTGAGAGAACCTTATTGGCATTGAAGCAGGGTCACGATGCTGCAGAGTTATATTGTCAAAAATTCTGAAAGTGGGTGGTCCTTACTAAATGGAATGATGATGCCCTAGCTGCTCTCTTTAGGAAAGGTCTGGCAGAAACCGTAAAAGATGTTATGGTGGGATTTCCTGTCCCCTTTGGTCTTAACGACTCTATGTCATTAGCCATTCAAATTGATCGAAGTTTACGTGAACGCAAAACTACACAAGAGGTGGTGCTGCCTTTCTAACAAACTTCTGAACCCATGCAATGTGATAGGGTTTCGCCTAGGGTGCAACATCAAGAGTTTAGAAGGCCTAATAAGTTGTGCTTCTTTTGTGGGGACGCCTCTCATACTATGTCTGCCCTAAACGAGAAAAACATTTTGCTCACTCATTTGCGGTGGGCAGTGTACAGCAGTTTTGAACCCAGGTGATAATGCGGGTCGCCCGGACCACCAAGAGAATTGTAAATTTTTGGTGTTGCACAATTTACATGATACTATTGTACTGGGATTTCCTTGGTTGCAAACCCATAATCCTGTTTTGGATTGGAAATATGTGTCTGTGGTGAGTTGGGGTTGTCAATGTGTTCTTAGTGACACTCCTGTTTTCTCCACCTCTCCCCAGTCTCATGATGTTCCTGACTATTTGGCTGATTTTTCTGATGTGTTTAGTGAGAGTAAGTTCATGTCTTTGCCTCCTCATAGGAGTTATGACTGCGCAATTGAGTTAGTGGCCGGTTGTTAATTTCCCATGGGTCGGCTTTTCAACTTATCTGTACCTGAACATGATGCTATGCGATCTTATATCAAGGAGTCATTGGAGAAGGGTCATATCAGACCATCCTCTTCACCTTTAGGTGCTGTTTTTTTTGTGGCCAAGAAAGATGGCTCATTAAGGCCATGAATTGACTATCGTTCTCTTAACAAAATCACTGTTAAATATCAATACCCGTTACCCCTGATTTCTGATTTATTTTCCAGAGATAAAAGTGCTTGTTGGTTTACTAAACTTGACCTCAGGGGGGCATTTAATCTTAATGCTTCAAGCACTGGGATGAATGGAAGACGGCGTTTAATACTCCGGAGGGACATTTTGAGTACCTGGTGATGCCTTTTGGGTTCACTAATGCCCCTTCCGTCTTCCAATCTTTTATGAGTGATATTTTCTGGGACTTTGTGGATAAGTTTTTGATCATTTATCTGGATGATATTTTGATCTTTTCCAGTGATTGGGATTCTCATGTGGAACATGTCCGGACCGTGTTCTGGATTTTGAAGGAAAATACTCTGTATGTTAAGGGATCGAAATGTCTCTTTGGTGTACAGAGGATTTTGTTTTTGGGATTCATTTTGTCCCCGTCTGCTATTGAAATGGACCCGGCCAAGGTACAGGCCATTTATGATTGGGTTCAGCCCACTTCTCTGAAGGCTCTCCAGAAGTTTTTGGGTTTTGCTAATTTCTACCATAAATTTATAAGTAATTTTTCTGGTATTGTTAAACCACTGACAGATTTGACCAAAAAGGTGCTGATGTGGTGAATTGGTCTCCAGAGGTTGTCTCGGCATTTCAGGAGGTTAATCGGAGATTCACTTCTGCTCCAGTTCTATGGCAACCTGATGTTTCACTCCCATTTCTGGTAGAGATAGATGCTTCTGAGATTGGAGCAGGAGCCGTTTTGTCTCAAAGAGATCAGGTAACCTCTAAGATGAATCCTTGTGCCTTCTTTTCTCGAAAATTTTCTCCATCTGAACATAACTATGACATGGGGAATCAGGAATTGTTGGCCATGAAGTGGGCATTTGAGGAGTGGAGACATTGGTTGGAGGGAGCTAGACATCAAGTTGTGGTTCTCACCGACCACAAGAATTTGATTCATCTTGAATCAGCAGTGTGCTTGAATCCTAGACAGGCTAGGTGGGCCTTATTTTTCATGCGTTTTAATTTTGTGTTCTCTTTTCTTCCGGGCACTAAGAATGTTAAGGCGGACGCCCTTTCTAGGAGTTTCTTTGCGGATTCTCTTGATGTGACCGAGCCTACTACCATTCTAAATGAGGGGGTAGTTCTTTCCATCTCACCTGATTCGAGACGTGCCCTGGAGGAATTTCAGGAGGACAAACCTGAACGATGCCCTATGGGAAAATTGCATGTCCCTGACCAGTGGAGGAGAAGAGTAATGTCTGAAATTCAGTGCTCCGCGTTAGCTGGTCATCCAGGTATTTTTGGTACCAGAGATTTGGTAAGTCTGTCTTTTTGGTGGCCTGCCTTTTCCCGTGATGTCAGGAATTTTGTGCAGTCTTGTGGGACTTGTTCTCGGTCCAAGCCCTGTTCTCTTTCTAGTGGTTTGTTGATGCCCCTGCCGGTGCCCAGGAGGCCATGGACCCATATCTCAATGGATTTTGTTTCTGATCTCCCTGTCTCTCAGAGAATGACTGTTATCTGGGTGATCTGTGATAGATTTTCTAAGATGGTCCATCTTGTACCACTCCCAAAGTTGTCATCTTCTTCTGAGTTGGTGCCCTTGTTTTTACAACAGGTGGTTCGTTTGCACGGGATTCCTGAGAACATTGTGTCGGACAGAGGAGTCCAGTTTGTTTCCAGATTTTGGAGAGCTTTTTGTTCCAAACTGGGAATTCAGTTATCTTTCTCCTCTGCATTTCATCCTCAGACCAATGGGCAGACTGAGGGAACAAACCAGACTTTGGAATATTATTTGAGATGCTTCATATCTGCTGATCAAGATGACTGGGTCTCATTTTTGCCTTTGGCCGAATTCGCACTAAACAATAGGGCTAGTTCTGCCACTTTGAGGTCTCCTTTTTTCTCTAACTTTGGGTTTCATCCTCGATTTTCTTCGGGGCGGGTGGAGGCTTCAGCCTGCCCAAGTGTGGATTCTGTGGTAGAAAGAATGCAGCAGATTTGGGACCAAGTAGTGGATAAGTTGTCCCACTCTCAGGAAAAGGCCTAACAGTTTTCCAACCGGCATAGTACCATTGGTCCCCGGTTTAAAGTGGGTGATATGCTTTGGTTGTCCTCAAAAAATATTCCTATGAAGGTTGCATCTCCAAAATTCAAGCCAAGGTTCATTGGACCTTATAATATTTTGGAAATCCTTAACCCCATTTCTTTCCGTTTGGCTCTTCCAGTTATGCTTAAGATTCATAGCGTTTTTCATAAATCTTTGATGAAAATGTTTGTGGAGCCAGTAGTTCCCATCACGGGGTCCCCTGACCCCGTATTGGTTAAGGGTAATTTGGAGTATGAGATAGAGAAGATATTGGATTCTTGTCTGGCTAGACAGTGACTCCAGTACTTGGTAAAGTGGAATGGTTATGGCTAGGAGGATAATTCTTGCGTCTCTGCTTCTGACATTCATGCGAGAGATTGGTTCGTGCTTTTCACCAGGCCCATCCTGATCGGCCTGGTGGCGCTGATGAGGGTTTGGTGACCTCTCCTCAAGGGGGGTACTGTTGTGAATTCTCTTGATCTGACTTCTGAGTCAGGGCTCCCTCTGGTGGTTACTGCGGGTAGTGGAGCTGACCAGATTGATAGAAGTCTACCACCTGACAATGATGATTGGAAATCAGAGGTTACTGACTGGGAGGATATAAGTGAGCAGGCTTCTCTCAGTTGCTGCTGGTGATTAGTTTCTTCCTGTGCATTTTGAAGTCTCCTGTCTCCTGCCTGATCCTGCATTTTTCAGTTAAATTGTTCATTTGCTAATCCTTTGCATCTGATCTGATTTTGCCTCTTTCTGCTTTGCTGTGAGGGTTCAGCATGCTCCCTGCTGGGGCAGTGCTGGACCCTGCTCCATATGTTACAGCTTGTGTCACTTTGTTCAGTCCCCTGTTATATTATTCTCTTTTGCTTTCCTGCCAGTTCACACCAGAATGCTGATATAGTGGGGGAGAGGTCGTGAGACCTTAGTGTTTTTGTACATCAGACGTGTTTGATTTTTTAGGGTTTTTGCGTGATTGCAGACAGTGTCTTTCCTTTCCTATCCTATGTAGACTGTTTGTGCCCCATCATTTGCTCAGTCTATTCTCTGCCTGCGTTTGTGCCTCATCTTGTCTCACTTACAATATATGTTTGGGGGCTATCTATTTCTTTGAGGTTCTACTCCAGGGCAGTTTAGATTTCACCTTTCTTGCTTTAAGCTTAGTTAGTTCTCCGGCTGTGCCAAGGCATCTAGGGCATCGTAGGTACTCCCCACGGCTACTGCTAGTTATGTTGTTAGGATTAGGGGTCTGCAATCCGCTAAGTTACCAACCTTTCAGGTTTCCTGGTGGCCTAGCCTATTCCTGCCATCCTCCTCGGCGACCTATTCATAACAGCTATTGCAATACTTGCATACTGATGCTGCATCTTTTCAGGGCTAAATATTTTCTTTTCCCTATTAATACTGGAAAGTTTGCATTTACCTAATTTAAAATGCGCAAGGCATGTGGGTAAGGACAGGGAAGTGGAAGTGCTGCTGATGTTGCACGCAGAGGCTCAGTGGGCCATGTGAAACTGTGACAGCTTTCCACCTAGCTTCCTGTCCCACTTTGCAGGATGTGTGCGGGACACCACTCTTAAAATCAGAACAGTGCGAACAGGTGGTCGTTTGGAAGGCAGATAATGCTTTCAGCATGTTTAACAGCACCACCCCGTCTTCCACACTGTCTTGTTTCAAAAGCCAAGAGTCTGGACCACTTAATCCTCACCCTGATCCACCTTCCTCCTATCATGGCTACTCCCAGGAGACAAGTAATCTCACATTTGGACACTCTGACAAGCTCTTTCTATTTCTATTTATTGATTCTGACCTCTCACCTTGCATGTTTCAAGAGGGACATGATCAGGTCATGTGTAGTGATGCCCGAATATTTTAGTAGCCATGATCAGAAGAAGATGATGGTGAGGAACAGCAATTAGTGTCTCAAGAGGTAAATGATCATGAGACACAGTTGGCAAAAAATGATGTTGATAAGTCAGGAGGACCAGAGCTCATAGGTGGAAGACGAGGTGTGGACAATGAAAACCCTGAGCCTACCCGGGAAGGTGCCACACATTCAGAGCTACTCATGTGCTCTTCTTCCTTTGTATTCAATTTTATCTTGTAACCCTATTTTTTACTGAATTTCAATAAAGTTTTTTTAAAAAAAAATTTTTTGTACCTTGGAGCTGGATTCTTCTTCCCTTTTTCTTGTTTGAACCCAGTGTTATGGCAAATACACAAATCCATTGCGCAGGATCCTCGGAATATTTTGGAATCTGCAATTGGCGTGAGGTGACATCTCTATTTTTCCTTACAGTAAGCAGTACCCTTTATATATATATAAGCAGCACAAAATGTTCAATGTGCATATAGAGTTCAAAGATACAGACCATATGACTTTATGAGTAGAACCACACTGCCCAGCACCCCAATGAGAGTTTTGCATACAGGTTCATCAGGGGGCCCTACCTCTACTAGCCTGACTACAACCAGCATGCTCAGGCCCATGTCGTCAAAGCATCTTACTAGGTGGGCCAAATGCCTGGGTCCACAATCAGTGTCTGCAGGTGACACCACTGGCTCTTCCCCTGTGCTACATGCTTGCCAATCCCCTGTCTATGAAGCAGACATGGATGCCTCCTGCCCTGCAGCTGTCATTGCACATTCACTAGCAACATCATCAACCTCATCAAATTCCTTGTCCTGAAGCAGCGTTCAGCTGTCCCTACCCCAGGCCTTGGAACGCAAGATAAAATACCCAGCTACCCACCCAGAGGCCCATACACTTAACAGCCACATTTCCATACTGCTTAGCCTGGAAATATTGCCATTAGGGCTTTTGTACACAGAGGCTTTCGGCAACTTCATATTAGCTGCTGACTAGTGTTGAGTATTCCGATACTGCAAATATCGGGTATCGGCCGATATTCGCTGAATCGGAATTCCGATACCGAGTACCGATATTTTTTCAATATCGGAATCGGAAGTTCCCATAATGCAAAGAGCCACTGCTGTGGCTCTGATTGGCTGCCGAAATGACGTCATCATGATGCGCGGTCTGTGCGCATCATGATGCGCCGTCAGTTCGGGTCTTCCGGGGGGTCTATGCCGACTGTCCGGGGTTCTGTACCGGCCTGCCGGGGGTCTGTGCCGACTGCCCAGGGGTCTGTGCGGACTGCCGGGGGTCCGTACTGGACTCCCGGTGGTCTGTGCTGACTGCCTGGGGGTCTGTACTGGCCTCCCGGGGGGCTGTGCCGGCCTGCCGGTGGTCTGTGCCGACTGCCCGGGGGTCTGTGCCGACTGCCCGGGGGTCTGTGCGGACTGCCGGGGGTCTGTACCGGCCTGCCGGGGGCTGTGCCGACTGTCCGAGGGTCTGTGCAGGTTGCGGGGGTCTGTGCAGGCATCGTCCGATGGGACTACAAGTCCCATCGGGCGATGCCTGCTACCATGACGGTGATTGACACATTAGCCAATGATGGGACTGCCCGGGGGTCTGTACCGGTCTGTACTGACTGTCCGGGGGTCTGAGCGGACTGCCGGGGGTCTGTACCGGCCTGCCGGGGGGCTGTGCTGGCCTGCCGGGGGGCTGTACCGACTGTGCGGGGGTCTGTGCAGGCTGCGGGGGTGTGTACCGGCCTGCCGGGGGGCTGTGCTGGCCTGCCAGTGGTCTATACCGACTGTCCGGGGGTCTGAGCAGGCTGCAGGGTTCTGTGCAGGATCGTCCGATGGGACTACAAGTCCCATCGGGCGATGCCTGCTACCATGACGGTGATTGACACATTAGCCAATGATGGGACAGTAGTAGTCCCATCATCCGGCCTATGTGTTGAATGTAAAAAAAAAAAATACATACATACTACATGCTACATACATACTACATACATGCTACATACATACTACATGCATACAACATACATACATACTACATATATACCACATGCATGCAACATGCATGCTACATATATACCACATATATACTACATGCATGCAACATACATATATACTACATGCAACATGCATACTACATGCATGCAACATACATACATACTACATATATACCACATGCATGCAACATGCAAACTACATATATACCACATATATACTACATGCATACTACATATATACCACATGCATGCAACATACATATATACAACATATATACTACATGCAACATACATACTACATATATACTACATGCATGCAACATACATATATACTACATGCAGCATGCATACTACATGCATGCAACATACATACATACATACTACATATATACCACATGCATGCAACATGCAAACTACATATATACCACATATATACTACATGCATACTACATATATACCACATGCATGCAACATACATATATACAACATATATACTACATGCAACATACATACTACATATATACTACATGCATGCAACATACATACTACTTATATACTACATGCATACTACATATATACCACATGCATGCAACATACATATAAACAACATATATACTACATGCATGCAACATGCATACTACATATATACCACATATATACTACATGCATGCAGCATACATATATACTACATGCAACATGCATACTACATATATACTACATGCATGCAACATACATATATACTACATATATACTACATGCATGCAACATGCATACTACATATATACCACATATATACTACATGCATGCAACATACATATATACTACATGCAACATGCATACTACATATATACTACATGCATGCAACATACATATATACTACATATATACTACATGCATGCAACATGCATACTACATATATACCACATGCAACATACATACTACATATATACCACATGCATGCAACATACATATATACTACATATATACTACATGCATGCAACATATATAATACATATATACTACATGCAACATACGTACTACATATATACCACATGCATGCAACATGCATACTACATATATACTACATATATACTACATGCATGCAACATACATATTGTAGGGATTCGACTCGCTCAGGTGCAGCGGGAGACAATCATGAGGCAGGTTCTTCCCAAAGTTCATGAGGTTTATTTGCTCCATAAACCATAAATCAGCCTATCACCAAAATAGCCTCTAGCTTAGGCACAAAAGAACATAAACGTCCGTGGCTTCAGACTCGGACCGAGAGTCTCAGCACATGCTGGGAGGTGTAGTCCTCCCCATATACAACTAATATACCCAGCTCAGGGCAATGTCCAGAGCAGCGCTCTATCTGCAGCCGCAGACCCAGGAAGGCTTCTCCTTCCTTAGCACACAGGCCCCTCTCTGTAGTGTCCCACCTGGACACAGGGAAGTCTGTCCACACTCTCACAGACTCCCTCCACTCTCTCACATGTGCCAAACACCTTAATTACATAGCCCTGTAACCACACCCATAGGTGAGGTATGGATCACATGAGCTGGTCACATGGTCAGGACTTCACCACAGGTCCTGAACATACACATATCTTCAGGCAAAACGGAGTACATTCCGCACCCAGTGCACTAAATGACATCTTTAGTGCTCATGTACACTATAGGCAAAATACTCCGGGTTGCATCGCAGGGAGCATCCCTCCATGTGACATATCTCCCATTAACCACGCGTTCACCTGTCACACCACATATCCCCCTCCTCTGCCTAAAGCCGTGGGGCTTGGCACTTTCTATTACTCGACCAGAGATCCTTCTCGGTCGTCTCTGCCAGTCAAATCGTCTATCAAAGTCAGGCCCTGCTAGTGAACTCTTCAGTAGGCATCCCTTATCCGACTCTGTCTTGTTCTTTGATAAAGATGGGCCCACGTCAGACCACCCGCATCCCCGGCGGTCAGTATGGTGTTGCGACTCCCTTGCCCCCATACCTCTTGTCTGGACTGACTCTTTGTCACCACGTCTTCTACAGGGTCTCCTGCCTAGGTCACTCAGCTCTGAGCTAACTGAGGCATCACTACTTCCTCTTCCATCAGGCCACCTACTGTCCTCTCTCTGCTGGCCATTTCTCCTAAGGTCTATAAGGTCCCGAGAGCAGCCCTTCCATTTATCTCTATGTACTCTCTTATCTCCATCTTTAGGACTTCCAGTCTTAAGTGAACCTCTTTGCCTTTCTATACCGCGAGTTGAAGGAGGCGGCCATCTTCTTTCCATTTCCTCCAGCTCTCTACTGATCTGCTTCCTCTCAAGTCTTAGCTGCTCTACTTCTTTCAGGTATGACACGCGATACTCCAAGAGCATCCGGATATTCCCAAGGCTCTCCATGGACCCGACAACGAGGAATGGAACCATCCCATCTTCACCCTTGTCCTGGGTTTCGTCATTAGCCGGAATCCTCACTCTCATCACGCCAGACCTGTTCACCATGTCCTGCATCACTTTCCCAAACCTTCCGATGACTTTCCTCACCAGACCTCCGGGCACTTGAATGATGTCTTCTGCAATGCCCTGCTGACTTTGAACTTTCCTCGCACACTCTAGACATCGAGCGGCTTCTTTTTTTCCCAACAGGATCATCTGCCTTGTGCGGAGGCATTGTAGATGCATATCCCTCAGGATAGTAACCCGCTTCCTTGTGACTTCCTTAGATGACAGTATGACCAGCTGCTTCGTCTCTGGTGCCCAGATCACACTACATGCTTCTATAGCCTTCCTAAAGGCCTCATGCACACCTTCCTCAGCACAGGCTTCCTGCATGTCTTCTGGTACATCAATTACAACCTTGAAGGTCGTGGACTTGCTCTCACCCTGAACAGATGGCTCTGGGTTCCCTACGGACACTTCCCTCAAGATATCTGTCACGATTGGATGACTGTCTTGTGCAGCCCTTGGCTCACCATCTTCCTGAGATTTACAGTCTTCAGGACCCTTTTCCAAGATGGGCTTTGGCAGTTCTGCCTTGCTATCAGGCGGGCACGGCTGCTGTACGTCTTCGCCAATCCACTTCTCCCGTAGAAGACCTTTTCCTACTCCACTGAGTTCTTGCAGAACTTTATCTCGCTCCTCTGCCAGGTAGCGACGCTCATCCTCTCTCCTGAGAATCTCCTGTTGATACTTCTCTTGGGCCTCTCTGAGCACCTCCATATCTTCCAACAGGGTCTTGTTCATGGTTTTACACACTGACAGGTGACCTCTGAGCTCAGAGACTTCCTTCTCCAGCTCATCCACTCTGTGCTCAGTCACTTGTCTCAGTGCTTTGCCTGCCAAGAGCTCGGACTCTAGGTGGTGCAACCTATCCACCTGCGCGGAGTTGGCGACTTCCAGACTCGCCACCTTCAGACACACCCTCGCCAGCTGCTGACACATCTCTTCGCGCCCTTGCTCCAAGTCTCGTAGGTGCGCTTCTACCTGGGGCAAACTGTCATTACACTGGATTCGTGCTTCTGTCTGACAAACACTGTCTTCAGCCCTAGTGGTTGCTACTGGCAATAACATATTACAGTCACGCCTGGTACCTGTGTCACACCCCACCGCATGGGAAATGTTCATGTTGCTCTCTGTTCGGGTGTCAGGTCCACTCTTTTTAATTACCACACCACTATCAGTCTCTCTCTGGTACCCGTCAGGTGACATCATGTCCGTAAGTGGGGCCGACGCACTGTTCTCTCTGGTCATGTTTAACTTAGGCCTGTCAACTTTAGGAGGCGGACTTTTCACACCATTACCTCTCATACACATTATATCAACAGACACTTCTCCTTTTGTCCACCAGTCCCACAGGGCTTCTAAGTCCCGCCCTATTACCATAGTATACTGTAAGTCTGGGTCTACTGTCACTATATGGTACGTGGAACTCTCAGTCGTGTCAATGTAAAGGTATGCTGTCAAAAGTTCTTTATCGTCTCCACCAAAGCCATTCACTCTCGTCACCGTCCCAGGCAACACAGAACGTCCAGGAGTGGTTTTTAGCACAGATACCGGACTCCCAGGGTCTAACAATCCCATCACCCATTCTCCATCCAGCCAGAAGGGGCACTGTAGTGTCGGTTCACTGACCGAGCTACTCACAATCGTCTCATCTCCCAGCCCACCATCCGTCATATCACGAGACGTCAGGTCCTTAAGTTGGGCAGTTGTACTTTTTCTTCTGGTCAGTTCTACCTCTGACCTGTCCATGTCAGGAGCCATCACTATCTCAGTGTCCGCTGGCCCCACAGTCGAAGCATCTCCATCGTCCGACAAAACATCATCAAACAGAACAAAGTCCCGGCCCCTCTCCCAGGCATAGACTAAGTCCCGTGGTATCCCTCCACCTTGGCACTCACCACCCTTGGTCCCCTCAAACACTACTCTGTCTACTGCGTAGTTCACCGTGACCCCGTGTTTACAGCGAACCCTGACGTTTTTCTCGGACAGAGAGAAAGTGAGAGGAGTTCCTGTCAGAGTCACCTGATTCTCTGATTCCAGCCGACCAAAGGCTCCTTCCCGGTGCAGCATCACTGTACACATCTGTGGACCGTCATTACTACCTGGAAAGGATATTCCACATTCTGAAAAAGACCTGCACATACACTGCGGTACTCCAGACGTACCTACTGAGTCACCCAGTGCTGTCACTTCTTCAAACTTGGCCCTTTTCTGGACCACCACCCCGCTTTGGGTTTCCACCCCCTCCCGGGACTCCACCCCATTTTGGGTTACCACCCCAATTTGGGCCACCGCCCCCTTTGGGGACTCCACCCCTTTACGGGCTACCACCAAGATTTGGGCCACCGCCCCCTTTTGGGACTCCACCCCTTTACGGGCTACCTCCCCGATTTGGGCCACCGCCCCCTTTTGGGACTCCACCTCTTTTCGGGATCTCCCCATGTCTGTCCTGCAGAACCTCTTAGGCCACAGTTCACACAGTACAGTTTTTTTTTTTTTCTTCAGGCTGGTACTGGCCCTTTAAGCACGACACCACTTCTTTCTGGCACTGCCTCAGCTCCTGCCGTCGCTCACAAGCAGCTGCTGGTGTCTCTGCAGCTCCTGCTGCGTCGTCTTCGTGGACCCGCTGATCCACCGGAAGCCACTTGTTGCCCTCAAAAGGAAGAAAAAACCACAAAAGCGCGCCCATAGGGCCTTACCAGTGCAGGTATAATGGGTATAAGGACATAATACAGGGTACTCACCCTTTATAGTTGTGTAAAGCCACAACTACTGTATCCGCTTAGATATATGTCATAAAGCTGCAGCAGGATGGCGTAGACAGACAGCGTCTGCTACCAATGCTCCCAGGGCAGATCCCTTAAAGAAAACACCAGGTCCCTGTGCTGCGAGACCTTCGTGACCCCACTGAGCCACAGCAAGCACCTTCAGGTTTTGCAGAGGAAAAGAAAAAAAAAAAAAACACATGCACAGTCTCTCACATGTCCTGTCCATGCACTATTCAGGACGTACCGTCTCCGCCTGAGACCGTGCACCACACAGGGCGCACCGGGTGCTATTCAGGGAGCAGCCCTCCTCCCAGGGTCTCCCAACACACCGGCCTCACCAGGTCCAAGGTCATAGCACGTGTTCCAGGGATCCGATTCCTCTCCCAGAACCTCCCAACACTGACCCTCCAGGACCTTGCTCACTGACCCCTCCAGGAACACAGTCTCTCACTGACCCTGGTCAGTGCAACACAGACTCCTGTCTGTTACCTGTGTCGGCCACACAGGTTCCTGGACGCCTCTTCTCCTCCAGAGGTATCCCACAAATTTTAATACAGTCACTTTCTCTGACCTCGGTCAGTATTACTCACGGTTGTCAGATCATCTGCTCTCCTGGCTCAGAATCGCCAGCGCTGCCACACGTGCTTCTGGGAGTCGCTGCCCGCAGTCTGTCACCAATTGTAAGGATTCGACTCGCTCAGGTGCAGCGGGAGACAATCATGAGGCAGGTTCTTCCCAAAGTTCATGAGGTTTATTTGCTCCATAAACCATAAATCAGCCTATCACCAAAATAGCCTCTAGCTTAGGCACAAAAGAACATAAACGTCCGTGGCTTCAGACTCGGACCGAGAGTCTCAGCACATGCTGGGAGGTGTAGTCCTCCCCATATACAACTAATATACCCAGCTCAGGGCAATGTCCAGAGCAGCGCTCTATCTGCAGCCGCAGACCCAGGAAGGCTTCTCCTTCCTTAGCACACAGGCCCCTCTCTGTAGTGTCCCACCTGGACACAGGGAAGTCTGTCCACACTCTCACAGACTCCCTCCACTCTCTCACATGTGCCAAACACCTTAATTACATAGCCCTGTAACCACACCCATAGGTGAGGTATGGATCACATGAGCTGGTCACATGGTCAGGACTTCACCACAGGTCCTGAACATACACATATCTTCAGGCAAAACGGAGTACATTCCGCACCCAGTGCACTAAATGACATCTTTAGTGCTCATGTACACTATAGGCAAAATACTCCGGGTTGCATCGCAGGGAGCATCCCTCCATGTGACATATCTCCCATTAACCACGCGTTCACCTGTCACACCACATAATATACTACATGCATGCAACATACATACTACATATATACCACATGCATACTACATATATACTACATGCATGCAACATACATATATACTACATACAATACATTCATACAATACATACATATAGACATACAGTACATATAACATAGAGTACATACTCACCATCACTTGTCACTTTGATCCCCGAAGCCATTGTCATCTATGGAATAAATATTAAAATATCAAAGCACCAATATACTCACCCCTGATCCACAGAAGTCCACGGGTGTCCCACGACGATCTTGCGTGGAGAACAGCAGCATCAGCTGATGCTACCATTCTCTACGGGCTCCAGGAAACCAGTGTCAGGAGGTAGGTATCCTTCCGCCCTGTATTCCTCCGCCACTGTAAAGAAAAAAAAAGTCCCTAGTCTCACTTTATGGCAAAAGCTGCGTGGGAAATTTCTCACACAGCAATGCCATAAAATGAGACTAGGGACTTTTTTTGTTTTTTACAGTGGCGGAGGAATACAGGGCGGAAGGATACCTACCTCCCGACACTAGTTTCCTCGAGCCTGTAGAGAACGGTAGCATCAGCTGATGCTGCTGTTCTCCACGCAAGATCGTCGTGGGACACCCGTGGACTTCTGCGGATCAGGGGTGAGTATATTGGTGCTTTGGTATTTTAATATTTATTCCATAGATGACAATGGCTTCGGGGATCAAAGTGACAAGTGATGGTGAGTATGTACTCTATGTTATATGTACTGTATGTCTATATGTATGTATTGTATGAATGTATTGTATGTAGTATATATGTATGTTGCATGCATGTAGTATATATGCAGTATATATGTAGTATGCATGCTGCATGCATGTGGTATATATGTATTATGTATGTATGTTGCATGCATGTAGTATATATGTAGTATGCATGTTGCATGCATGTGGTATATATGTAGTATGTATGTAGTATGTATGTTGCATGTAGTATATATGTATTATATACATGTTGCATGCATGTAGTATATATATGTGGTATATATGTAGTATATATGTATGTTGCATGCATGTAGTATATATATGGTATATATAGTATGCATGTTGCATGCATGTGGTATATATGTAGTATGTATGTTGCATGCATGTAGTATATATGTAGTATGCATGTTGCATGTAGTATATATGTATGTTGCATGCATGTAGTATATATGTGGTATATATGTAGTATGCATGTTGCATGCATGTAGTATATATGTTGTATGTATGTATGTTGCATGCATTTAGTATATATGTGGTATATATGTAGCATGCATGTTGCATGCATGTAATATATATGTAGTATATATGTATGTTGCATGCATGTAGTATATATGTAGTATGCATGTTACATGTAGTATATATGTAGTATGCATGTTGCATGCATTTGGTATATATGTAGTATGTATGTAGTATGTATGTTGCATGTAGTATATACAAGTGCCTACAAGTAGTATTCAACCCCCTGCAGATTTAGCAGGTTTACACATTCGGAATTAACTTGGCATTGTGACATTTGGACTGTAGATCAGCCTGGAAGTGTGAAATGCACTGCAGCAAAAAAGAATGTTATTTCTTTGTTTCATTTTTTTTTAAATTGTGAAAAGTTTATTCAGAGGGTCATTTATTATTCAACCCCTCAAACCACCAGAATTCTGTTTGGTTCCCCTAAAGTATTAGGAAGTACTTCAGGCACAAAGAACAATGAGCTTCACATGTTTGGATTAATTATCTATTTTTCCAGCCTTTTCTGACTATTTAAGACCCTCCCCAAACTTGTGAACAGCACTCATACATGGTCAACATGGGAAAGACAAAGGAGCATTCCAAGGCCATCAGAGACAAGATCGTGGAGGGTCACAAGGCTGGCAAGGGGTACAAAACCCTTTCCAAGGAGTTGGGCCTACCTGTCTTCACTGTTGGGAGCATCATCCGGAAGTGGAAGGCTTATGGAACTACTGTTAGCCTTCCACGGCCTGGACAGCCTTTGAAAGTTTCCTCCCGTGCCGAGGCCAGGCTTGTCCGAAGAGTCAAGGCTAACCCAAGGACAACAAGGAAGGAGCTCCGGGAAGATCTCATGGCAGTGGGGACATTGGTTTCAGTCAATACCATAAGTAACGTACTCCACCGCAATGGTCTCCGTTCCAGACGAGCCCGTAAGGTACCTTTACTTTCAAAGCATCATGTCAAGGCTCGTCTACAGTTTGCTCATGATCACTTGGAGGACTCTGAGACAGACTGGTTCAAGGTTCTCTGGTCTGATGAGACCAAGATCGAGATCTTTGGTGCCAACCACACACGTGACGTTTGGAGACTGGATGGCACTGCATACGACCCCAAGAATACCATCCCTACAGTCAAGCATGGTGGTGGCAGCATCGTGCTGTGGGGCTGTTTTTCAGCCAAGGGGCCTGGCCATCTGGTCCGCATCCATGGGAAGATGGATAGCACGGCCTACCTGGAGATTTTGGCCAAGAACCTCCGCTCCTCCATCAAGGATCTTAAGATGGGTCATCATTTCATCTTCCAACAAGACAACGACCCAAAGCACACAGCCAAGAAAACCAAGGCCTGGTTCAAGAGGGAAAAAATCAAGGTGTTGGAGTGACCTAGTCAGTCTCCTGACCTTAACCCAATTGAAAACTTGTGGAAGGAGCTCAAGATTAAAGTCCACATGAGACACCCAAAGAACCTAGATAACTTGGAGAAGATCTGCATGGAGGAGTGGGCCAAGATAACTCCAGAGACCTGTGCCGGCCTGATCAGGTCTTATAAAAGACGATTATTAGCTGTAATTGCAAACAAGGGTTATTCCACAAAATATTAAACCTAGGGGTTGAATAATAATTGACCCACACTTTTATGTTTAAAATTTATTAAAATTTAACTGAGCAACATAACTTTTTGGTTTGTAAGATTTATGCATCTGTTAATAAATCCTGCTCGTGTGTGAAGTTTGAAGGCTCTAACTTATTTGCATCTTATCAAACCTGCTAAATCTGCAGGGGGTTGAATACTACTTGTAGGCACTGTATGTATTATATATATGTTGCATGCATGTAGTATATATGTGGTATATATGTAGTATGCATGTTGCATGCATGTAGTATATATGTTGTATGTATGTATGTTGCATGCATGTAGTACATATGTGGTATATATAGTATGCATGTTGCATGCATGTGGTATATATGTAGTATGTATGTTGCATGCATGTAGTATATATGTAGTATGCATGTTGCATATAGTATATATGTATGTTGCATGCATGTAGTATATATGTGGTATATATGTAGTATGCATGTTGCATGCATGTAGTATATATGTTGTATGTATGTATGTTGCATGCATTTAGTATATATGTGGTATATATGTAGCATGCATGTTGCATGCATGTAATATATATGTAGTATATATGTATGTTGCATGCATGTAGTATATATGTAGTATGCATGTTACATGTAGTATATATGTAGTATGCATGTTGCATGCATTTGGTATATATGTAGTATGTATGTAGTATGTATGTTGCATGTAGTATATATGTATTATATATATGTTGCATGCATGTAGTATATATGTGGTATATATGTAGCATGCATGTTGCATGCATGTAATATATATGTAGTATATATGTATGTTGCATGCATGTAGTATATATGTAGTATGCATGTTACATGTAGTATATATGTAGTATGCATGTTGCATGCATTTGGTATATATGTAGTATGTATGTAGTATGTATGTTGCATGTAGTATATATGTATTATATATATGTTGCATGCATGTAGTATATATGTGGTATATATGTAGTATGCATGTTGCATGCATGTAGTATATATGTAGTATATATGTATGTTGCATGCATGTAGTATATATATGGTATATATAGTATGCATGTTGCATGCATGTGGTATATATGTAGTATGTATGTTGCATGAATGTAGTATATATGTAGTATGCATGTTGCATGTAGTATATATGTATGTTGCATGCATGTAATATATATGTGGTATATATGTAGTATGCATGTTGCATGCATGTAGTATATATGTTGTATGTATGTATGTTGCATGCATTTAGTATATATGTGGTATATATGTAGCATGCATGTTGCATGCATGTAATATATATGTAGTATATATGTATGTTGCATGCATGTAGTATATATGTAGTATGCATGTTACATGTAGTATATATGTAGTATGCATGTTGCATGCATTTGGTATATATGTAGTATGTATGTAGTATGTATGTTGCATGTAGTATATATGTATTATACATATGTTGCATGCATGTAGTATATATGTGGTATATATGTAGTATGCATGTTGCATGCATGTAGTATATATGTTGTATGTATGTATGTTGCATGCATGTAGTACATATGTGGTATATATGTAGCATGCATGTTGCATGCATGTAGTATATATGTAGTATGCATGTTGCATGTAGTATATATGTTGCATGCATGTAGTATATATGTGGTATATATGTAGTATGCATGTTGCATGCATGTAGTATATATGTTGTATATATGTATGTTGCATGCATGTGGTATATATGTAGTATGCATGTTGTATATATGTAGTATGTATGTTGCATGCATGTAGTATATATGTAGTATGTATGTTGCATGTAGTATATATGTATGTTGCATGCATGTGGTATATATGTAGTATGCATGTAGTATATATGTGGTATATATGTATATATGTAGTTTGCATGTTGCATGCATGTGGTATGCATGTTGCATGTAGTGTATATGTATGTTGCATGCATGTAGTATATATGTAGTATGTATGTTGCATGTAGTAGTATATATGTAGTATATATGTTGCATGCATGTAGTATATATGTGGTATATATGTAGTATGCATGTTGCATGCATGTGGTATATATGTAGTATGTATGTATGTTGCATGCATGTAGTATGTATGTAGCATGTATGTAGTATGTATGTATTTTTTTATTTTTTTTTACATTCAACACATAGGCCGGATGATGGGACTACTACTGTCCCATCAATGGCTAATGTGTCAATCACATGTAGTCCCATCGGACGATCCTGCACAGACCCCCGCAGCCTGCTCAGACCCCCGGACAGTCAGTATAGACCACCTTTCAGGCCGGCACAGCCCCCCGGCAGGCCGGTACAGACCCCCGCAGCCTGCACAGACCCCCGGACAGTCGGTACAGACCACCAGCAGGCCGGCACAGCCCCCCCGGCAGGCCGATACAGACCCCCGGCAGTCCGCTCAGACCCCCAGACAGTCGGTACAGACCACCGGTATATGTGGTATATACAGTATGTAGTATGCATGTTGCATGCATGTAGTATATATGTGGTATATATGTAGTATGCGTGTTGCATACATGTGGTATATATGCAGTATGTATGTATGTTGCATGCATGTAGTATATATGTTGCATGTATGTAGCATGTATGTAGTATGTATGTAGCATGTAGTATGTATGTAGTATGTATTTTTTTTTCTTACATTCAACACATAGGCCGGATGATGGGACTACTACTGTCCCATCATTGGCTAATGTGTCAATCACCGTCATGGTAGCAGGCATCGCCCGATGGGACTTGTAGTCCCATCGGACGATGCCTGCACAGACCCCCGCAGCCTGCACAGACCCCCGGACAGTCGGCACAGCCCCCCGGCAGGCCAGCACACCCCCCCGGCAGGCCGGTACAGACCCCCGGCAGTCCGCATACCCCCGGGCAGTCGGCACAGACCCCCGGACAGTCGGCACAGCCCCCCGGCAGGCCGGCCCAGCCCCCCGGCAGGCCGGTACAGACCCCCGGCAGTCCGCTCAGACCCCCGGACAGTCGGTACAGACCACCGGCAGGCCGGCACAGCCCACCGGCAGGCCGGTACAGACCCCCGGCAGTCCGCTCAGACCCCCGGACAGTCGGTACAGACCACCGGCAGGCCGGCACAGCCCCCCGGCAGGCCGGTACAGACCCCCGGGCAGTCGGCACAGACCCCCGGACAGTCGGCACAGCCCCCCGGTATATGTGGTATATATGTAGTAGGCATGTTGCATGCATGTAGTATATATGTGGTATATATGTAGTATGCATGTTGCATGCATGTAGTATATATGTGGTATATATGTAGTATGTATGTATGTTGCATGCATGTAGTATGTATGTTGCATGTATGTAGTATATATGTAGCATGTAGTATGTATGTAGTATGTATTTTTTTTTTTTTGGTACATTCAACACATTAGCCGGGTGATGGGAATACTACTGTCCCATCATTGGCTAATGTGTCAATCACCGTCATGGTAGCAGGCATCGCCCGATGGGACTTGTAGTCCCATCGGACGATCCTGCACAGACCCCCGCAGTCTGCTCAGACCCCTGGACATTTGGCACTGACCACCGGCAGGCCGGCACAGCCCCCCGGCAGTCCGCACAGACCCCAGGGCAGTCGGTACAGACCACCGGCAGGCCGGCACAGGCCCCCGAAGCATGCACAGACCCCCGGGCAGTCGGTGCAGACCACCGGCAGGCCGGCACAGACCACCGGCAGGCCGGCACAGCCCCCCGCAGCCTGCACAGACACCCGGACAGTCGGTACAGACCACCGGCAGGCCGGCACAGACCACCGGAAGGTCCATACACCCCCCCGAGAGGCTGTACAAGGACAGAAAAGGGTTTTTCTTATTCCGATACCGGAAGTCCCATAGACTTGAATGGGACTTCTGGTATCGGAATCGGCGATACCCGATACTTTTTTCGTATCGGGCCGATACCATCCAATCTGATATTTTAGGGTATCGGATGGTATCGCTCAACACTACTGCTGACCCTAGGAACTCAGTCCCCTGCCACCACTTTTTTTCCAGTTGTATTGCCTCCGCCTTGCACCAGCACACGTCCCATTATATCACCCATGCCCTCACCGATGCAGTTACTGGGAAGGTCCACTTTTCGACCAAAACTTGTATAAATGTGTCATGGTTGTGGACAGGGTTCCTTCCCTGTCCTCTCAGGGTTAATTTTGTATGGCCTTCTTTTGATTTGGAGAGGGCTATATTTACCCGCCGTCGTCTGGAGATCCTTGTCAGTGATACATCTGACTTGGCTGGGTGTCTGACTCCCTGGTATGTTTGTATACTGTTCTGTCCAATTGCTTTCTTGTGTATGACTCAGAATGTTTCCTCGTTCTGTGCATTGCCTTGTGACTCTGTGCTTGTTGCCTGTTTCTAGCTCTGACCTTCGGCTTGGTACTCTAACTTCCCATGTTTCTGCCCCATTTGTACTGCACTGCTATCTCCGGCTTCCTGACCTTTATGCTACATCCTGACTAGAGATGAGCGACTTTGCCTTTCTTCAGGTCGAGTCGGGCTTCATGAAACCCGACTTTCGCAAGAGTCGGGTCGAACGAAATCGGACGATTATCGTGAAAAGTCGAAGGCCGACTGAAACAAAAAACCTAATGTAAGTCAATTGGGAAGAAAAGTCAGCAGTGAGTGGAGGACAGGAAACATACCTACAGTGCCCATTTTAATGCCAAAAACATCAATTCTTATTACTTAAGCTTGTCAACCTTAATTTACTTTATAATAATAGTTAGGCATTGAAAACTGGGGGTTATTTGGCTAAAGTTGTGGAGGGGTAGGGCTGGCTCCAGATTTTCATGGGCCCAGGGCCAAAGAGTGTCAATGGGCTCCTTTAACACATGCCACAATTCATGATCCTCTGATACGGCAGAGAAATGGCGGTATAGTACAATGAAAAATACTTCACTTCTTACATCTCATGACTGATATCCATTTTAAATTCTCCAATAGCTCCAAAAATGGACAATATATTACTCCATACAGTATTATGGCCACCGCATAGTGCGTTATACAGAGTAATGAGGCCCATATATTTCTCCATACAGAATCATTGCTCCCATATAATGTTTGAAACAGTATATGATGAGCTCCACATAATGCTACAGTATATGTTGGTCCCCATGGATGAAGCTCCACTGTGTTATGGGCCCAAATAACGCTCCATATATAATGGGACCCATTTCTAATGCTCCAGTGTATAATGGGCCCTGTAAATGCTGCTCCAGTGTCTGATGTCCACCTTTGGAATGCTCCAGTGTATGGTGGGCCTCATATATCATTCTCCAGAGTATAGTGCTCCCCAAAAATAGCTGTCCCAACATTGAAAACAATTAAATAAGTCTCCTCGCTAGGGAATCCTTGTACTAGTCTGGACTCCTCGTCGTCCCCATCTTCCATCTTACTGCACTTGGACTGTTTAGGCAGAGGGCGTACAGACGTGATGTCATCACGCTCTCTGACCAGAATGTCACTGTCAGAAAAACGCGGAAGACATCATGGCGGTGGAGCAGGGAGAGGTAAGTATTTCTACTTTGCAAGTGCTGTGATCCTGAGCAAGCAGGGGGGGCCCACTCGCTAGCGACGGCACTGGCACAGGGCCCCTCATAGTACGCCGGTGTGTCTGACGGCGGGTGTGCACCCCCACTGTCAGAGACACTTGATTGTACTATGAGGGACCTTGTGCGAGTGCCGTTGCTAAACAGTGTTCCCACCCACCTGTCCAGGGCAACAGCACTCGCACGGGCGCGTGCGCCAGGTGGTGACCCCGGCCCTGTGGGGGGAGGCAGCCCAGTTAGGGAGGTGGAAAAATTGGCATACGTTGATGTTGGACATTCAGCAGCTGCAAATGGAGTAATTGGAGAAGTCCGTGGAAGACGAGGACAGAAGCAAGCCATTTTTCTGGCAACCTACGTGTCAGCAGGGGAGGGTGGGACAAAATCCTTTGAAAACCATGCATGGTTCATTTTAATGAAGGTTAGATCATCAACATTTTGGGTCGACAGAAGGGTCCTTTTTTCTGTCAGGATTGATCCAGCAGCACTGAAGACTCGTTCAGATAACACACTAGCAGCAGGGCAAGCCAATTCAGGCCAGGTGTCAAGTTTACTGCCCAATAGTCAAAGGGGAATGACCGGTGAGGGAGAACATCGATATGGGAGGAGAAGTAGTTTGTTACCATAGTTGACAACTGCTATCTCCTGTCACTTTCGATCGATGCAGTATTACCAGTTGTTACTGTTACGCTGTGGACACAGGTGACGAGAGTGGACCCACTGGACCGTGGCGCCGAGCTCTCCCCGAGCGAGCACACCAAGTGGACCGACCCCTATACAGGGACCGTTAGGGAACAGACTCGGGAAGTTCTAGCGCCACGGCAGCCAGGACCAGGGGTCGGCTCAGGAGGGTGAACAAGTGATGAGGAACAGAGGAAGGTCCAGAGAGGAACCAGGGTGACCAGGGTCCAGAGGCTGCGGAAGAGGAAGAAGGACGGAGGAAGGCGGGGGTCCAGGAAGAGGCGAACTGAAAAGGAAGGAGACACAGGGGTTAGGCAGGAGGAACGGACCGGAGGGACAGAGGAACACTGAGGACACAGGCAGAAGACACAGGAACTAACAGGAGGCACAAGACACAAGGAATAAACTAGAGCTCAGCTAGCAAGGAACAAGCAGCAGGGAGCGCGGCCTAGACAACCGAGAGGCAACTCAATAGTCAGGCGCCTCCACTAAGGGAGGGCGGCCTGAAATACCTGGTGGTGGCCTCTGATAGGTCGGGGGGCCGGTCCGGGTCAGGTCACGGCAGACAGGTGGCTGCCGGTAGGAGCGTGCGGCTTATCCCTCCGGCGCGTGCGCAGAGGCACAGTGCGCGCGGCCGAGGGAAGTGGAGGAGAACGTCGGGACGCCGGCCGCCGGAAAGCAAGGAGAGCGGAGGCGCGCGCGCAGGACGCGTCAGAGGAGAGAGTCGGGGCAGAAGCAGGAGCGGTGAGTATGGCAGCGGGAGCGGCGCTAACACCAGTCGTGTGAGCGGTACTTGAAGAATCAGTCCACAACATGGTCATGAAACCCCTTTGTCCAACGTCACTTCGGCTGTGTGCACCAGGAACACCTCTTTCATGTTGCCCCCTACGACTTATTGGAAAAACATCACTGCCGCTGTGTGCTGGGAATGCCTCAAACAAATGGTTTACCAGAGTTGCTTGTTTGTTAGCCAATATTAGCTCTAGGCTCTCCTGTGGCATGATGTTTTGGAATTTGCCTTTATAGCGTGGATCCAGGATGCTGGCAAACCAGTAGTCATCATCGTTCATCATTTTGGCAATGTGGAGGTCCCTTTTTAGGATCTGCAAGGCATAATCAGACATGTGGGCCAATGCTCCAGGTGTCAATGATGCACTGCGAGTGCTGGGTGGAGGAGCACTTTCTGGAAAATCCACATCCCTCCAGTCACGCACAAACCCTGTACCTGATCTTGACACGCCAACATGTTTTCTTGCCCCGTGAGAAGCATCCTCCTCCCCAAAATAATCATCCCCATCATCCTCCTCCTCTTCCTCTTCTTCCTCCACCTTGTCCACGAGAATTCCCTGAGCAGACAATGGCTGACTGTCATCAAGGCTTCCCAACACCTCTTCTCCCTCGGCTGCAGGTGCCTGCTGCTTAATGTGCGTCAAAGTTTGCATGAGCAGATGCATAAGTGGGATGCTCATGCTTATGATGGCGTCGTCTGCGCTTACCAGTCGTGTGCATTCCTCAAAACACTGAAGCACTTTACAGATGTCTTTTAGCTTCGACCACTGCACACCAGACAACTCCATGTCTGCCTGCAAACTGCCTACCCGTGTATCCTCCCACAAAGGAATTACAGCCTTCCTCTGTTCGCACAGCCTCTGAACCATGTGCAGGGCGGAGTTCCACCTTGTTGCAACGTCGATAATTAGGCAGTGCTTGGGAAGGTGGAGCAATCGCTGCAGCTTCTGCATGCGACTGGAGTGTAGGGGCGTCCGCTGGACATGCGAGCACAGTCTTCGCACCTTATGGAGCAGGGGTGTTAACTCTGGATAATTATTCAGGAAGCACTGCACCACCAGGTTCAAGGTGTGAGCCAGCAAGGTATGTGTCTGAGTTTTGAAAGGGCTATGGCTGCCACAAAATTCCATCCGTTATCACTAACTACCTTGCCTGCCTCAAGATGTAGACTGCCCAGCCATGACTCAGTTTGTTGCTGCAAGTAGTCGGTCAGTACCTCCGTGGTGTGTCTGTTGTCTCCCAAATACATTATCTTCAACACAGCCTGCTGACGCTTACCACTGGCTGTTCGATAGTGGGACACCTCGTGTGCAACACTGGCAGCTGCGGATGGAGTGCTCGTGCGACTGCGCTCTTTGGACGAGCTTTCGCTTCTGGAGGAGGAGGAGGAGGGTCGAACGCCTACAGCCAACTGTTTCCTATACCGTGGGCTAGGCAGCACTGTCCCACAGCTGCTGCCCCCCTGTGGACCCTGCATCCACCACATTAACCCAGTGCGCAGTGATAGACACGTAACGGCCCTGGCTATGCCTACTGGACCATGCATCTGTTGTGAGGTGCACCTTTCCACTCACTGATTGCTTGAGTGCATGGACATTGCAGTCTTTCACATGCACGTGGAGGGCTGGGATAGCTTTTCATGAAAAGAAGTGCCGACTGGGTAGGTCATAGCATGGTACTGCGTAGGCCATGAGCTCGCAGAAAGCTTTGCTTTCAACCAACCAGTAGGGCATCATCTCTAACGAGATTAGTTTGGCAATGTGGGTGTTTAAAGCCAGTTTATGCGGATGAAAGGATGAGTACTTTCTTGTCCTACTCAGAGTCTCTGGTAGGGTGAGCTGGACTTGAGAGCTACATATGGTGGAACTAGCGGTGGACATGGCGGACTGAGAGAGGGTTAGTGATAGTGATGGTGTTGGTGGTGTTGCTGATGACCTAGATTCAGTCTTTCGTAGCAATAACATTGTGATTCCATGACTGCATTGCCCTTGAGACGACACCTCAACATTTGCTGCTGGTGGTGTGCTAACCGGTGGGCTTACAGTGGGGGAAGCGATGTAGCTTTGCTGACTACCTTCATTCGGAGCAGGTGCACATGTGGTACGTGAGGTTTGGTAGTCCGTCCATGCATGCAAGTGCATGGTGGTTAAATGTATAATTATGCAACTGGTATGCAAATGTCTCAGGTTTTTCCCTTGGCTAAAGGTCTTTGCGCACTTCTTACAGATAACTTTTGCCTGATCATTAGGATTTTGTTCAAAAAAGTGCCACACTGCACTCTTCCTACTATGGAAGACATTTTGACACCTTGCACGCTGTGCTAATTTGACCGTCTGGCCAAGCTGTCCTGCAACTCTTTTGGTTTTTGTATCACGTTTTTGGACTGCTACGGTCCTGCCAGATAACAGCTGTTGCGATGTCGTTGCCTGCTGCGGATCCTCCTCCTCCTCTTCTGAGCTATTGGCAGTGGCACCCTCTTCCCCCAATGGATGCCAATCTGGGTCAACAACTGGGTCATCCATCACCTCCTCTTCAATTTCATGTGCACCTTCCTCTGTGTCACTGTGTAAGGTGGTATAGAATGCGGGAAGGGGCACCTGAGTTTCATCAGGGTCTGATTCTGCCTCAGTACACTGCGAGGACAATGTAGTGCTCTGAGTGAATGTACCAGCAGAAAAATCTAGCAGTGGCTGTGCATCAGTGCACTCCATGTCAGATTCATCTTAGACTGCGGAATTCACGATTTAACTTGCTAACACAGGCATGGTATGTGAAAAGAGCTCCATGGAGTAATCGGTAGTGTGGCCTGCCACATCCTTCACTTTTGGTAGGGGTGAAGGACACAAGGAAAGGTGTTGTTCCTGACCAGGAGCCTCCAATGACGACTCAGTGCTTTTATTTTTTGAAACTTCAGAAGAGGAGTCGAGAGAGCTGGAGGCTGTGTCAGCAATATAAGCCAAAACTTGTTCATGGAGCTCCGACTTTAAAAGTGGTTTACATACTCCCAGAAAAGAGAGCCTTCGAGGCCTTGTGGAGCCAGACGATGACGCAGGCTCAACACCTCCTGCCTTAGGTGCTATTGTGCTTTTGCCACTACCAACAGATGCAACACCACCACCACCACCATCGGGACCAGGTGGCAAACCCTGCCCACTTCCATGGCGTCTTCCACCATACTTGCTCATTTTTGTGAAAATGTTCCCAAAATACCACCAGCTATATGGTACTGTAAAACAAGATAGCAGGTGTATCTACTATTGGCGAGAATTTGAATCTCAGTCACTAGAGATTTGAGGACGCTGAACTATTGTCTCTGGCCCAGTAGAGATTACGCCTCAATGTAACAGACTGAAATTGGATGGTATATGATTGACAAGGTGTAGGGTGTCTATAGGATTGGTGAGAATTTGATTCTCACTATAGATTTGAGGACGCAGAACTATTGTCTCTGGCCCAGTAGAGATTACACCTCAATGTAACAGGCTGAAATTGGAAGGTGAAGACAAGGTGGAGGGTGTCTATAGGATTGGTGAGATTTTGAATCTCACTATAGATTTCAGGACGCAGAACTATTGTCTCTGGCCCAGTAGAGATTACACCTCAATGTAACAGGCTGAAATTGGATGGTGTATGACAAGGTGGAGGGTGTCTATAGGATTGGTGAGATTTTGGATCTCACTAGAGATTTGAGGACGCTGACAATGATGCTCTCAGTCCAAGTATGGACGCAGGCAGCCTAATAAGCAGGACTGCTGCACATTGCACACACAAAAGGGTGGAAAAATGAACCCTTGGTAACTGTGCAGAAAAGAGGATGAAAAGTATTTTTGCTTGTAAAAAAGCAGTTTGCACAGCAGTGTGCAAACAGCAATGCAGCTATCAGGGAGCCTTATAAGGCAGCCTAATAACCAACAGAGCTGATGCACAAAAATAGAGCCTCCCCTGTCACTGCACACAAAGTGTTGTGTTGTAAGTGGAAATCGCTAACAGCAGAAGCATTTTTTTGGTTCTTCTTCCCTGCCTAACGCTCTCCCTTATTCAGAATCAGCAGCTGCAACCTCTCCCTAATGTTTATGTCGGCAGAAGTAAGATGGCGGTCGGCATGCATGCCCTTTTATAGCCCCTGTGACAGCACACAAAGCCAGCCAATCACTTGCATGCCCTTCTCAAAGATGGTGGTGACCGATGCCTTTGTCATCGCGTTGCCCACAGTGTGTGTCCTCCATCATTGGCTGAAAAAGGGAGCTGGAAGCATCTTTTGAAACGCGACTTTGGCGTTCTGGTCGCCGACCTCGTGGCCGACCTCATGCTATGGTCGGGTTTTGTTTCATGAAACCCGACTTCAGTGAAAGTCAGCGACTTATGAATTTGATCGACCCATTTTGCTCAACTCTTGTCCTTACCACTCTTAGTGTCTCACCCTTTGGCACTTTATCGACCTCCCGGCTCGACTTCGGTATGTTCAGATTACTCTCCGGTCACTGCTGCTACTCGGCGTCTGGCTCCGCCTCTGTCCACTCCCCCAGTGGTCACGTGTCTCAGGTCCTGCGTGTCATGATCTGACAGTTTTAAAATGGACAAAGTGAACTTTTTTTACTTTGTAAAGTTCCAAGGTGTCTTGACTGTCCCCGGTGGTGGTTAGTGGTATCGCACTTTAGGTTTTTTGTGCACGTAATTATGGATCAGGTTTGACACCCTATAAAGGTGTGCTAGGGGTATGCAATCACTGCCTGTGATATTGTGAGATTGTGTTCATTTTGAGTTTTGAGAGCCTGGTGGGAGGATGGAGCTGGAGAGGAGTCCTGCGCAGCTTAGCCAGGGGGGACGTGTTTCAGCTATGGTGTCTGGACGAAGGGCTGGCATGGCGTGGTGGGGTCGCAGTGATGGTGTCGGCGGGAAGTGTCTGCATGGACTGGTGGAGTGGCGACTATGGAGAGTGGCACTCACCATATGGGACTTGGATGCTGAGCTGGACTCAAGCATGCTTGACTTCGTGGCAGAAGCTGGACTCATCTTGGGGACTCTGTCACTAAGCAGCAGCAACTGGTGGTGGACTCTGCTCCAAGGCTGCACTAAGGTGAAGGATCCTGTTATGGTGATGGATCCAGGTGGAGGAGAAGATGCACGCAGGTGGTGGGCTGTGTTGCTAGGAGCGTACGCAACAGAGCAAAGCTAAGTGGTGTTTCCCCTGTATTGTCTCTTTCCTCATGTGTGTTATTAGTGCAGTGGTGGGATTAGTCTCCGCACCGACCTATTCCCTAGTGAGGGTTTAGGGTCAGGGTGAGCAAGGGTTTTAAGGTATGCGTGCGGCGACAGGTGCGGAGCCTGTATAGGGAACGTAAGGAGTGCAGGGACACTGGCTCAGGGGAGCTTAGGAGGTCTCCACGTCCCCCATTGCCTATCGCAGGGCCCACCATTGTTAAAGTTACCCAGGTTCCCCCTTTATTATTTGATTATTGTATAACGTGTAATACCTAAATTCGCCAGGTGGAGGCGGCGTATCCACCTGCACGTTTTTTTATTTAAATGCGCCCCACTGGAGGCGGTGTATCCAGGGTCACGTGTGTTATGGGTTCGCCTTGCGGTAACCGCTGTGTGCCCAGAGACACGTGACCATGACACTGCGCTCTGGCAGGTAAGCTCACCGTAGGGCTCCTCACACACTCTTTGTCCTTCTGTGACATGCACAGACTCCTGCTGTAAGTCTGCAGCAGGGTTCCTGATATTGTGCTTGTGGCCAGGGATCCTATATTTAACTGATGTCACACTGGGTAAGCCTAGTGGACTACATCTGTCATATCAGTTGCAAACTGGAAGCATTGCAGGACTGACTTGATGAAAAGGCAACAAGCTCTACTGAAACTAATTTGTTTAGGTGACAAACAGCACAGTGTTGCAGTGTTATTGAAAGCTATAACAGACCAGACAGATCTGTGGCTATAGCCCAGTGTGGTCATGTGTGATAATGGCTGCAACCTGGTGGCGGCTCTGAAGCTTGGCAAGCTCACACACATACCATACCTCTGTTATTCCTCTGTGCCATACAGCTATTGGGAATCCAAGCTGGACACCTGACATGAACTGTCCATCTATGCCTTGGAGGTGTTGGCCTGCCCTGCTGCTAGCATTTTGTCATAGTGGGTTGTAAGTGCCGCCAGGGCAAAATAACTGACAGGTGCATCCGCCTGTCAACTGAAAATGTTGACAGGCTGACTTTTATCAAAATGAACTAGGTCTAGATTGCCCTAGACTTCTCATCTCAAATGGTTGACAGCAGTGGAGCATAAAGCAAATTCAAATATTCATTTTTTTCTGATGTATTACCGTGCACCCTTTCCTAAACAAAAAAGGTATACGGTTCCTGGTTTCTTCTTATTCTTGTCCTCCCACACCATTTCATCAGGGTCATCAGGTGGCCCTCACTCAAAATCTTTATATGGTCATCAGGCGGCAGCCAAAATTTTTATAGGATCATTAAGTGACTCTTACTCAAAATATTTAAAGGATCATAAGCTAACCCTCACTCAAAATGAACAAGGCCTGGATTGGCCCAGTCGTCTCAACCCACCGGATGACAGCTGTGGAACATAAAGTCAAATCAAATGTAGGTTCATCAGACGGCCCTCACGCAAAATCTTCATAGGGTCATCAGTTGACCCTCATTCAAAATGAACTAGTTCTAGATTGGCCTAGACATCTCATCCCTAGTGTATGAAAGCAGCAGAACACAAAGCCAAATCAAATGTAGGGTCATCAGGCGGCCCTCATTTAAAATCTTTATAGGGTCATCATGAGGCCATCAATCAAAATCTTTATATGGTCATCAGGCAGCTCTCACTCAAAATCTTTAGAGCGTCACCAAGCGGCTATTGCTTCAAATTTTTAGATGGTCACCATGCAACCCTCGCTCTTAATATTTCCAGGGTGTGTATGATATCCTCCTTTATAATTTTTACAGGATGTGTATGAGATATACTGTATGTATACTATTAATTTACATTTTATATATATATACCCCCTCTCCGATGGTACTTGAACCATTAAAAGTGTCTGTCCTGGCAAGTGTTTCAGAATCCGCTCTGTCTGAAACTACACCAGTGTCTTATCAAGTGTTCCAGGATCCACAATGTCTGAACTTGGCTCAATATCCGGTCTTGCCTTGGAGTTGGACATGGTGGCCACCTGCAGCTCGAGCGCCTAACTCCACCATCATGAGCTCTAGCAAAAACCAGGTGGCCGCTTAGCCACACCCTTCCAAGGACAATCTCAGACCATGTTGCAAAGGGTCCACGATCCACATGTGTGACACAGCATAAAGAAAAAAACAATTCAAATCAACAGTATTGCTATTTTGTAATCATCAAGCTGCATAAAAAATACAATAGAAAGTGACCAAAAAATCATATGTTCCCCAAAATAGTATCAATAAACACAATATCTCATCACAAAAAACAGGCCCTTATACAGCTCTAGCAATTGAAAAATGAAAACATTAAATCTCAAAAAAAGGCTACACAAGAAAAATATTTTTTGGTTAAATTCTGTCTTTTATTCTCACCACTTCAAAAAAAACCTTAAATAATAATAAGTAATGATAATAATTTTATTTCTATAGCGCCAACATATTCTGCAGCACTTCATATTTTAGAGGGGACTTGTACAGACAATAACAGACCTTACAGCATAACAATAATCATCACATAATTCAACACATACCAAAAGGAATGAGGGCCCTGCTCGCAAGCTTACAATCAAACTTTACAAGTTTGGTATTACTGTAAACGTAAAAAATCATGGTACCAGGTAATTTCTACCACACAATGACTGCTGCAAAAAGAAAAATCAATAAATAATAAAGGAATTGCATTTTTTTTTTCACTATTTCACTGAACTTGGAATTATTTTTTCCCATTCCTCAGCACATTTTATGGTATATGAATTATGTATTCAAACCCTAATAAGGTAAATAAACCTAAGCTGACAGAAATCTCACTGTTTGAGAAGCTATTAAAATATGCTTTACTTAAAATGCATAGTGAATGATTAGCTAGAAGAATCAAGAGTTTTCTGTCATTCTGATAGTTCTACTCAGGATTGGACTGGCCCATAGGGTAACAGATGAATCCCCCAGTGGGCCCCTGTGCAAATCTAGGCCCTCAACCCTACTGTATGAAAAGTTCTTGGCATAATTCAACCGATTCTGTATAAAAAAAAAGGCAACATCTCATTATTCATTAATCAAACTACCCAGTTTATTATTATTATATAGAGATATAGGTAAATTTGTGAATGAGGGTAGTGTAATATTTGTATGCAAGTGGGCCCCCAAAGTCAGTGTTACTGGAGAGCCCTTGGCACCCCAGTCTGACACTGGTTCCACTACATCTTTTAGTCCTGGCAATAACATGATGGTGATCTCAGTAAGGCCACGTTCACATGTTCAGTATTTGGTCAGTAGTTTACATCAGCATTTAAGTCAAAATCAGGAGTGGGTGAAAAATGCAGAAGTATTGCACGTATTTCTATTATACATTTATTCTGATTGTTCCACTCCTGGCTTACAAACACTGATCAAAGACTGAATGTGAGAACATGGCCTTACAGTTTAAAAAACTATACTCATAGGATAAAATAAAAACTAGATATAGTAGTAAATATCCCAACCAAGCATAGCTCTAGCACTATGACTGATCCAGGTAATTAAACATGTCACATATAAAAAATAAAGGGTAAATATAGTACATTATTTTATATTCAGGGCAATACAGTACAGTACAATATGATTCAACTTAATCCTAAAAAAAAAAACACCTAAAATTTAAAAGACTCTAAAGCGACAAGGATCGCCCAACAAGATGGTATGTTATGGCCATTAAACTTTTCATGTACTACAAATTGGCTAAACTGTATCTTTGTCCTGAAGACTCAAAATGCACCAAACTTGTGCCAATTAATATAAATATTAATTTAAACAAAAAGTGTATTTTTCAAACCGTGTTATCAGGATTAGCAATATTCTCAGCGCATTCTTTAAATAATCCAAAAATACAATAATTGCTTAAAACAGAAAAAAGTACCTAACAAACATAAAATGTAAATAAAATGAAAAAAAAACTGAATAAAATCTAAATTGAGTGAAATGAATTTTAAATGGTGTTTGTGCCTGTATTTAACAGTATATAAGCATCTGTCAACAGAAGCCTTTTATTTCTCATAACAAGAGATCTCTGTTTATAATGTGACACCAGCTGCTCAAGCAAAATGGGTTCTATTAGAATTAATTCAATTTTACATAAGTTGCTCCATTTGCATTTTGTGTCCCCAGTTAAATGACTAGGTGCTACTTTAGCTACAGATCCTGTTTCAAGCCTCAGTGTGTGGACAATACATAATCAGTGTGTACATCAGGAAATAAACATAATCAGCAAGTACTAATTAAGCCTGCAAAATTTCACAACATGCATACAGCGTATGCATTAACAAGGCCATTCATTACAAATCTTAATCACGAATATTATATTTTTTTTTTGTACATTATATTCTTTGGTGGCGCAGATGTGTATTTTCCAAGTTGGAACTAAACTACATTGTTCAATAATAGAGGTTAATTTTTCTTTAGTAAAGTGAATAATTCATTTTCCTCTTGTTTAATCATTTTGATTCATCTAATAAAAAAAAAAACTTAAAAATGAAGACTAAAATACTTAATGTATAAATAGCACCACATATGAACGGATACAATATATTATACACAAGCAGATCAATCAGATAGTAATCTAGTTTGGGTCAAAATTGTTAAATATAATTTATTAAGTATCTATAAATTATTCCCTGTCAAAAACTGCTTTCCATTAGATTAAGGTTGGAAATGTCACATGTTTCTCAGTTGCATTATGTAATATTAGCTGGACTGCAATATATACCGTATATATATTTTTACACCTAATGACATGTTGAATATGGTATAGTTTAAGCAACACAGTTTTCAAATGTTATGTAAGAAAAAAATGATGGCATGCTCCATTAGTTGTCAGCCGTTCTTCACATGGGGCATAAATACAAAGCCAGAATAACTACTTGGCAGCCCCAAGGCATGCAACACCAGGGGAGCATGCCATGGGTACCCCCTCCTGGATAGCAATGGGAATCATGCAACTTAAATATTTGAAGCGTCGTTCCTAAAATTATTTCCCCTAGGTAAAACTATCCATGTAAAAATGATTGACCTCAGAAGCTCAGTGTCATTTTGAGAACTGTTGTATCAAGCCGAAACGCTAAGCAGCACTGGTAGTAGAGATCACTTGCTGTAGCCCAATCGTATTGATTTCCAAAAAGTCATCGGGATCTAGGTGGAAGAAAGATAGATATTTTCTGTTCCTGCCCTAGGAAGCACAAGGATGGACTGAGACAACTGAGAATTTCCGTGTAAAAAAGGCACATGGACTCCCCTTTTGCCACATACAGGGACTGTAGGATAATATTTTTTTTGTTATTTTAGAAACAGCAAATTATTAGAATTTCCTTTACTACAATAGGTAACATTCCTAATAATAAATAGTAAAGTGGTAAATTGTTGCAAATTTTGTGATCTAGGGTAGTATATGTGATGTAGGGCAGTATACAAGATCTAAGATAGTGTATGTGATCTAGGAGAGTATGTGATCTAGGATAGTGTATGTAATTTAGGATAGTGTACGTCATCTATGGTAGTGTATGTGATCTATGGTAGTGTATGTGATCTAGGGTAGTATATGTGATGTAGGGCAGTATACAAGATCTAGGATAGTGTATGTGATCTAGGAGAGTAGGTGATCTAGGATAGTGTATGTAATTTAGGACAGTGTATGTCATCTATGGTAGTGTATGTGATCTATAGTAGTGTATGTGATCTAGGGTAGTGTTTGTGATCTAGGATAGTATATGTGATTTAGCGTAGTCTATGTGATCTATGGTAGTGTATGTGATCTAGGTAGTATATGTGATCTAGGATAGTATATGTGATCTAGGGTAGTGTATGTGATCTATGGTAGTGTATGTGATCTATGGTAGTGTATGTGATCTAGGGTAGTATATGTGATGTAGGGCAGTATACAAGATCTAGGATAGTGTATGTGATCTAGGAGAGTAGGTGATCTAGGATAGTGTATGTAATTTAGGACAGTGTATGTCATCTATGGTAGTGTATGTGATCTATAGTAGTGTATGTGATCTAGGGTAGTGTTTGTGATCTAGGATAGTATATGTGATTTAGCGTAGTCTATGTGATCTATGGTAGTGTATGTGATCTAGGGTAGTATATGTGATCTAGGATAGTATATGTGATCTAGGGTAGTGTATGTGATCTAGGATAGTGTAAGTCATCTGGGTAGTTTATGAGGTCTACTGTAGTGTATGTGATCTAGGATAGCGTATGTGATCTAGGGTAGTATATGTGATCACTTAGTTGTACATATATTGCACAGCTCAAGTTTGCATAGACTTCAGTCTGCAGTGTGATTCCTATAAGTGTGTCCTAGAAGTGTGAAGATAAATTTTAGAATTAAAGCCAGAATTGAACCAGAAGGGAACTGAAGGTAACTGTACACAGTCACTGTAAACAATGTTTCTGTGTGGTTTCACTTTCACCCCTATAATCCTTCACTTTCTGCTAATTCCCCTAATCCCTACTCCTAGTAAAGAACTGTTCATCTCTTCTTCAATCCTCCCCATCCACCTCACCTCCTCCTCAAAACTGTTCCTTAACATAAAATCCTCTGTATACAAACACAGACAGCCCCCTCATGCCCTCTCCTGCTCCCACCTGCTAACACTTTCTCTGCTCCTTCTCACTGCTGGTGATATCTCTCCAAATCCTGGTCCTCCTCACCACATTGCCACAGTCATTTCTACCTCCCATCCACGTTCTATCACAACCTTTCGTAACCACTCCAACCTTATACCCATTCACCCAGCCCTCGCTTCCCCAGTCCCACTAACAGGAGGTCTGTGGAATGCTCGCTCTGTCTGCAACAAGCTTTCCTACATCCGTGATCTATTGGTTACTACCAAACTTTCCTTCTTCGCCATCAACGAAACCTGGCTCACCCCTTCTGACACAGCCTCTCCTGCTGCACTTTCATATGTTGGCTTCCACCTTTCTCACACCCCCTCTTTCTCACACCCCCTGCCCCAGCAGCAAACATGGCGGAGGAGTTGGTTTTCTCCTGTCAGATACCTGCTCCTTCACCCCAATCCCACTGCCTCCCTCTGTTACCCTCCCTTCCATTGAGGTGCACTCTGTGCGCATCTAATCCCCCTCCAACCTCCAACTGGCTGTCATCTACCGCCCCCCCAGGGCCAGCCACCACCTTCTTTGACCACTTCACCACCTGGCTACTTCATTTCCTTTCCGCGGACATCCCTACTATCATCATGGTCGACTTCAACATCCCCATTGACACTTCCCTCTCAGCTGCCACTAAACTTCTATCTCTCACTTCCTCCTTCGGCCTCACTCAATGGTCTTCTACAGCCACCCACAAAGATGGCCACACACTGGACCTCATCTTCACCCACCTCTGCTCCCTATCTAACCTCTCTAACTCACCTCTTCCTCTCTCAGACCACAACCTTCTCACATTCTCTTCCCTCTCCACTCCATGTCTACAATCCCCACCCCACAAACTTTCACACCCTCGCAGAAATCTTAAAAACCTTGACCTACACTCATTCTTTGAATCCCTCCTCCCTCTCACAGATATAAGTTCCTTACACAATGCAGATGACGCTGCTGCTCTATATAACACCACAATAGCTGTAGCTTTGGAATCTGCTGCCCCACTTACACATACCAAAGCTCGCAAAATCAACAGACAGCGCTGAGCGCAGATGGAAAAGATCCCACTCCAACGAGCACTTCATCGCGTTCAAACAGTCCCTCACTACTTTCAAGACCACACTCGCCACAGCTAAACAAACCTACTTCTCATATCCTCCCTGTCTCACAACCCTAAACAGTTATTCAACACCTTCAATTCTCTCCTCGGTCCCCCAGCACCTCCTCCCTCCCCACTCATCTCAGCTGAAGACTTTGCCTCATTTTTCAAGCAGAAGATTGATAACATCAGAGACAGTTTTGGTCAACAACCCCTAGAGCCCTTCCTCCCAACTTCCCAGCCCTCCACCTCCAAAACCAACTTCTCCACCATTACAGAAGATCGACTCTCCACTCTACTCTCAAGATCACATCTCACCACCTGTGCACTTGACCCGATCCCATCCCACTTCATCCCAAACCTCACCACAGTCTTCATCCCAACCCTAACCCATCTCTTCAACCTATCACTAACAACTGGTGTTTTCCCCTCAAGCTTTAAACATGCCTCCATCACACCTATCCTCAAAAAGCCCTCTCTTGACCCATCCTCTGTATCTAGCTATCGCCCTATATCACTTCTCCCCTATGCCTCCAAGCTACTGGAACAACACGTCTACCTTGAACTGTCCTCCCATCTCTCTTCTTGCTCCCTCTTCGACCGCTTACAATCTGGCTTCCGGTCACACCACTCCACTGAAACTGCCCTGACTAAGGTCACCAATGACCTCTTAACCACCAAGAGCAAGCGACACTATTCTGTCCTCCTCCTCCTGGACCTGTAGGCTGCCTTTGACACAGTGGACCATTCCCTATTATTACCGACCCTCTCATCCCTTGGCATCACAGACTTGGCCCTATCCAGGATCTCATCATACCTAATAGACCGGACATTCAGCATCTCCCACTCACACACCACCTCCTCACCTCGCCCCCTATCTGTCGGGGTCCCACAAGGTTCAGTCCTAGGACCCCTGCTCTTCTCCATTTACACCTTTGGCCTGGGACAGCTCATAGAATCTCATGGCTTTCAGTATCATCTCTTTGCTGATGACACACAGATCTACATCTCTGGACCAGATATCACCTCCCTACTAACCAGAATCCCTCAATGTCTGTCCACTATTTCATCCTTCTTCTCCGCTAGATTTCTGAAACTTAACATGGACAAAACAGAGTTCATCATTTTTCCCCCATCTCACGTGACCCCCCCCAACGAACCTATCCATTACAGTAAATGGCTGCCCACTCTCCCCAGTCCCACAAGCTCGCTGCCTCGGGGTAATACTTGACGCTGATCTCTCCTTCAAACAACATATCCAAGCCCTTTCTACTTCCTGCCGACTTCAACTCAAAAATATTTCACGAATCCGTTCATTCCTCAACCAAAAATCTGCAAAAACCCTAGTCCATGCCCTCATTATCTCTCGCCTTGACTACTGCAACCTGCTGCTCTGTGGCCTCCCCTCGAACACTCTCGCACCCCTCCAATCTATTCTAAACTCTGCTGCCCGACTAATCCACCTATCCCCCCGCTATTCCCCAGCTACTCCCCTCTGTCAATCCCTTCACTGGCTCCCCATTGCCCAGAGACTCCAGTACAAAACCCTAACCATGACATACAAATCCATCCACAACCTGTCTCATCCATACATCTGTGAGCTCGTCTCCCGGTACTTTCCTGCACGCAACCTCCGATCATCACAATATCTCCTTCTCTGCTCCCCTCTTATCTCCTCTTCCCACAATCGCATACAAGATTTCTCTCGCGCATCACCCCTACTCTGGAACTCTCTACCACAACATTTCAGACTCTCACCTACCATCGAAACCTTCAAAAAGAGCCTGAAGACCCACCTCTTCTGACAAGCCTATAACCTGCAGTAACCACCGATCGACCAAACCGCTGCACGACCAGCTCTATCCTCGCCTACTGTATTCTCACCCATCCCTTGTAGATTGTGAGCCTTCGCGAGCAGGGTCCTCTCTCCTCCTGTACCAGTTATGACTTGTATTGTTTAACATTATTGTACTTGTTTTTATTATGTATACCCCTCCTTACATGTAAAGCGCCATGGAATAAATGGCGCTATAACAATAAATAATAATAATAATAATAATCTAGGATAGTGTATGTAATCTAGGGTAGTGTATGTGATCTGGGATAGTGTATGTGATCTGTGGTAGTTTATGTCATCCAGGGTAGTGTATGTGATCTAGGGTAGTGTATGTGATCTAGGATAGTGTATGTGATCTAGGTTGGTGTATGTAATCTAGGAGAGTGTATGTGATCTAGGGTACTGTACGTGATCTAGGATAGTGTATGTGATCTATGGTAGTGTATGTCATCCAGTGTAGTTTATGAGGTCTATGGTAGTGCATGTTATCTAGGGTAGTGTATGTGATCTAGGGTAGTATATGTGATCTATGGTAGTGTATGTCACCCAGTGTAGTTTATGTGGTCTATGGTAGTGTATGTGATCTAGGGTAGTGTATGTGATCTAGGGTAGTATATGTGGTCTAGGATAGCATATGTTATCTAGGGTAGTGTATGTGATCTAGGATAGTGTGTGATTTAGGGTAGTGTATGTCATCTAGTGTAGTGTATGTGATCTATGGTAGTGTACTTGATCTAGGGTAGTGTATGTGATCTAGCGTAGTGTATGTGATCTAGGTTAGTGTATGTCATCTTGGGTAGTGTATGTGATGTAGGATAGTGTATGTGATCTAAGGCAGTGTATATGATCTCGGGTAGTGTATGTGATCTAGGATAGTTTATGTAATCTAGGATAGTGTATGTGATCTAGGGTAGTGTATGTGATCTTGGGTAGTGTATATGATCTAGAATAGGGTATGCAATCTATGGTAGTCTACGTGATGTAGGTAATTTATGAGACCTAGCGTAGTGTATATGATCTAGGTAATCTATGTCATTTAGGGTAGTGTATGTCATCTTCTGTAGAGTATGTGATCTAGGGTATGGTAGGGATTCATGTCTACATCCCTGTTCGTCTAGAACAGTGAAGTCGTCACAGGCTAAGGTAAGGAAGGTAAGAATGGCAACACCACATTGTGAACTAAGGAAGTGAAAAGATTTACATCTAACATAGGGCAGTAAATGTATTAATTATAACATCCATAATGTGTAAGAATAGCAATGTGTCATGATCTCAGTGCAGGTTCTGACCTGCACGCCTGGGGTTAATTATTGTGGCCTCTCTTTGGTTCAGGGATAGCTTCTTAAAGCCCTGGGAAACTCCAATCCCCGTCAGTTATACTTTTGCCTTTGGCCGAGTGTGTTGACCCCTGTGTGCCTGTGCCTGTTGATTGTCTTCTAGCTTGCTTATATGGTTCTGACCCAGTTCTGTCCCCCGTTGTGAGTTTGCCAGTTGATTCTGTACTTTATATCTGTTTCTCTGGTTTCTGACTCCTTGGCTACATCTTGACTATCCGTTCTGTCTAATCCTTTGGTACTGTCGTGCTATCTCGTGCTTTGACCCCAGCCTGATCTGGTTTACATCCCTGTCTATGTCCCTTGGAAACTTTGTCCTGTAGTTACCCTTCTAGGAGTTCCCCTGCAGCTCCTAGCTCTCTGGAGTTTAGGCCACGCCCCAAGCAGTCACGTGCTTCAGGTCCTGCTGGTCTGAAGCACGCATCTTCACTGCTGCTGCCCGGCTCCACAGGCATCTTAGAGCACAGTTTCTCTTACTCAGGACACACGCACTGGCTTAGTGAGCAAGTGCAGTGCGGTGTTCCTGACACAATGAAGTTAACAATAAAGTATTATGGGGTCTAAAGTAATAAAGGGGTTACGGTAATATTAATATTTCTGGTGGGCTACAACAATCTTGCTCCTTCTGTCTGTTTTGCAGAGTATAGGCCCCCATCTTTTCTTCTTCATTTGGCCTGTAGGCTACTCCTTCACACAGATTCTATATCATCTGCTATTTGACAATAACAGAACAGCTCAAGTTATCAGAGATTATATGTGATTGATTAATTGATTAATTGCCTTCCTAACTGAGATGATGCAGTGTCTGTCTAGTCAATGCTAACTATGCTGACAGTGTGATCAGAGAACCAGGACACTGGTTATTAAATCCCATTTGACTAGAGTAGAACTCCTGACTCACATTCAGTGGAGAAAATAACTATTTGATACACTGTCAATTTTGATTTTTTTCCCACCTACAATGAATGGAGAGGTTTGTAATTTTTATCGTAAGTACACTACAATTGTGAACGACAGAATCTTAAAAAAATCCAGAAAATTACAATGTATGATCTTTATATAATTAATTTCCATTTGATTGCATGAAATAAGTATTTGATACAATAGAAAAACAGAACTTAATATTTGGTACAGAAAACTTTGCTTGCAATTACAGAGGTCAGACATTTGCACCCATTGTGGCACGGATTTTGGCTCAATCCTTCATACAGATCTTTTCAAGTTATTTCAGGTTTCGAGGTTGTTGCTGGACTACATTAACTTTCAGCTCCCTCCAAAGATTTTTTATCAGGTTCAGGTCTGGAGACTGGGTAGGCCACTCCAGGACCTGGAAATGCCTTTAACAGATCCACTCCTTAGTTGCCCTGGCTATGTGTTCCGGGTCATTGTCATGCTGGAAGACCCAGCCAGTACCCATTTTCAATGCTCTTACTGAGAGAATTAGGTTGTTGGCCAAAATTTTGTGATGCATGATCCCATCCATCCTCCATTCAATACAGTGCAGTTGTCCTGACTCCTTTAAAGAAAAGCACCCCCAAAGTACAGTATGATGCGCCCCCATGCTTCCCGAATGAGATGTATTCTTGAGGTTGTACTCATCCTTCTTCTTTCTCAAATACGAGGAATAGAGTTGATACCAAAAAGTTCTATTTTGGTCTTATTTCACCACATGACCTTCTCCCATGCCTCCTTTGGATCATCATTAGTGTTGAGCATTCCGATACCGCAAGTATCGGGTATCGGCCGATACTTGCTGTATCGGAATTCCGATACCGACTTCCGATATTTTTTCAATATCAGAATTCGGCATCGGAATCGGAAGTTCAGTTGATTGACAGCCTGACGTCATCATGATGCGCGGTGTGTGCGCATCATGATGTGCCGTCATTTCGGGCCTTCCGGGGGTCTCTGCCGGCCTGCCGGGGGGCTGTGCCGGCCTGCCGGGGGGCTGTGTGGACTGCCCGGGGTCTGTACTGGCCTGCCGGCTGGCTGTGCCGGCCTGCCGGTGGTCTGTGCACCCTGTGGGGGTCTGTACCGGCCTGCCGGGGGGCTGTGCCGGCCTGCCGGTGGTCTGTGCACCCTGTGGGGGTCTGTACCGGCCTGCCGGGGGGCTGTGCCGGCCTGCCGGGGGCTGTGCTGATGTCCGGGGGTCTGTGCAAGCATCGTCCGATGGGACTACAAGTCCCATCTGGCGATGCCTGCTACCATGACAGTGATTGACACATTAGCCAATGATGGGACAGTAGTAGTCCCATCATCCGGCTAATGTGTTAAATGTTAAAAAAAAAAAAATACTACATACATACTACATGCATGCTACATACATACTACATGCTACATACATACTACATATATACTACATACATACTACATACATGCTACATACATGCTACATACATGCTGCATGCTACATACATACTACATACATACTACATACATACTACATGCATGCTACATGCATGCTACATACATACATGCATGCTACATACATACTACATGCATGCTACATACATACTACATGCTACATACATACCACATACATACTACATACATACTACATACTACATATATACTACATGCATGCTACATACATACTACATGCTACATACATACCACATACATGCTACATACATACTACATATATACTACATACATACTACATACATACTACATGCATACTACATGCATACTACATGCATACTACATACATACTACATGCATGCTACATACATACTACATGCATGCTACATACATACTACATGCTACATACATACCACATACATACTACATACATACTACATACTACATATATACTACATGCATGCTACATACATACTACATGCTACATAAATACTACATGCTACATACATACCACATACATGCTACATACATACTACATATATACTACATACATACTACATACATACTACATACATACTACATGCATACTACATGCATACTACATACATACTACATGCATGCTACATACATACTACATACCACATACATACTACATACATACTACATACATACTACATGCTACATACATACTACATATATACTACATGCATGCTACATACATACATACATACCACATACATACTACATACATGCTACATACATACTACATATATACTACATGCATGCTACATACATACTACATATATACTACATGCATGCTACATACATACTGCATGCTACATGCATGCTACATACATACTACATACATACTACATGCTACATACATACCACATATATACTACATACATACAATACATTCATACAATACATACATAGACATACAGTACATATAACATAGAGTAACATACTTACCAATACTTGTCACATTGTTCCCCAAAGCCATTGTCTTTTCCGGAATAAATATTAACATAACAAACCACAAAAATACTCACCCACGATCCGAAGCAGTCCACGAGTGTGTCCCACGACGATCTTGGGTAGAGAACTGCAGCATCAGCTGATGCTGCCGTTCTCTACGGGCTGCAGGAATCCAATGACGGAAGGTAGGTATCCTTCCGCACTGTATTCCTCCGCCACTTAAAAAAAAAAAAAGTCCCTAGTCTCACTTTATGCCATTGCTGTGTGGGAATTTCCCACACAGCAATGGCATAAAGTGAGACTAGGGACTTTTTTTTTTTTTAAGTGGCGGAGGAATACAGTGCGGAAGGATACCTACCTTCCGTCATTGGATTCCTGCAGCCCGTAGAGAACGGCAGCATCAGCTGATGCTGCAGTTCTCTACCCAAGATCGTCGTGGGACACACTCGTGGACTGCTTCGGATCGTGGGTGAGTATTTTTGTGGTTTGTTATGTTAATATTTATTCTGGAAAAGACAATGGCTTCGGGGAACAATGTGACAAGTATTGGTAAGTATGTTACTCTATGTTATATGTACTGTATGTCTATGTATGTATTGTATGAATGTATTGTATGTATGTAGTATATATGTGGTATGTATGTAGCATGTAGTATGTATGTAGTATGTATGTAGCATGCATGTAGCATGCAGTATGTATGTAGCATGCATGTAGTATATATGTAGTATGTATGTAGCATGCATGTAGTATATATGTATGAATGTATGTAGCATGTAGTATGTATGTAGTATATATGTGGTATGTATGTAGCATGTAGTATGTATGTAGTATGTATGTAGCATGCATGTAGTATGTATGTAGTATGTATGTAGTATACTGTATATGTAGTATGTATGTAGCATGTAGTATGTATGTAGCATGCATGTAGTATATATGTAGTATATATGTAGCATGTAGCATGTATGTAGTATGTATGTGGTATGTATGTAGCATGTAGTATGTATGTAGAATGCATGTAGTATATATGTAGTATGTATGTAGCATGTAGTATGTATGTAGTATGTATGTAGTATATATGTAGTATGTATGTAGCATGTAGTATGTATGTAGCATGCATGTAGTATATATGTAGTATATATGTAGCATGTAGCATGCATGTAGTATGTATGTGGTATGTATGTAGCATGTAGTATGTATGTAGCATGCATGTAGTATATACGTAGTATGTATGTAGCATGTAGTATGTATGTAGCATGCATGTAGTATATATGTAGTATGTATGTAGCATGTAGTATGTATGTAGCATGCATGTAGTATATATGTAGTATGTATGTAGCATGTAGTATGTATGTAGCATGCATGTAGTATATATGTAGTATGTAGCATGTAGTATGTATGTAGCATGCATGTAGTATATATGTAGTATGTAGCATGTAGTATGTATGTAGCATGCATGTAGCATGTACTATGTATGTAGCATGCATGTAGTATATATGTGTTATGTATGTAGCATGTAGCATGCATGTAGCATGCATGTAGTATGTATGTAGTATGTATGTAGTATATATGTGGTATGTATGTAGCATGTAGTATGTATGTAGCATGTAGTATGTATGTAGCATGCAGTATGTATGTAGCATGCATGTAGTATATATGTAGTATGTATGTAGTATATATGTAGTATGTATGTTGCATGTAGTATTTATGTAGTATGAATGTAGCATGTATGTAGCATGTATGTAGTATGTAGTATGAATGTAGCATGTATGTAGTATGCATGTTGTATGTATGTAGCATGTAATTTTTTTTTTTTTTTTACATTCAACACATTAGCCGGATGATAGGACTATTACTGTCCCATCATTGGCTAATGTGTCAATCACTGTCATGGTAGCAGGCATCGCCCGATGGGACTTGTAGTCCCATCGGACGATGCCTGCACAGACCCCCGAAGCCTGCACAGACCACCGGCAGGCCGGCACAGCCCCCCAGCAGGCCGGCACAGCCCCCCGGAGCCTGCACAGACCACCGGCAGGCCGGCACAGCCCCCCGGCAGGCCGGCACAGCCCCCCGGAGCCTGCACAGCCCCCCGGCAGGCTGGCACAGCCCCCCGGCAGGCCGGCACAGCCCACCGGAGCCTGCACAGACCACCGGCAGGCCGGCACAGCCCCCCGGCAGGCCGGCACAGACCACCGGAGCCTGCACAGACCCCCTGGCAGGCCGGCACAGCCCCCCGAAAGGCCCGTACAGACCCCAGAGAGGCTGTACAAGGGCAGGAAAGGGTTTTTCTTATTCCAATACCGGAAGTCCCATAGACTTGAATGGGACTTCCGGTATCGGAATCGGCGATACCGATACTTTTTTTAAAGATCGGCCGATACCATCCGATACGATACTTTGAAGTATCGGACGGTATCGCTCAACTCTAATCATCATATATTTTTTTGTACCTTTTTTATTTGTGGCCATCATTCATTTGTAGGTCCATCTCTGTTCATTTGTAGGTCCTAATATGGATCACTTTACTATTCACTATTGCACTTTATATGAATAATGAGAACAAATTATGCCTTTTTAATGAAAAAAATATATGTATATAATTTTCCTTTTATCCTTTTATATCCTTCTGTGCATTCCACAAGGTTATAATCCTTATATGCAATTGTTTATACATTGCCACCTCTACCTCCTTCTATCTGTATGTGGTAACTGGGTGTTGCTGATTCCCTTATATTTTTTATTATGTGATTGATTTATTATAAATTTGTATTTTTATCAATTTGTTGATAACATAGATATTTTATTCATTTGCTCCTGGTTCCATTTTTTCTTTTTGGTGACCATAATGTACTGGGCACTGCAATGGCGCTTCTGCCTTACTGAGCTTTGCACTGTGCCTCAAAAGCAGTTTTCCACCACATATGGGATATTGGTGTACTAAGGAGAAATTTCACAACAATTTTTGGAGTCCATTATCTCCTGTTACCCTTGTGAAAATAAACAATTGGGGGCTAAAAGAACATTTTTGTGGGAAAAATTTGATTTTTTTTCTAATTTTCATGGCTCAACGTTATAAACTTCTGTGAAGCACCCGTGGGTCCATGGTGCTTACCACACATCTAGATAAATTATTTGAGGGGTATAATTTCCAAAATGGGGTCACTTGTTTGGGGAGTTCAACTCTTTAGGCATATCAGGGGCTCTCCATCCCAAAATGTCACTTCATCTTTTCTGAGCCCTGCCAAGCTCCCAAACAGTAGTTTTTCCCCACATATGGGGTTACTCAGGAGCAATTGCCCAACAAATGTATGGTCCATTTTTCCTGTTACCTTTGTGAAAATAAAAAATTGGGGCTAAAATCATTTTTGTGGGAAAATGTGATTTTTTTATTTTCACAGCTTGGGGTTATAAACTTCTTTGAAGAACCTGGGGGTTCAAGGTACTCACCACACATCTAGCTAAGTTCCTTGAGGGGTCTAGTTTCTAAAATGATGTAACTTGTGGGGGGTTTCCACGCTTTAGGCACATCAGGTGCTCTCCAAACATGACATGGTGTCAGCTAATGATTCCAGAAAATTTTGCATTCAAAAAGTCAAAAGGCGCTCATACCTCTCCAAATCCTGCCGTGGATATCTACATGCTGAGGAAAATTTGCACAACAAATCGTATGGTGCATTTTCTATTCTTAACGTTGTGAAAATTAAAAAATTGGGGTTAAAAAATATTTTTTTGTGGGAAAAATGTTATATATTTTTGTTTACAGCTCAACATTCTAAACTTCTGTGACACACATATGTTCCCAGAAAGGTCTAGTTTCCAAAATGGGGTCATTTGTTGGGGAGGTTCAACTCTTTAGGCATATTAGGGGCTCTCCAATTGTGACACTAATGATTCCAGCAAATCTTGCTTTCAAAAGGTGAAATGGCGCTCCTTTCCTTCCAAGCCCTGTCATGCACCAAAACAGTAGTTTTCCCTCACATATAAGGTATCGGCATACTCAAGAGAAATTGCGCAATAAATTGTATGGAGCAATTACAATTTCTCATGTTACTCTTGTGAAAATGCAAAATTTGGGGTTAAAATACACTTTTGTGGGAAAAATGTGATTTTTCTTCTATTTTCATGGCTCAACGTTTCCAATATGGTGTCACTTGTGAACGGTTTCCACTGTTAAGGCACAGCATGGCATCCGCTAATTATTCCAGCAAATTTCACATTCAAAATTCGATATATTTTTGTTTACGGCTCAATATTTAAACTTCTGTGAAGCACCTAAGTTACAATAAAGCTCAGGACAATAATTTCTGTCAAAAATTGACACGAATCAGATCTCACCTAAAATTAATGAATATACAGCAATAGGTGTAATTAAACATAACTTTTAATCCGTTATTTAAAAGAATTAATAAAGTGTGTCACCCAAATGTGAGTAAGATATATAAAAGATGCCAATCTAATGGACGGTCCCTAAAAGCAAAGGAGACCACCTAGATGCATTGTAAAGGTTATAGATTGCCACCTAATAGTCTGTCACATAGGTGACAAAATATCTAAAGGATACAGCAATGAATAACAATTCAACACATAAATGCCATAACCTGGTTGCACATATACAGTTGTGGCCAAAAGTATGTACAGAGGACTTTTTGGAGACTCCCGGCCCATCATCTTGTTTGGTGAGATTGTTCCTTTTATTATTGTCTCACTTTTCTTGCTAATATACGTGGCCATAAAAATCTTTTTGGCACCTTGTTTTTTCAATATACAGTATATGTGCAACCAGGTTATGGCATTTATGTGTTGAATTGTTATTCATTGCTGTATCCTTTATTTTCATGGCTCAACGTTTCCAAAATGGTGTCACTTGTGAACGGTTTCCACTGTTAAGGCACAGCATGGCATCCGCTAATTATTCCAGCAAATTTCACATTCAAAATTCAAAAGGTGCTCCTTCCCCTCCAAGCTCTGTTGTGTGCCCAACAGTGGTTTTCCCCCATATATGGGGTATCTACATGCTCAGGAGAAATTGTACAACAATTTTTGGGGTCCATTATTTCCTGCTACCCTTGCAAAAATAAAAAAATTGGGTCTGAACAACATTTTTGTGAAAAAAGTTAAATGTTAAATTTTTCCTTCCACATTCAATTAATTCTTATGAAGTACCTGAAGGGTTAATAAACTTCTTGAATGTGGTTTTGAACACCTTGAGGGGTTCAGTTTTCGAATGGTTTCACTTTTGGGTATTTTTTGTCATATAGGCCTCGTAAAGTCACTTCAAATGGGATGTGGTCCCTAATAAAAATGGTTTTATATATTTTGTTAGAAAAATGAGAAATTGCTGGTTAACGTTTAACCCTTATAACTTGCTAAGAAAAAGTTAAAAAATTTGTGCTAATGTAAAGTAGAAATCTTATGTATTAACTATTTTGTGTGACATAACACTCGCTTATAAAAATTAAAAGTTTAAAAATTGCAAAATTTTCCAAATTTTTACCAAATTTCCAATATTTTCACAAATAAATGCAAGTTATATCAAGTAAATTTTACCACTATCATGAAGTACAATGTGTCATGAGAAAACAGTCCCAAAATCAGTGAGATCCGTTGAAGTGTTCCAGAGTTATTACCACATAAAATGACATTAGGCAGAATTGTAAAATGACCTGGTTAGGAAGGTGAAAACAGTTTTGGGATGAATGGGTTAATTATGTAAAAATTATACAATGTGATTTTTTGTTTTCCTATTTTTAGATCCTATTTCTCACAGTTGAAGTGTATCTACAATAAATATTACAGACCTTTCCATTCTTTGTAGGTGGGAAAAATCAGCGGTGTATCAAATATTTATATTCCCCACCATAAGGTTCTGTGCAGCTAAGCAGTGTCATGATCCAGACCCAGTTTTTCCTGTCTCTCCTTTTCCCCGTCTGGTCATGTCAGGTGTTAACTTTTCTCTGCCTCGTTCTGGTTTCAGGTCTGCTATTTCTCTGCGCTGCATCTTGCAAGCAATGTCAGTTATATTTTCTGCCTTCGGCGTGAATAGCTGACTCTTGGTGATACCCTGATTTGTCCTGCTGTGTTTGCTGAATTTGCCCGTGTCTGTTCATTCCTTTCTTCCCACCCCGACTCAGTGTTCCCCTTTATATTGGACTCCCCAATGCTCAACTCTGCTTTGGCTCTGACCTGATTCTGTCTCATGCTTCTGGTACTTCTGTTTCTGACCGGTGCTGACCTGTTTGGCATTCCTCTGACTCTGTGTTTGGAATTCACCTTGGTGCTGTGCTACTCTCTGGTATTGACTCGACTTGTTTGACTATTCTGCTGCCACCTGGTGGTAGCCTCACTGCAGTGCTGCTGGTCTGCTATGAGCTGAATTTCAGCTTTCCCTCCACTCTGCTGCCATCTTGTGGAGTTTGCATTTACCTGCAGAGCTGCAGCATGACAAGCAGGCTTCACATGTTGCCCCTCCATACTGATTGAATGAGTAGCAGAAAGCTAATTATGTATTTTATTTGGCCATGATTGGATAAGTATGGCGTTCCTATACTTGCTAAACTCCTGACACAAAAATTGTAGTCTAAGGGCTCTTTCAGACATCCATATTAGAACCAACGGCGAATACCTGAGTTCATGTCGCCACCTTTGATTGAAGCACATTTGAATTTGGATGACACATACTGCTGGATACTGTTCTCCCTTTCCTATTCTTACTGAAGCAGTGAGTACACTGGGTAAAAGGTTTCTTTGGATCAAAATGTCTGCTATAATGTACTATTTTTGGACTGCCATTAAAATTTTTATAAGTTTTCATCCACTTGAGTGCCAAGTTTTCGTGCTGAATAAGGGCTCATTCAGACATCCTTGCAAAACAGGTGCATGCACCGCAATGAACGGACTGGCCATGAGTCTCACAAACTGGAGCATGACAGCTTCACTTATTTCTATGAGGCTGTCATGTTCAGGTCAGGAAAGCCCTTAGACTCATTTCTGGGTAAAGAAAAATAGAATCATAGAATCGTAGAGTTGGAAGGGACCTCCTGGGCCATCTGGTCCAACCCCCTGCTCAAAGCAGGATTCGCTAAATCATCCCAGTCAGATGTCTGTCCAGCCTCTGTTTGAAGACTTCCATTGAAGGAGAACTCACCACTTCTCGTGGCAGCCTGTTCCACTCATTGATCACTCTAACTGTCAAAAAGTTTTTTCTAATATCTAATCTGTGTCTCTTCCCATTCAGTTTCATCCCATTGCTTCTAGTCTTTCCTTGTGCAAATGAGAATAAAGTTGATCCTTCTACAATGTGACAGCCCTTTAGATATTTGTAGACAGCTATTAAGTCTCCTCTCAGTCTTCTCTTTTGCAAACTAAACATTCCCAAATCCTGCAACCTTTCCTCATAAGACAGGGTTTGCAGACCGGTCACCATTCTGGTCGCTCTTTTCTGAACTTGCTCCAGTTTGTTGATGTCTTTTTTAAAATGTGGTGCCCAAAACTGGACACAATATTCCAGATGAGGTCTGACCAAAGAGGAGTAGAGGGAAATAATGACTTCACGTGATCTAGACTGTATGCTTCTGTTAATACATCCTAGAATTGCATTTGCCTTTTTTGCTGCTGCATCACACTGTTGACTCATATTCAGTCTGTGATCTATTAGTATACCCAAGTCTTTTTCACATGTGCTGTCACTTAGCCCTATTCCTCCCATTCTATATATGCTTTTTTCATTTTTATTGCCCAGATGTAGTACTTTGCATTTCTCCCTGTTAAAAACCATTCTGTTAGTTGCTGCCCACTTCTCCAGTTTATTTAAATCTTTTTGAATCCTCTCTCTCTCTTCTCTAGTATTAGCTATCCCTCCTAGCTTTGTGTCATCAGCAAATTTAATCAGTTTACCCTCAATTCCTTCATCTAAATCGTTGATAAAGATGTTGAACAATACAGGGCCCAGGACAGAGCCCTGTGGTACCCCACTTGAGACATTCTTCCAACTGGATGTGCAGCCATTTACGACCACTCTTTGGGTCCGATCACTAAGCCAGTTATGAATCCACCTAACAGTTGCCTTGTCCATTCCATACTTAGTCATTTTTTCAATAAGGATTGTATGAGAGACTTTGCCAAATGCTTTGCTGAAGTCAAGATATACTATATCTACAGCATTTCCTTGATCCACCCAATCAGTGATACCGTCATAGAAGGAAATTAAGTTAGTCTGACATGACTTATTAGTTAGAAACCCATGCTGACTCTGTTTAATCACTTCATTCTTATCCAGGTATTGACATACATGTTGTTTAATAATTTGTTCAAAGATCTTTCCTGGTATAGAAGTCAGACTCACCGGCCTATAGTTGCCTGGGTCCACCTTCTTCCCCTTTTTGAAGATAGGAACAACATTTGCTCTTCTCCAGTCTTCTGGCACTTCTCCTGTTCTCCAAGAATTTTCAAAGATTATGGAGAGGGGTTCAAAAATTTCTTCTGCTATCTCCTTCAGTACTCTGGGGTGTAATTCATCTGGACCTGGAGACTTGAATTCATTTAGGTTAGCTAAGTGTTTCCTCACTATCTTTCTGTTTATAGATATCCTGGATTCTTCTATTCCCTTAATAGGACAGTGAATAACAGTTGATGTTGCATTTCCTTTCTGAGAGAAAACAGATGCAAAATAGGAATTTAAAAGTTCAGCCTTCTCAACATCCTGTCTTACCATTTCATCATTTTCATCCTGTAAAAATCCTATAGCATCTTTGACTTTTCTTTTACTTTTGACATATCCCCAAAATCCTTTATTATTGCTTTTGACATCTCTTGCAAGCCTCAGTTCATTTTCAGCTTTAGATAATCTGATTTGTGCCCTGCAGGTTCTGCAGACAGCATTATATTCTTCTTTAGATATGCCTCCCTCTTTCCATTTTATAAACATTTTTTTCTTCCTTTTTAGCATGTGCTTAAGTTCTGTGTTCATCCATCCTGGTTTCCTTAAATGCTTCCTATTCTTCCCTCTTTTCGGAATTGTTAACAACTGTGCTTTGAGAATTTCATTTTTCAAGATTTCCCATCCTTCCTGGACATTTTTGTCTTTAAGGATATCCAGCCATTGGATCCCTCCAATTCTCTTTCTGAATCCCTTAAAATCTGCCTTTCTGAAATCTAACCTTGACGTCTGAGTCTTCACAGGTCTTCCACCTCTAGTTATCCAAAATTCTAAAATAGCATGGTCGCTACCTCCTAGGGTCCCAGCCACTTTTACCTCCTCAACCATTTCCTCCCTGTTTATAAGGATTAGATCCAAGGTAGCAGTTCCCCTTGTTTTCTCCCTTACCTTTTGGAAGATAAAGTTGTCAGCAAGAGAGGATAAGAATTTCCTTGACCTGTTAGTTTTGCCTGAGAGAGATTCCCAACAAATGTCTGGATAGTTGAAATCTCCCATGACAACTATGTCATATTTTTTGGAGAACTTGGCCATCTGATGCATAAAGAGTTCATCTATATCTTCGGCTTGCACAGGCGGCCTGTAGTAAATGCCTACAATGGTGTCCTTTCCATTGTTCTGTCCTTGTATTCTTACCCAAACAGTTTCCACAGAACTCCCAGTCTCTGAAGCTTCAATCTCTGTGCAGATATACGCGTTTCGAACATACAATGCGACACCCCCTCCTCGTTTATCAATTCTGTTTCTTGCAAATAAGTTGTATCCTTCTAGTCTTGTATTCCAATCATGTGTATTGTCCCACCAAGTTTCAGTGATTCCAATTACATCATATTTCTTTTCCTGTGTTAGTAGTTCCAATTCTCCTTGTTTGTTGCCCATGCTTTGTGCATTAGTATAGAAACATTTTAGTTTGTGATTGGTTTCTCTTTCTCCAATATTTTTATTAATTAGATTCTTTCGTCTTTGTTCTTCCTTTCCACTTCTAATAGCAGAGTTCTCAATAGCATTTGTCAGGTGTATGGCTTTTTCTGGTCTTTTGCTTCCCTTCCCATGTTGTTCTAGTTTAAAGCTCTCCTTACAAGTGTAGCAAGGCGACTTCCAAATACATGCTTTCCAGTCTTCGTAAGGTGCACCCCATCTCTAGCAAGTAGTCCATCGTATAAGTAGTTCACTCCGTGATCCAGAAATCCAAATCGTTGCTGACGGCACCATCGACGTAGCCAGTTGTTCACCTGCAGAATCTTATTCCACCTCCTTGTTCCATGGCCATCCACTGGGAGGATGGAAGAGAAGACCACCTGCGCTCCCAGTTCTTTCACTTGGTTTGAACTTAGGGTCCCGTTACATTTAATGATGCACCAGCGATCCCGACAATGAAACGACCCGGTCAGGATCGCTGGTGCATCGCTAAATGGTCACTAGTGAGCTGCCAAACAGGCAGATCTCTCCAGTGACGCAGCAGTCATACAGCGATCCATCGGCGGTTGCTGTTACCTGTCACACCACAGCGATTCTGACGACTTCCGCCTGCGTCCGTGAGTCCTGTGACGTCGCTAGTTGGCGCTGAACACAGCGATGCATGCCGGCCAGCGGGACACCAATGATGAAAAAATGGCCCAGGACATTCCAGCACGATCAGCGATATCCAGTGGGGGGCTGGTCACAGGTACGTGTCACACAAAGCGAGATCGCTGGCGAGATCACTGTTGCGTCACAAAATTGGTGTGCTTTAGCGATATCGCTAGCGATCTCGCTATGCAAGAAAGGCCCTTTAGAGTCTTAGACAAATATAGATATGGTACTGCTCTACAATTACTCTTATCCAAGCCAAATCTAAAATATATGTTGTAATTCTGCAAGGTATTTTTCAAGGTAGAAAAATACATGAACTTCTCCAAAAATTGCAAAGTGAAATTAGTGACTTTCTTACATGCAATAGCCAACCTAATTCTCCTAATTTCTAAAGAAATTCCCTTTACACAGGGAAAGAAAATTAACCCTTATTCAAGATATAGTACTTATAGTTATATTCAACAGTACATACTGTAGGCACATGTGTGCAAGATTAAATAAAAGCGGTCAGAGAACATTGATCAATTAGTCCCCTGCTTTTCTTATGCACTGTACTTTAAGGATAAGGAGCTGTTTGCAGCCTGAAATCATCTGAATAACATGCTTTAACCCCCAAATTCTGTTAAAGGGAATCTGTCAGCAGGTTTTTGCTATGCAATCTGAGGACAGCATAATGTAGGAGTTAAAACAGTGAATTCAGCAATATGTCTCTTATCAGACTGTGTCCTGTTGTTTACTTACAATGAAGGTTTTGTCACCAGAATATTATCACTGCCTAGACTATCTGCTTTTGTGGCAAATTGTCCAGTCTTGCCTCCTCCTCTGATAAGCAGCTCGCTGTCAATATACAATGTACTTAGAAAGTTGTAGTGTGGGTGTGGGAAGGTTTCTGAGCTCTGTTACATGCTGCATCTAAAAACACTGATTGTGTCACAGCTGCTGCACCCAGTAATCGAGAGATACATCACTGGAAACATGGTCTATTTTCCTATTTTATTCTGCTCTCAGATAAGGAAGCAAGAAACCAGGTGATAGATTCCCTTTAACAGTAAAAGAACTTGATTCATCTCTCTTTCCCCAAATGTGTGTCTTTTTTATCCTAAAGGAGTTGTCTAGTCTTCAGCTACAAGTTTTCATTCATTCTTAACCCCTTTACCCCAAGGGTGGTTTGCATGTTAATGACCAGGCCAATCTTTACAATTCTGACCACTGTCCTTTTATGAGATAATAACTCTGGAACGCTTTCATAGATAATGGTGATTCTGACATTGTTTTCTCGTGACATATTGTACCTCACAATAGTCATAAAATGTCTTTGATATGACTTGTGTATATTTGTGAAAAAAACAGAAATTTGGCAAAAATGTTGAAAATTTTGCAATTTTCCAACTTTGAATTTTCATGCCCTTAAAACAAAGAAATATGTCACTCAAAATGGTTAATAAATAACTTTTTGCACATGTCTACTTTATTTCAGTACAATTTTGGAAACAATTTTTTTGTTAGGAAGTTATAAGGGTTAAAAGTTGACCAGCGATTTCTAATTTTTACAACACAATTTTTTTATGGACCACATCACATTTGAAGCCACTTTGAGGGGTCTATATGATAGAACATACCCAAAAGTGACACCATTCTAAAAACTGCACCCCTGAAGGTGCTCAAAACCACATTCAAGAAGTTTATTAATCCTTCAGGTGCTTCACAGGAATTTTTGGAATGTTTTAAAAAAAATATAATTTAACTTTTTTTTACAAAAAATTTACTTCAGATCCAATTTGTTTTATTTCACCAAGGGTAACAGGAGACATTGGACCCCAAAAGTTGTCATATAATTTGTCCTGAGTATGCTGATACCCCATATATGCAGCTAAACCACTGTTTGGGCTCATGGCAGAGCTCGGAAGGGTAGGAGCACCATTTGACTTTTCAATGCTAAAATGGCAGGAATTGAGATCGGACGCCATGTCACATTTGGAGAGCCTCAGATGTGCCTAAACAGTGGAAACCCCCCACAGGTGACACCATGTTGGAAAGTAGACCCCCTACTTCAGATCCCATTTGTTTTATTTCACCAAGGGTAACAGGAGACGTTGGACCCCAAAAGTTGTTATACAATTTGTCCTGAGTATGCTGATACCCCGTATATGAAGGTAAAACCACTGTTTGGGTGCATGGCAGAGCTTGGAAGGGTAGGAGCGCTGTGTGACTTTTCAACGCAAAATTGGCAGGAATTGAGATCGGACGCCATGTCGCATTTGAAGAGCCCCTGAGCCCCTAAACAGTGGAAAACCCCCACAAGTGACACCATGTTGGAAAGTAGACCCCTTAAGGAATTTATCTAGATGTGTGGTGACTAGAGTTGAGCGACTTTTGGTTTTTTAGGGTCGCGTTTCGTTTCGTGAAACCCGACTTTTCCAAAAGTCGGGTCGAGCAAGATCGTCCGATTATAGGGAAAAGTCGGGGTCGTCCCGAAACACGAAACCCAATGTAAGTCAATGGGGAATAAAAGTCGGCAGTGAGAGGAGGACAGGAAACACACCTACAGTGCCCATTTGAATGCCAAAAGCATCAATTCTTCTTACTTAAGCTTGTCAACCTTAATTAACTTCATAATACAAGTTACGCACTGAAAAATGGGGGTTATTTGGCTAAATTTGTGGGGGGGGAGGGCTGGCTGCAGGTTTTCATGTGCCCTGGGCGAAAGAGCGCCCCTTTAACACATACCACAACTCATCATGCTCCGATACGGCAGAGAAATAGCGGTATAGTACAATGAAAAATACCTCACTTTTTACATCTCATGACGAGGCCCATCTATTTCTCCATACAGAATCATTGGTCCCATATAATGTTTGAAACAGTATATGATGAGCTCCACATAATGCTACAGTATATGTTGGTCCCCATGGATGAAGCTCCACTGTCTTATGGGCCCAAATAATGCTCCAAACATAATGGGCCCCATTTCTAATGCTCTAGTGTATAATGGGCCCTGTAAATGCTGCTCCAGTGTCTGATGTCCACCTTTGGAATGTTCCAGTGTATGGTGGGCCCCATCTATCATTCTCCAGAGTATAGTGCTCCCCAAAAATTGCTGTCCCAACATTGAAAACAATCAAATAAGTCTCCTCGCTAGGGAATCCCTGTACTTGTCTGGATTCCTCGTCGTCCCCATCTTCCATCTCACTGCACAGTATTTCAACTTTGCAAGTGCTGTGATCCTGGGCAAGCAGGGGGGGCCCACTCGTTGGCGACGGCACTGGCACAGGGCCCCTGATAGTACGGTGGTGTGTCTGATGGCGGGTGGGCCGAACCTGCACTTTCATCTGCAGCTTCCTCTTTGTCACCGTGTAAGATGGAACTGTATATGGGAAGGGTAACCTGAGTTTCATCAGGGTCAGATTCAGGTCGTGTAGCGTGCGAGGGGAATGTAGTGGTCTGGGTCAATGTACTAGCAGATTCATCGAGCAGTGGCTGGGCATCAGTGCACTTGTGTCGCCCCCAGGAGTACGGTCGCCACAGTGGCATTACCTTCTTCCTAGGGAGTGTGATGTCATGCTTGGGAGCAACGAAGGATCTCTCTAGCAGGTTAACTGATTGGGCGGCGTTATTCCCACGAGTCATGACCCTCCAAACAGCGTTCATGAAGGCAAAGTGTTTGTTTTACGTGGGCAGTATGGTTGCAAAGCTGAACCTTAAAGGAATGTCCAGAAGGGCACCACCAGGAGTGGAGCCTACGGTTAAATTCGACTCCACCTGGGAAACCTCAACCATGCCAGCTACAGAACAGATGCACACATTGCAAGCTTAATTCCGTTAACGAACGAGACTCCGTCATGCCCCGCGGTCCGAGTCCGGCTTACTAGAGGGACACGTGAGGCTCTGGCACATGAGATTGGCCAATAACTGGTGTGTCATGCCCATACATGTCCGTGGCTGCATGTGCGCTACACTGAAAAGGCCAGCGTTTGTCGCTTACAGGTGCAGATAACCCGCTGAACAACGTTAGTGATGGGGATCACTGATTACAATTATTACCCGCGAACAATGATTTCCCAGTAAGTGCAGGTCAACCGCAGTTCCGGAATTAGGCCTAACCGTCATTCCTGAAAAAATGAAAAACTTACGTGTGCAAACCACAGGTGCTGTAGCTTGCTTAACAGCTTGCCAGCCGTTCTCACGCCCAGTATGGATTACACGTGATTGCACAAAGGTGAGAAAGGGTACCGTATCCCCAGATAACATGTATGGATAGCGTACACATTCAAAATATATGTCTATACATCAGGAGGCAGGCTCAGACGGTGTTAGGCCCAGTATGGATTGCACGTGATTGCACAAAGGTTAGAAAGGGTACCGTTTCCCCGGATAACATGTATGGATAGCATACACATTCAAAATATATGTCTCAGGAGGCAGGCTCAGACGGTGTTAGGCCCAGTATGGATTGCACGTGATTGCACAAAGGTTAGAAAGGGTACCGTATCCCCGGATAACATGTATGGATAGCGTACACATTCAAAATATATGTCTCAGGAGGCAGGCTCAGACGGTGTTAGGCCCAGTATGGATTGCATGTGATTGCACAAAGGTTAGAAAGGGTACCGTATCCTCAGATAACATGTATGGATAGCGTACACATTCAAAATATATGTCTCAGGAGGCAGTCTCAGACGGTGTTAGGCCCAGTATGGATTGCACGTGATTGCACAAAGGTTAGAAAGGGTACCGTATCCCCGGATAACATGTATGGATAGCGTACACATTCAAAATATATGTCTCAGGAGGCAGGCTCAGACGGTGTTAGGCCCAGTATGGATTGCACGTGATTGCACAAAGGTTAGAAAGGGTACCGTATCCCCGGATAACATGTATGGATAGCGTACACATTCAAAATATATGTCTCAGGAGGCAGGCTCAGACGGTGTTAGGCCCAGTATGGATTGCACGTGATTGCACAAAGGTTAGAAAGGGTACCGTTTCCCCGGATAACATGTATGGATAGCGTACACATTCAAAATATATGTCTCAGGAGGCAGGCTCAGACAGTGTTAGGCCCAGTATGGATTGCACGTGATTGCACAAAGGTTAGAAAGGGTATCGTTTCCCCGGATAACATGTATGGATAGCGTACACATTCAAAATATATGTCTATACATCAGGAGGCAGGCTCAGACGGTGTCAGGCACAGTATGGATTTGACGGCCCAGACTACACAGCGGAGGAGCAGGGAGAGGTAAAGATTGCAAATGCTGGGGCCCTGCCCAAGCAAGGGGGGCCCACTCGTGGGCGTCGGTACTGGCACTGGGCCCCTCATAGTACGGCGGTGTGTCTGACGGCGGGTGTGCACCACCACCGTCAGAGACACTTGATTGCACTATGAAGGACCCTGTACCAGTGCCCGCGCCCAAGAGTCGGCCTACCCACCTGTCCAGGGCAACGGCACTTGCACGGTGTCGTGCGCTAGGTGGTGACCCCTGCCATGGGGGGGGAGGCAGCACAGTTAGGGAGTTTTAGAAAGTGGCATATGTTGATGTTGGACATTCAGCTGATGCAAAAGGTGAAATAGGTCAAGTCCCAGGAAGAGGTGGACCAAAGCAAGCCATTTTTCTGTCACCCTATGTGTCATCAGAGGAAGGTGGGACAAAATCCTTGGAAACCCATGCGTGGTTCATTTTAATGAAGGTTAGATCATCCACATTTTGGGTTGACAGACGGGTCCTTTTTTCTGTCAGGATTGATCCAGCTGCACTGAAGACTCTTTCCGATAGCACACTTGCAGCTGGGCAAGCGAGCTCCTGTAAGGCATATTGTGCCAATTCAGGCCAGGTGTCCAGTTTAGCGGCCCAATAGTCAAAGGGGAATGACCTGTGTGGGAGAACATCGATATGGGAGGAAAAGTAGTTTGTAACCATAGTTGACAACTGCTGTCTCCTGTCACTTTCCATCGATGCAGTATTACCAGTTGTGTGAGCGGTACTTGAAAAATCAGTCCACAACATTGTCATGAAACCCCTGTCTCCAACGCCACCTCTGCTGTGTGCACCACGAACACCTCTGCCAAGCTGCCCCCGGCCCGTACGGCTCGTGTGAGAACCATCACCGCTGCTGTGTGCTGGGAATGCCTCAAGCAACCGATTTACCAGAGTTGCTTGTTTATTAGCCAATATTAAGTCAAGGTTCTCCTGTGGCATGATGTTTTGTAATTTGCCTTTATAGCGTGGATCCAGGACGCTGGCCAACCAGTAGTCGTCATCGTTCATCATTTTGGCAATGCGTGGGTCCCTTTTTAGGATCTGCAAGGCATAATCTGACATGTGGGCCAATGTTCCCGGTGTCAATGATGCACTGCGAGTGCTGGTTGGAGGAGCACTTTCTGGCAAATCCACATCCCTCCAGTCACGCACAAACCCTGTACCAGACCTTGCCACGCCAACATTTTCACTTGCCCCACGAGATGCATCCTCCTCCCCTAAGTAATCATCCCAATCATCCTCCTCCTCTTCTTCCTCCACCTCGTCCAGGAGAGGTCCCTGAGCAGACAATGGCTGAATGTCATCAAGGATTCCCTCCTCCTCTTCCTCCTCATCAACATTGGCTGCAGACGCCTGCTCCTTAAGGTGCGTCAAAGTTTGCATGAGCAGACGCATAAGTGGGATGCTCATGCTTAGGATGGCGTCGTCTGCGCTTACCAGCCGTGTGCATTCCTCAAAACACTGAAGGACTTTACAGAGGTCTTTCAGCTTCGACCACTGCAAACCTGTCAACTCCATGTCTGCTCTCAAAATGCCTGGCCGTGTATCCTCCCACAAATGCATTATGGCCTGCCTCTGCTCGCACAGCCGCTCCACCTGTGCAGGGTGGAGTTCCACCTTGTTGCAATGTCGATAATGAAGCGGTGGTTGGGAAGGTGGAGCAATCGCTGCAGCTTCTGCATACAAACGGAGTGTACAGGCGACCGGCGGATGTGCGAGCACAGTCTTCGCACCTTCTGGAGCAGGGCTGTTAACTCCGGAAAATTTTTGAGGAAGCACTGCACCACCAGGTTCAAGGTGTGAGCCAAGCAAGGTATATGGCTGAGTTTTGAAAGGGCTATGGCTGCCACAAAATTACGGCCGTTATCACTAATTACCTTGCCTGCCTCAAGATGTACACTGCCCAGCCATGACTCAGTTTGTCGCTTCAAGGTGTCTATAGGACAGGGGAGATTTTGAATTTCTGCAGACACTTGTGGACACTGGACACTTTTGGATTGTGTGAGGCCCACTGATATCTGAGCGCTATGTGACAGGCTCGATGGCACAGTTGTGACCAAAGTGACTAGAGGATAAGGGAGATTTTGAATTTCTGCAGACACTTTTGGACACTGGACACTTTTGGATTGTGTGAGGCCCAATGAATATCTGAGCGCTATGTGACAGGTTCGATGGCACAGCTGTGACCAAAGTGACTAGAGGATAAGGGAGATTTTGAATCTCTGCACACACTTTTGGACACTGGACACTTTTGGATTGTGTGAGGCCCAATGAATATCTGAGCGCTATTCGACAGGCTCGATGGCACAGCTGTGACCAAAGTGACTAGAGGATAAGGGAGATTTTGAATCTCTGCACACACTTTTGGACACTGGACACTTTTGGATTGTGTGAGGCCCAATGAATATCTGAGCGCTATGTGACAGGCTCGATGGCACAGCTGTGACCAAAGTGACTAGAGGATAAGGGAGATTTTGAATCTCTGCACACACTTTTGGACACTGGACACTTTTGGATTGTGTGAGGCCCAATGAATATCTGAGCGCTATGTGACAGGCTCGATGGCACAGCTGTGACCAAAGTGACTAGAGGATAAGGGAGATTTTGAATCTCTGCACACACTTTTGGACACTGGACACTTTTGGATTGTGTGAGGCCCAATGAATATCTGAGCGCTATGTGACAGGCTCGATGGCACAGCTGTGACCAAAGTGACTAGAGGATAAGGGAGATTTTGAATCTCTGCACACACTTTTGGACACTGGACACTTTTGGATTGTGTGAGGCCCAATGAATATCTGAGCGCTATGTGACAGGCTCGATGGCACAGCTGTGACCAAAGTGACTAGAGGATAAGGGATATTTTGAATCTCTGCGCACACTTTTGGACACTGGACACTTTTGGATTGTGTGAGGCCCAATGAATATCTGAGCGCTATGTGACAGGCTCGATGGCACAGCTGTGACCAAAGTGACTAGAGGATAAGGGAGATTTTGAATCTCTGCACACACTTTTGGACACTGGACACTTTTGGATTGTGTGAGGCCCAATGAATATCTGAGCGCTATGTGACAGGCTCGATGGCACAGCTGTGAACAAAGTGACTAGAGGATAAGGGAGATTTTGAATCTCTGCACACACTTTTGGACACTGGACACTTTTGGATTGTGTGAGGCCCAATGAATATCTGAGCGCTATGTGACATGCTCGATGGCACAGCTGTGACCAAAGTGACTAGAGGATAAGGGAGATTTTGAATCTCTGCACACACTTTTGGACACTGGACACTTTTGGATTGTGTGAGGCCCAATGAATATCTGAGCGCTATGTGACAGGCTCGATGGCACAGCTGTGACCAAAGTGACTAGAGGATAAGGGAGATTTTGAATCTCTGCACACACTTTTGGACACTGGACACTTTTGGATTGTGTGAGGCCCAATGAATATCTGAGCGCTATGTGACAGGCTCGATGGCACAGCTGTGACCAAAGTGACTAGAGGATAAGGGAGATTTTGAATCTTTGCACACACTTTTGGACACTGGACACTTTTGGATTGTGTGAGGCCCAATGAATATCTGAGCACTATGTGACAGGCTCGATGGCACAGCTGTGACCAAAGTGACTAGAGGATAAGGGAGATTTTGAATCTCTGCACACACTTTTGGACACTGGACACTTTTGGATTGTGTGAGGCCCAATGAATATCTGAGCGCTATGTCACAGGCTCGATGGCACAGCTGTGACAAAAGTGACTAGAGGATAAGGGAGATTGGATTGCTTTTAAAAAAGCAGTTTGCAGAGCAGTGGGTAAACAGCAATGCCAGCCTGTCAGGAAGCCTTAAAAGGCAGCCCAACAACCAACACCACTGATACACCACAATATAGCCTCCCCTTGCACTGCACACACAGTGACTGGTGTGTTGTGCAGGCCAAATTGCTAGCAGCAGAAGCAGTTTTTTTTTCTTCTCAGCAGGACAAAAAAAAAAATTGGGATTGCTTTTAAAAAAGCAGTTTGCGGAGCAGTGGGTAAACAGCAATGCAGGAATGTCAGGAAGCCTTAGAAGGCAGCCCAACAACCAACACCACTGATACACCACTATATAGCCTCCCCTTGCACTGCACACACAGTGACTTGTGTGTTGTGCAGGCCAAATCGCTAGCAGCAGAAGCAGTTTTTTTGTCTTCTTCCCTGCCTAACGCTCTCCCTACAGAATCAGCAGCAACCTCTCCCTATACTGAGATCGGCAGAAGTAAGATGGCGGTCGGCGTGCACGCCCTTTTATACCCCCTGTGATGCCCACCAAAGCAAGCCAATCACTTGCATGCCCTTCTGAAAGATGGTGGTGACCCCTGCCTATGTCATCACGTTGCCCACAGTGTCCGTGGATCCTGATTGGCTGAAAAATAGCGCAAAACAAACTTTTGAAACGCGACTTTGGCGCGTAAGTCGCCGACCTCGTGGCCGACCTCATCCTAGGGTCGGGTTTCGTTTCATGAAACCCGACTTTGCCAAAAGTCGGCGACTTTTGAAATTTTTCGACCCGTTTCGCTCAACTCTAGTGGTGACAGCTGTGAACCCGCAAATGCTTCACAGAAGTTTATAATGTAGAGCCGTAAAAATAAAAAATCTTATTTTTTTCACAAAAATGATATTTTTGCCTCCAATTTTTTATTTTCCCAAGAGTAACAGGAGAAATTGGACCCCAAAAGTTGTTGTGCAATTTGTGCTTTGTATGCTGGTACTCTATATGTGGGGGGACCACTGTTGTGGCACACCTCGGGGCTTGGAAGCGAAGTTGTGACGTTTTGAAATGCAGACTTTGATGCAATTTTCTCTTGGCATCATGTTGCATTTGCAGAGCCCCTGATGTGCCTAAACAGTGGAAACCCCCAAAAAGTGACCCAGTTTTCAAAACTAGACCCCCAAGGAACTTATCTAGATGTATTCTGAGAACTGTAAACCCCAAAGTGTTTCACTAAAGGTTATAACAAAGAGCTGTGCAAATAAAAAAATCATTTTTTTCCACAAAAATTATTTTTTAGCCCTCAATTTTTTATTTTCACTCTGTGTTTGCAGAGCCCTTGATGTGCCTAAACAGTAGAAACCCCCCATGTAACCCCATTTTGGAAACTAGACCCCTGAAAGAGCTTATCTAGTTGTGTGGTGAGCACTTTGAACCCCTAAGTGCTTCACAGAAGTTTATAACCCCGAGCTGTGAAAATAAAAATTCATTTTTTTCCACAAAAATGATTTTTTTAGCCCTCATTTTTTTTCCCCAAGAGTAACAGGAGAAAATAGACCCCAAATTTGTTGTGCAATTTGTCCTGAGTACTCTGATGCCCCCTATGTTGGGGTAAACCACTGTGCACACGTCAGGCCTCGGAAGGGAGGGAGCACCGTTTGACTTTTTGAACGTAAAATTGGCTGGAATCAATGGTGGTGCCATTTCGCGTTTGGAGACCCCCTGATGTGTGTAAACAGTGGAAACCCCTCAATTCTAACTCCAACCATAACCTCAACACACCCCTAACCCTAATCCCAAACCTAACCATAGCCCTAACCACAACCCTAACCCCAACACACCCCTAACCCTAATCCCAACCGTATCCATAACCCTAGCCACAACCCTAACCCTAATCCCAAGCCTAACCACAACCCTAACCCCAACACAGCCCTATCCCTAACCCTAACCCTAACCTTATTCCCAACCATAACCCTAACCTCCACCCTAACCCTAATTCCAACCCTAACCCTAATGCCAACCATTACCCTAATTCCAACCCTAACCCTAATTCCAACCCTAACCCTAACTTTAGCCCAACTCACTCTAGCCTAACTCTAACCCTAATTGGAAAATGAAAATAAAAACATTTTCTTTATTTCATTATTTTTCCTTACTAAGATGGTGTTAAAGAGGGGTTTTATTTACTTTTTTTATTTTGATCACTGTGATAGGGTGTATCACAGTGACAAAAATGAACCAATAGGAAAAATCTTCCTATTGTTGCTGGGTGCTGGCCGGCAGATCTCGGCGGGTGCACTGTGCAAGTGTCTGCCATTTTCTTACTGGAAGAAGACGCCGGCAGCTGTGGGGGTTGGCCTGGAAACAGAGGGACACCGTGAGGTACTGGGGGGATCGGGGACTCTATTTCTCTCTCCTCTGATGTGCGATAACATCAGAGGAGAGAGAAATTAAATGGCACATTGGATTTTTTTTGCGGTCACCGTTATACAGTTAATAACGGCGATCTCAAAGCAGGGGTCGGTAAAAACCGACCCGATTCATGTTCTCTGGGTTCTCGGCTACCCCCGACAGCCGAGACCCCGGAGAAAATCTGACTCTGTGGGGTGCTATACACTTTTTCCACAGTGCCGTTATTTCACGGCGCTGTGGTTTAAGTACTCTTAACTACTGCTGTTAAAAAGTGTATCGGCGGTCGATAAGGGTTTAATGGTTGATCAAATTCAGAACTTTTTTTTGATTTTGATTTGTGCTGTCATTTTCTGAGATCCACAACTTTTTTATATTTCAGCCAGTGGAGCTATATATTGTTTTTTCCATGGTGAACTGACATTTTTATTAATATTTTTGAATACATTTAACAATTCGATACCTTTTTATTATATTTTTTTAATGGCTGGTGTGGTGATGGAAAAACTGTCTTAGTCACCTTAATAATAAAGTGCAAAATACAGTGCTGTGCAAATTAATTGGGACAAAGCATTTTTTTAAGTAAAATCATAAGTTGGTTACCAGTCAGTGATTCAAACCAGTTTTAACTGCTTTGAACAGGTGTGAGTGCCTGATCAAAGCAGTTAAAACTGGTTTGAATCACTGACTGGTAACCAACTTACGATTTTACTTAAAAAAATGCTTTGTCCAAATTAATTTGCACAGCACTGTAATGTAGTATGTTGGTGATGTAAGGAACCATTTCTACAGGGATCAAACACCACTGAAACCGGAGAACACTATGCCACCAATGTAACCTTATTAACAAAGTACTATATATAAAGAACTATATCATCAACATATAAATGTTTATTGGCAGGTGTCAGACAAACAATGGTATACTTATATTTTAAGGTATGGCACTGTACCACCAACATGGATCATCCTTTAGTAGGTGATAAACTATTCACACTATATCACCAAAATACTACAGCACTTAGCACTTTATTATTAAAGCAAATATCACAGATTATGGACAGCACTAAGCACTTTATCATGTGTGCTAGAAATAATCAGTGAAACCCTTTTGTATCTACTATGTATACTTTCATTCTTGTGACAGTATGCATTAGCACTATTATATATGTATTCAACTCCTAATGAACCTTTGAGAAATAGCAATGGGGAAACGTGTCGAGTTTTGAGTATTGAGTTTTGAATATTAATATTTATCCGCTGGAGATAACATTTATCCAATAGAGATTATATGGCTCTGTTAATGAGATTTATCCATAAGAACGTGTGAGATATTGCCCCATTGAAGGTGAAGTTGTTATTAGAGAAACCATTGCAGTCTTCTACTATACTTTATGCTATATTAGTCTATCTTAACATTCTATATCACCAACTGTGGTTGTTCATTATAATAACCGTGGTTAACTCCTATCAATTCTAACCGTGCTTATTTGTTGTCTCCTATCCCCTTTATATTTAACTCTAAAAGTGAGATATATTATTTTGTGGTTACTAATAGGGCTGACTACGGCCTAACTAAGGCCAGACATCATTGAGTGGGGGCACTACTTGTGTATTTAGGGTTCCATCCTCTTTGGCTAGGTAGGCTACAGCTTCCCATCATGGTTTTATAGGGCACAATAGTATCAATATCTTTATTACTTTACACATTTTTCCCATAAAGGGGTGTGGGACATACCTGGGCTGATATCCAGATGTTACCATATTTTTCAGACTATAAGAGACTATAAGATGCATCGGACCATAAGACCCACCCCAAATTTTCAGAAGGAAAATAGGGAAAAAAATGTGTCAAATGTGGTTTGTCTTACAGTCCGAATTCAGCTTACCGGGGGGGGATCAGCACAGATGGAGGAGTGGACACAGGGGAGTGTGCTCACAGGGGTTGTTCAGTGGTCCAGGCTGGTGCAGTGGCCTCTGGTAAATCCCATCCCAAGTTTGTGCGGTGGTGGTGCTCTGGGGTTCCTGGTGGTTCCGTTGATATTTTGCGACATGTTTGGCGGTGGGGCGGCGGGGCTCCGCCAGCATTTTGCGACAGGTGCGGAGATGATGCTCTGTGGTGCGGCGGGGCTCCATCGGCATTCTGTGAAAGCCCAGAGGCTCCCGCAGATCCATTTCTGTGATGCGATGGCCTCCAGGAACATGGATGCAGGGGGGCCGGCACATGCTCAGAATGAGATCTCTGCAACGAGATTTTGTCCCGAGATCTCGTCTCCCGAGCTCTCAGGACAAGATCTCATTGCCAAGATCTTAATCTGCTGCGATGTGGTGGCCTCTGGGAAAATGGCTGCTGGGGAATCTTGGTGCCGAGATCTGAATCTGAGCATGCGCCGCCCCGGTGGCCATTTTCCCGGAAGCCACCACATCACAGCAATGGATCTGCGGGGGCCTCCAGGCTTTTACAAAATGCCGTTGGAACCCCCCTGCACTACAGAGCACCAACGCCACACCACAGAGCACCACCGCCGCACCACAGAGCATGACCACCACACCAGCCTGGGAATTGATGCTGCATCGCCCTGCAGCATCAGACTGGGACCGCCGCCACAGTATTTAGTAAGGATATTCCGACTATAAGACGCACCCCCATTTTCCCAAAAAATTTTTTTGGAAAAAAGTGTGTCTTATAGTCCAAAAAATATGGTATTTAGCTCTACCCTGTATACATTTTAGAATGCATATCTAACAAATTTCATGTTTGTATTTTTTCTGTGAGATATTTTTCTATTTAGATACTACTTTACCATTTCTTTGGTAATACTTATTCACAGAACAATATTATCATCATGCAGTGACCATATAGTGACAGATTTCAGTTCTACATTGGTACTCTGCAAACATATAACTTAATAGAGTACAGTTAAATCTAGTGACTCAAAGGCAAAGATTTGATTGAAGTCCTACTTTTTTAATGTCTTTTTAATGTATTTCCAACTACTCCAGACATCCATGATGACTTCTACTAGCCATACCTAATCATGGCAGATTTTGCTGGTCTTCTTTTTGCTTTTCAGCACTCACCCCACCTGTTCCTCTGATCTCTACACAAACTTTCTACGCAGCTGATGCCCCCATATCAATAGTTACATCCCCAAATTAGTGTCAAATACATGGTGTCCTAGATGGTAATAGTTTCCCACACAATATTAGTGCTTTGTCTTTGTGCCACACCTAGTGATAGTGTCTCCATTTGTGGACAACACAAAATTAGTGGTCATCTTCTAAGTACCATACAGTAAGTGTCCCTTTTATGCCTCCACACAAAAATAGTGCCCTCTATGGGTCTTTACAAAGTAATAGTTTTCTACATATTAATAGTGCCCCCCTAGCTCCCTCCTCGCAGCAATAGTTTGCACAGTAATAGTAACTCCCACTCTTAAATATTCAATGATACGACCTGGTAAGGATTGCTGGTGCGTCGCTAAATGATCGGTAGCAAGTTGCCAAACAGGCAGATCTCTTCAGTGACGTAGCAGTGATCCAGCAATCAAACACAGCGATGTGCACTGGCCAGCAGGATGACGACGACGAAAAAATGGCCCAAGATATTCCTGCATGATCAGCGATATCCAGCAGGGGGGCCGGTAGCTGCTGTGTGTCACATGTAGCGAGATCGCAGGCGAGATCGCTGTTGCATCAAATCGGTGACTCATTAGCGATCTCGCTAGCGATCTCGCTATGTGAGACGGGGTCTTAACTCTCATCCTGTAATATTATCCCTTAAATGGCCTCCTCACTGTAATAGTGTTCCATTAAAGTCTTTATACTATGATAGTTTGTCTTTATGAACCCACACATAGTTAAAAAGAATATTGGATAAAATTGATATGAAATAACAAAAATTGTATAAAACAAATTGTTTAACAAAGCAAACTGTCCTCACCTCTTCTTTCGCCAAATAAACCACACTGATGCTTCGGCGGTGAATACAGTTGATGAAGATTCTATATCAGGTCAGAATTATGAACCAGTCACATGCTGACAACTTGTTAACTTATACTGGGGGGACTGCTGGGCCATTAGGATTGATTCAGTAGGAGGAAAACAGGGAATATTCTTTCATTTATTAACTTATACCATTTGCAACTGTTTTAAAAACAAACTCTGTGTCTCCTTTTGCACAACAAACCTCCGTATCTCCAATGAACATTATTGGTGTCAGATGCACTTTTCACACAAATTTCATCTACTACCTTAAACTGTATTTAATTAATTACGTACTTTTTACTCAGGAAAACTTTTCTGAAGCATTCAATATACAGTTATACAATTATAGCCAACATCTTTGCACTCAGTGACATGCGCTGACACCATATACATAACTCACCAGCAGGTGCAGCCTGCATTAGTCGAGGCATTAGAGAAGCATGAACAGTAGGAGTGGCTGGGGCGCTACTTTGGCTGATGGAATGTGCCCACCAGGCCAGAGTGTCCGCTACATCTGTAATTTTCTTTATTTATTGCAAATAGCTGAAGGCATAACACTGAAGCCATTTGATCCCCATCTCCCTTTTCTACCCAATTCACTAAATTGTAATGTTTACATCTCATTTGAAATATTGTTGATTTATGAAAATTCTATTTTTTTTCTTTAAATTTACAGATTAAGTAAAAAGTTGAATAAAATATCAATGAGAATTTAATATTCATTATATTGAGCTTTAATATAGATTAACATTTAAAAGAAGGATCTCAAACCGGTAGATTATACGTTCTATTACTTGAAATAAAGCGCCATCTAAATCTCGACTGCTTCCAAATCTCTCATCTTAGAACGATCGTGAGTTTAAAAATATCCTCATCACTTTCTGTACAAGACTTTTATTTCAAGCCATAATATAATAATCATACGCCACTTAATGCGTAAAAATATGCTGATTTGAGCATCCGTGTTTTAAAAAGCCAGATGGTACAATGTGATGTAACAAAGCCAAAACAGACAGAACCTCTCAATACTGTATAAAAAAAATCTGCGTAATGTGTGAACATGTGTGTGTGCTTGGAGAGAAAACAGAACTCTGTAAGTATTCCAAAGCTACTTGTTAATAGTGATGCATCTCATCCGATCTGTACATTTACAATGCATTTTGATTTGAGAGGTGGAGGGGGATGGATTATCTTCCTAAATGATGTATAATGAAATACTTTGTTGCTTTCAATCATACATTTTCATCCATCTTGTACAATTATAATGCATTTCACATTGCAAGAATAAAGCAGATCATTCCAAACAAGCAAAACAAGCAATAGTCTCATGTAAATTGCAGATAACGCCACCGAAACATTAATAGTCAAAATCAAACTTTTCTTTATAGTTCTCATTAAAGCAGACACCTTATTTCCGTCCACATAACAAATGTGATGATGTGTTCTTTCACCCGATATAGACTTATTGTTTTTAATCCGTTCTTACTGAGTTTGTTTCTTTACATTTATATGCTAATCACGCTTAAGCGAGCCCTAGATTGGAAATCTGAGATTGCTTGTATATAGAAACATAAAGGGGGAGCTTTATTTAGAGATAGAAAGCTGTAGTGCCAGATTTTAAAATTAAATGAGGACTATCTATCCTATTTGACAGATTTTAAATTAAATTTGCTCTCTAATTTATGTTTTAGTGAGCATCTTACCTTGTTTAAACTGGATATGTTGCGTTTGAAGGCTGCGCTTTAATGACCTTCCTATGACTGAGTAACTGAAGCAGTACAATGGTGACTGTCGAAGAACAATAAGCAATCATATGTGATGTCATATATTATGCATTGCTTACATTATATTTGCATTATTAAAAAATGAACAGTTGCCTGTTGGTGGTTTAGGCTGCTCACCATTTGCTTAAGTACTCTGATCAATTAAGATTAATTTAGATACGGTGTAGGTGCTTCAAGGTATATAATATATAAGTAACACCACATCTGATAACAGTTTATGTATGATGCTATAGAATTTTTTTAACTGCCTATAAATTGAAGTACTATCTATCTATACTAAATTAACCTTATCGAAATTGGAGGAAATCTGTGAGACAAATCCAAAACCTCCTCGCATCAACCCCCTAACCCCAAACTATTTATAAGGTCATATTGCTCTGTGAAAAATTGTCATCTATACCTTTACTTGTGTAATCTGTTGCTACCTGACTGAAAAATCACTCTTTTAATTTATAGGAGAATTAAGTGCTCTGGGAGAGTCAAAGCACTTCACAATACTCTTCATCCCCAGCTTTATTCCTTGACCAGCCCAACCTTCCTCTACTTAGCAAAATGTGCTCACTCGCTGTGTAGTCAAGCCAGCTGTTAGTCATGTGGTGAAAGTCATGAGTTGGCTCCAGGAGCTTTACAGTTATTTTTCCTCCTTAAGGTCGGGGTCACACTAGCATATGGCATCCGATGGAGGAGCATTGGATGCGATATGCTAATGACCCTCAGCTCTTGCTCTACTGTGAGTGGGAGCCGAGTGTCATGCTACTGTGCTCTGAGCCTCTCGCACAAAGCGGATCGGAGCACAGCTGCGGAGGAGGCAGAGAAACTAATTTCTCCATCTCCTCCATTGCCGGTGTTGGCATATATCGCACAGCACTCAGATGATATCCGACTGATGTGCACTGTGTCACTCGCACCCATAGACATATGGTGCGAGTGAGCCAAGATTCGGATAAGTCTCTGTGCCATTCGCAACATGCTGCGATTTCTCTGGCACGTAGAATATGGACAAAAAAAAAACGGTGATGGGAGCTGCCCCATAGATTAACAGTGGCCCGAGTGCTATGAGATGTTTTATCGCATAGCACTCGTCCGTTATTCAACACTAGTGTGACCCCGGCCTTATAGTCCCCATATATTATTGCCATCTCTGGGACAAGAAACACATGGCTGATTCAGAGCATAGACGCTGCAAGATGAATGTCTCTAAGTGGCTGTTAAGTGTGTACAGATTTTGTGGCATGGTAGCTATTAAAGTGGTTTACTTGACCAGTCACGACATATCTTTAGTCCTCTAGGTAGAATCTGGTAGTATCTACCATTTCAGTGTGTCTTTTGTGTGTATTGGAGGCCAAGGAAAGCATAGCTTTGAGTGTTATGAGAGAGAACAACATTAGCTAAAATGCTTAAGTGAATTACTGAAGAAAATTTATTTATTTGTTTTAATTATTTTACTCATTTATATATCATCATTAATTCCACAGCGCTTTTCATACATTATAATCACTGTCCCCGATGGGGCTCACAATCTAGAATCTATATCAGTATGTCTTTGGAATGTGGGAGGAAACCGGAGAACACCCAAAAAAACACGTGGAGAACATATAAACTCCTGGCAGATGTTGGCTTGGTGGGATTTGAACTCAGGACCCCAGTGCTGCAATGCTAACCATTGAGCCACCATGCTCCCCTAAGTGCTAAGTGCCGAGGAGTCACCAAAGAATATTATCTGGAGTGAAAAGAAGACTGGTTTGCAGTCACAATTTCAAACTGAAGCAAATATATAAAATTGCTCTGTATACATTACATGCCAGATTGATTGACCGAACACCAGATTGAAGTAGATATGGGGATGTTTTACAACTTTATTGTGCAAAGGTTTTAGACAAATGTGGAGAAAATTGCAGCAATGTAAGAATGCTTTAAAACATAGACATTTTAGTAGCTTATTTTTATCAAGTAGCAAAATGAATTGAATGAACATAGGGGAAATCTAAACCAAATCAGTATTTGGTAGGACAGCCCTTTGCCTTCAAAACAGGATCAATTCTCTTATAGACATTAGCACAGAGTTTTTGAAAAAACTTGGCAGAGAGGTTGTTAAAGCCATCTTGATAACTAATCAAAGATCTTCTGTGGATGTAAGCTTGCCAAAAAAACTTCTATCTCTTCATATAATTCCACATAAACTCAATGATCTTGAGATTTGACCTCTGAGGAAGCCATATCATCACTTCCAGGACTCCTTGTTTTTTTTTCACACTGAAGACAGTTCTTAATGACTTTGACTGTTTGTTAGGGGACATTATACAGCTGCAGAATAAATTTGGAGCCAATAAGACATCTCTCTGATTGCATAATAGATCTGCCTTTCTTCAGCATTGAAGACATCAAGAAATGAAAATGCTGTGGCCAAAGAAGTAGTGATTGACCAAAGAAAAAGCACAGAAGATTAAAACCACATGATGTTTGCTTTCCTTAAAAAATTGGAATAGGTCAAATACCACCATCAGCTAAGAGCTGGCATCAACCAGTGGGACCTAGATATACCCATCTACTGTTCTAAGGCTACTTTCACATGTCCGTCGGTGGCATTCCGGCGCCATGCGGCAAAAAGATGGAGTGCCGGATCCAGCCGTGAACGGAGGGACCGGAAGTATATGCGGCGCATCTTACGGCGCCTGACACGGCTATGTTGCAAAGGGGTCACCAGGGAAGAAAAGGATCCAGGAGCCGGTGAACGGGGTATGAAAAAGAGAGAGAACGTGGTATGAAAGAGAGAGAGAACAGGGTATGAAAGAGAGAGAGAGAACGGGGCATGAAAGAGAGAGAGAGAGAACGGGGTATGAAAGAGAGAGAGAGAACGGGGTATGAAAGAGAGAGAGAGAGAACGGGGCATGAAAGAGAGAGAGAGAGAACGGAATATGAAAGAGAGAGAGAGAGACCGGGGTATGAGAGAGAACGAGTTAAAGAGAGAGAGAGAGATATCCGGGCATGCGCACAGGGTAAAACCGTGCATGCGGTGGCCGGATCAGGTAGAAGTCTGATCCGGCGGCCGGAATGTGCCATTGAGAAACATTGTCCCGCAGAGCCGGAAGGGCCGCATACGTCCATGTCCGGCTTTTTTCGCCGGACAAAAAAACGCTGCAGCACCCGTCCTGTCCGGCCGCCGGACAGAGGAATTCAGCTGGATCCGGTAAAAACCGGAACAAACGGAAGCACATGCGGCGCGATCCGGCGCATGTGCTTCTCAATGACAAAAAAACGCATCCGGCGGTAAAAAAAACCGGATCCGTTTTTTTACACACATGCCGGATTGTGCCTGACGGCACAAACCGGATGTGTGAAAGAGGCCTAAGAAGTCTTTCCAGAAGTGGTCTTCATAGAAGAATTGCAGCTCAAAAGCTATGACATTCAAACAAGGTCTAATGACTTAACTATACAGTGGTATATAAAGGTCAGGGCAATCCTGGTCAAAATTACTGTTATTGTGAAAAGTTAAACAAAGGCTTAAAGTCAAAGATGACACATTTCCTTTGTATTTTAGGTAAAAACATTCACCTCACCTTCACCATGAAAGAGGTGTTTTCCCTCTGTATGCTACTTAACTTACTTGAACAAAGAGCCACTCTTGCTTCTGATCTCCCTACGCTCATGCTGTATGGGCTCTTTTCCATGGTGATGACAGGTAATGGAGAATCAGGAGTCTATTCTGGAGGGATAGTGTGATAAATGGGTAAATTAGGTGCCAGCAGTCATGGTAATTCCAGCTCGAGTAACGTAAACTAAAGTCTCCCACCACTACTGCGCACACATGGATGGTACAGTGAAACTGCAAATGATCATTAAATGAGCTGATTTTGCCTGTATGGTGGCTCAGTGGTTAGCACTGCAAGACTGCAGTGCTGGAGTCCTGGGTTCAAATCCCACCAAGGACAACATCTGCAAGGAGTTTGTATGTTCTCCCCATGTTTGTGTGGGTTTTCCATGGGTACTACAATTTCCTCCCTCACTCTAAAGGCATACTGTCAGGTAATCTGGATTGTGAGCTTCAATGGGAAGGGCTGATAATGTCTGTAAAGTGCTGCAGAATTAATGGCGCTACATAAATAAGTAAAATCAATAAATGTCTCACTACAGATCAACATAAAAAACATGAGTCTGTCAAGAAATGTATGGAAGAAAGCTATCCAGATAAAAACTGTGCAAGAGATGTGCAAGTGCTTCTCACAAAATTAGAATATCATCAAAATGTTAATTTATTTCAGTTCTTCAATACAAAAAGTGAAACTCATATATTATATAGTCATTACACACAGAGTGATCTATTTCAAGTGTTTATTTCTGTAAATGTTGATGATTATGACTTACAGCCAATGAAAATCCAAGAATCATTATCTCAGAAATTAGAATACTTTATAACACCAGCTTGAAAAATTTTTTAAATATCTGAAATCTTGGCCTACTGAACTTCATGTTCAGTAAATGTACTCAATACTTGGTCGGGCTTCTTTGGCATCAATTACTGCATCATTGTGGTGTGGCATGGAAGCAATCAGCCTGTGACACTGCTGAGGTGTTATGGAAGCCCAGGTTGTTTTGAGAGCAGCCTTCAGCTCATCTGCATTGTTGGGTCTGGTGTCTCTCATCTTCCTCTTGACAATACCCCATAGATTTTCTATGGGGTTAAGGTCAGGTGAGGTTGTTGGCCAATCAAGCACAGTTATACTGTTGTTTTTAAACCAGGTATTGGTACTTTTGGCAGTGTGGGCAGGTGCCAAGTCCTGCTGGAGAATGAAATTTCCATCTCCAAAAAGCTCAGCAGAGAGAAGCATGAAGTGCTCTAAAATTTCCTGGTAAATGGCTGCACTGACTTTGGTCTTGATAAAACGCAGTGGACCTACTACACCAGCAGATTACATGGCTCTCAAAACCATCACTGATTGTGGAAACTTCACACTAGACCTTAAGCAGCTTGGATTAGGTGCCTCTCCACTCATCCTCCAGACTCTAGGACTTTGATTTCCAAATGAAATGCAAAATTTACTTTAATCTGAAAACAACACCTTGGACCACTGAACAACAGTCCAGTTCTGAGATAATTGTGGCAGGAATTGGATCTTTATGTGAATTCTTAGGGTCATTATCTTCAACCCCTTGTACAAGAAACTCCGAGTTTCATAAGAGATTCAAAATATGTCACTACCATCTTTAATGAATTTTATTGGGAAACATATTTTAAATGGTTATCTTGTGATGTCTCCTGTCTTTATCTCTGTATCCCTTATGATATAGTGCTAAGGAACCTTTCATATCATTTAGATACATACAGTAATTATGATGTAGTGATCAAAGAATTCCTTGTGTCAGCAGTTGATTTTCTTCTTAAACATAATTATTTTTGCTTTGATAATAGATTTGCTTTTTTTACAGAAAACTGAAGCGAGTATGGGTGCAAAATTTTCCCCATCTCTGGCAAATATACTTATGTCCCGATGGGAAGAATTATTTTTGTTTAATGATAATAACCAACTTAGTCACAATATCGTTTGGTATGGATGGAATATCGATAACCTCCTCCTGGTGTGGAGGGGTACACGGGAGGAGGACATCAATTATGTGGATTACATTAACCATTTTAAACTAAAATTCACTTATTTTTTTGATGAACATTGTATTAATTTTTTGGATTTGTCACTGTATGAGGACTTAACTAATAATTCTGTTGTAATTTCTCAATACAGAAAACTGACAGCAAGTAATTCCATATTGATAGCAAAATCTTGTCATCCTCCTCACGATGTTAAAAACATTCTGTATGGTGAGCTCATTAGATTAAAACGTAACTGCAATAATGAGAAAACTTTTGCTAAAGAATCTACTATGGCTTGTGAAATGTTAGAACAACGGGGGTATCCCAAATGGAATTTGGGAAAGGCAAAAAAAATTGTACCTAAATTAGATCATAGTAAACTATTGGTGAATAAATGCAGTAAAAAAGGTATGAATAATGAGTATAATTCAGGTGTTACCTTTACTACACAATTTAGTTCCCATTCCTGTATGTGACACTGATGATAGCGTCATTAGTGCTGACCGTATTGATGGAGTATTTGAAGCAGTGCAACTCGATACACATGTCCCACATGGAGGCCCACTGACTGGGGGTAGAGTAGTGTTGCTCTCAGAGTGACTCACCCATGCGTGGTTTTTCAGCTGAAACTCCACTATTGCTTGCTTTTTGCACAGTCTCTCCAGCATATGCAATGTAGAGTTCCACCTTGTTGGTACATTGCATATGAGCAGGAAGGCAGAACTGACGCTGCAGGACAGACAGGTGACTAGGAGCAGAGTCAGAATGCACATGCTGCCCCCACTTTCAGCAGCAGCTTTGACATATGTGAGTAGTTTTTCTAGAAGCTCTGCGCTAGAGAAGAGAGAACCTTTCAAAGCTCGTTTCGAATATGGCCAACGGAACAATGTTCACTGAACAGTTCGCCAAATGGTTCGTCAAACGTATCTGAACCTCATTGAATTCAATAGGAGGCAAAATCAAACGTATAGATAACTCCTCCAGGAGGGGGGCAAAAAGCTACCCTAAAAAGCTCAAATTAGGGGCAGAAACCTTGAAAAGTTTCATTATCTGATCCACAGTAGAAATTTTCTAATGGCGCAGCAGTCAGGCATGAGCCATGCATGAGACAAGATCTGAGCAAGCAATTACAACTTGGAATTGAAGTTTCAATGATGACTTGGTGGTTAAGGGAGCGGTGTTAGCGGTGTTAGGGAGACCTGATATCTCATGCAACACCGTCAATTTTTTTTTATTCCAGCCACACTCAGATGGCACAAACATCAGTTTCATACAGTACTATTGGTAGAAAAATGTAAGGAAAGTAACAGAGGCAGCTGACTGAAAGTGAGTACAGGCCTGCCTGCCTGGAAGTCCTACGTACACAGGCAACCCACCTGATGGAGACCCAAATTGGAGTCTCCACATTTCAAAAGATAGTTGTCACACACCACTAAAGTGGCAACAATTTCCAGAGTAGAAACAGTATAATAGGCTTCTGACACACCTACTACAGGCAACCAACAAGATGGAGAACAAACTTTGAGTCTCCACATTTCAAAAAATTTTTGTAACATCAGCAGTAGTAGCAACAGCAGGCACAAAAGATGCCACATAGATGACAACGACTTCAATAATGCAAGATCAATACATGACACTAAACGACACCATCACCTAGTCTGCCCAATCTGCTACTGGTTGCCCGCATGACAAAACCTGCAAGGTGTGACAAGTGAGCTCAGGCCACTCTTCCATTTTTTTAAGACCAAAATGCAAAAGGGTCCAAACTCCCCTGATGGCATTGATAGTGAGCTCCAGATACTCCTGTGCCATCCTCAACAGTCATACACAATGTGTAAAACTTGTACTATGTCCTGCTGGTCTAAAAAAAAGTGTTAAATGACTCACAGCAATTGTGTATACCACTTACACTGCTGCTGCTATTGTTTTTGCGATGACGCCTTGACGTTCCCGGGGTTGGACATCTAGAACTGGGATGCCCACTCTGTGCCTCACTGCTGTCTTGGGAAAAAAACATTCTTAAGATTGTCTACAAGCATGTTTCGATACTCCACCATGCACATATCGCTTTCCAGGGGGAAGCATCTGTCTAAATTTACTCTTGCACCATGGATCTAACAGAGTGGCAACCCAGTAGTCAGCACTATTTCTAACCCTAAGAATATGGGCATCGTGTTGAAGATGCAGTGCAGCAAGATGGCGCTCATGTGTCGGGCTATTCCCTGAGGTCCAAGTCCATGTTGTGTTGGTGGCAGGGTAATAACTCAAAGATAGTTCCTCCATCCCCTCCCACCAATCACGGACAACAGAGCGCGGATTATTATCTTCTTTCTCTCATGACCTTTGTGCATCCATCACCTTGACCTTCATCTTCACTAACAGTTTGTCAGATACCATGAGTCTCCACTGTGTCAGAACATTGCTAATCAAATGATTAACCGGTAAGCCAAAAAACCTCTGTAGCAATGCAAGCCGATGACCTGAGGGATGCGATCGTTGGAAATGAGCACACAGTGACCATTCTTTTGGAAGCAGCAAATCAAGGCTGGGATAGTGGCGGAGAAATTGCTGTACCACCAGGTTGAGGATGTGAGACATGCAACACACATGTGTGAGATTGCCATGGCTTGCCACAAGGTTTGCACTGTTATCACATGGAGCGCCCCACGGGGCCTGGGGGTATCGGAACCGGGCCCGTCGACTTCCATGGGGGACGGTGTCACGGCGGCGGAGACCCGGTCCATGGCCCAGAGGCGTCCAATAATAAAATAGGGGAAAGTTGTGTGGTATTTATGTGGTAAAATTTTTTTAAGTGGAAATCTGGCCTCGTGGCTGCAGCCCAATATTAGGCCTAATGATGTTTAAGTGGAAATTTGACCTTCCGATTTGTCTCCGAAACACAATTTTATCACAAAATGATTTGAAGTAGCTAATTGGGCCTCATGGCTGCTCCACAATATTAGACTTAACGATTTTTACATGGAAATCTGGCCTTCTGATTTTCCACTGAAACACAGTTTTAGCACAAACGATTTGAAGTAGCAAATGGGGCTTCCGGAGACTGCCACACAGTTTTTTTTCACAATCTACTTTCATGCTGGAAGATCGATTTCACACAGGACAGGATCCTATCTATTTAATTGACAAGTTCACTTTCAGCACCAGTACTAGGAGTGACCTTCCCGCACTGTGAAACTAAGGGGTACTTTACACTAAGCGAGATCGCTAACAAGATTGCTGATGCGTCACCGATTTTGTGATGCATCATGACCAATGATCAGCGAGCTCCCAGCGCTGTAAGCAGACGCTGGGAGCTGGTTACCAAGGTAAATAGCGGGTAACTAAGTGCGCACATCCCTTAGTTACCCGCTGTGTACCCTGGATACCAGCGTGCTCACGCTGGGAGCTGGTATCCAAGGTAAACAGCGGGTAACTAGACGCGCGCGTCCCTTAGTTTCCCACTATTTACCCTGGTCACCAGCGTCCTCACTGGTCCTGATCGCTGGCGAGTCTGCCTGTTTGAGATCTCACCAGCAATCACGTAGGGACGCACCAGCGAACCTGACCAGGTCATATCGTTGTCGGATCACTGGTGCATCGTTTAGTGTAACGGGACCCTAAGCAAATGGTGCCAGCAAACCAAGATATCCTCTTTTTATATGGTCAGGGACATGTCATTTCAGCAGCCAATCACAGAAGACCTTGTGTCATGACATTGTGGATGGTTTCTGAGCCCTGATTGGTTGTCGGAATCAATCACACAAAGTTAAAGGAAGAAAAAAAGCATGCGCCACTGCTGTAATCTCTTCACATGCTCCTCTAACCTCTCCACATCCTCTCCCTTCATCAAACATGTCCCCCCTTTCATCATATAGCACCACTATCATCCACTGCTCCTGCACGTGTAGGGGAAGTGGACTGACCTGTGGACCTGTCTGCAGCAGGAGGGTAAATGAACAATGTGCTTGACGTGGTCTGCTGTATATGAAGGTGGGAGACAGCTATAGATAGGAGAAGTTGGTGAAGTACTGGGTTTTGTCTACTAGGGGGAAACCAAAGACAGCAGAAACAGAAGACGGTGTAATACTGTAGTTTTGCCACAAGATGGCAGCAGAGAGCAGTGAGGAAAGGGCTTAACATCAGCTTAAGGCTACGAAACAGCAGAGTCATGGGGGCAGAGTCACAGGAGCTCTAGAGGGGAAATCCTAGAGAGATTGATATAAGAAGGGGTAGAGAGTTCCAGAAGAAGCCAGTCCAGGGAGAGGAGCTCAGGAGAGGAGAGACGGACAGAGAAGAATCTCCAGAAGGGACTGAGGAGGAAGACAGTCAGGGGGGTGGCCCTGACAGGAGAGCCGCAGGAGAGAGAAGGCCGGGGGTACCAGACGGACAGACTCAGACGGGTGAAGCACTGTTGTGGTAGGCCTAGGGCAACCACAGTGAAAGAGCCAGAGGTACGTCAATTAGGAAAAGGAAGAAAGTAAAGGTACCCGGGCCTGTGTGCGGAGTCGAGCAGCTGCTGTGTGGTGCTGCGGGTCGTCGAGAGGATGGCCAATAAAGAGGACCTGTTGAACGCACATCGGTGTCTATCTTGAGTCTGTTTGTGGCAGAAGAAGGACCACCCCCCAGTCGGCTCACGTATCTACACACGTTGTAAAGTTTATCCTCTTAAAAAAACGAGTTTCAGAACAGCTTGCTGTCATTTATTCATGGCTGTGCTCATGTTGGTGTTGAAGGTCTTACTGTTGGCCGAATGAGGAGGCGGTGGATGAAGCAGAGGAGGAGGAGGCAACCTGGACAGAGAAACGTCCAGCAATCTTCGGTAGTGGACCTTGCAGCTGATGGCGTTGCGCAGTACACACCTTACTTTGTCTGAAACTTGTGTGTACAGGGCAGGTATGGTATGTTTGGAAAAGTAGTGGCAACTGAGAAGAACGTACTGCAGGACTACTACAAGTTTATTTAACATTATCAGTCTCCACCTGCTGAAATGGCATTATTTCTATGGTCAGTAATTTGGAAATGTGCTGTCACTCTGGACTATGACTAGTGATTGGGTAGGGAAGTATTTCCTCTTTCTCTCGAGAGTTTTGGGGATGGAAACACTGAACACTTCTATGGGACAGTGTGGAGATGTGGGGTGACACTGGTGGTGGAGCTGTCACATCCTCTCTTTGTGGAGAGGCAGGTCGCCCAATTGATCACGAGCAGGAGGGAGAGGCCAAGACCACAGCAGAAGAGGGAGCAGGAGGAGACTCAGATCTGTCATGCTTTTTAACATGTGTACTCTACTGTACCTCATGCTCAGAATTAAGATGCCTCATCATAGAAATGGTACTCAGGTTCAGAAGATTTATGCCTCTCTTCAAGTTATGGCAGCACAGTGGGCAAACAACCAGTCGCTTGTCATCAGCACATTCCCTGAAGAAATGCCACAGCAAGGATCTTTTTGAGCTGGCTTTGCTGTGCAGTGGGCAACAGTAGCCGATGTACTGGCAAGAGGCCGCCTGCTGTGCCTTTGCACCCTGCTCCCTCTTTTGCTGTTCTGCTAAAAAAAGAAAAGAGATGGCTGCAGAGAAGATTTATTTTTTTGACACACTACTCGTACAGACACAGTGGTAGAGTAAAATTAGTTTTCTTTGTCCAAAAATGACAAAGACTGCTGCAGAGTAGATTTATATTTTAGGTACACTACTCGTATAGACACAGCGATAGAGTAAAATTATTTTTATGGCCGATAAATGACAAAAAGACAGAAACAGTAGAGTTATTTGATGCCCCTGATGATGAATCATGTGCACACATATGAGTCTATGACTGCATGTGAAACATTGGAAACATTGGACTGCACTTGGATGTCATCCAAGTGCAGCCTGATCTAAGCTCACAGAGACAATGGAGAAGATGGAGAAATTAAGTTCTCCATCTTCTCTGCAACTGTGCTGCAATTCTCTCTTGTGAGTTAATCAGATCACACACAGCTTAAACTCTGTCAAAGTGTCATTTGCAGAGTGTCATTAGCAGACATGGCCTCATTCTCTAGTATGAGAGAATATACATCAATGTGAGCGAACCCTTAGGCCGGGGTCACACTAACCGACGCAAAATACGGTCCGTAGTTTACATGCGTAATACGGATGAATGACCCCTAAATAGTGCTCCGTATGTCATCCGTAAGCAAGGTGTGGTCGCGTATTTTACGCAAGTCAGCATCCGTATGGAATCCGTATTGCGAGTTTTTCTCGCAGGCTTGCAAAATGGACATTTAACGGTTTTGAGGCCTGCTAACTATTTAAATTATTAGCCTGCACCCTATTTATTGCTTCAGGAACAGGTGGCTGCCTACATTCTGTCCATTTGTGACCTTGCCTTGACTAGGTGTGTTGGTGTTGTATGTGCAACATGACAGACAGTCTGACTTTCAACACAACTGAGCAGGTTCTCTTCAACTGGCTTTTGTCACGCCGCTTTGGTCAACCATACCCAGTGATAGTGGATCCGCGCAGGAGGAGACGCATGTGGGTCCATCCACTTTTGAGGCAATGACTCACAAGAGGTCATTTTCACCGCCTCTATTCTTCTCTGCGGGATCATCCCGAAAAATTCTACCAATACTGTCGCATGAGCCTTGCAACATTTGATCGACTCTTGGAGACAGTGTGCCCTGGGATAACCTTGCAGGACACAAGGATGCGCAAAGCCATATCTGCAGAGGAGCGACTTCTACTCACATTACGGTATGTACTACACAAGCACATTCTCTATGTTCATGATGTGTTGCCCAAAATATGTATTAATTGCTTCATGGACTAATTGTAATGCCATCATCTTATTCCAGATATGTTGAAACTTACAGACCAGAATGTTATGTGTAATATGTCCTGAATATCACTTAGTCATTGTGCGACCAAATATGTGTGTTAGTAGATATGAAATCCTAACAAGTTTGGTATGTATGTACCTGTTTTTGGATAATTTATGCATTCCAAAAATGTTCCTTTTCTGTTGTTCTTCAGCTTCCTGTCCACTGGCCTGTCTTATGCCGCCCTCCACCATGAGTTTCTCATTGGAAGATCTACCATTTCAGGCATAGTCAGGTCGACATGTAGTGAAATATGGTCAAGACTACATCAACTCGTCATGCCCGAGCCCAGGATGGAAGACTGGTTGAGGATATCAAGGGACTTTAAGGATGAATGCCAGTTTCCTAATTGTATTGGGGCCCTTGATGGCAAACATATCCGGGTGCGTAAGCCGCTGAACTCTGGCTCCCAATTCTTCAATTATAAACAATACTTTTCTGTTGTATTGTTGGCACTGGTCAACCCTCAATACAAGTTTATGATTGTTGACACTGGGGCCTATGGAAGGACGGGAGACTCTCGAGTCTTCAATACTTCCATTATGGCTCGGCAGCTACGCACCAACCAGTTGGATCTACCACCACCACGCCAGCTACCAGGCTGCACTCAAGAATCTGTCCCTTAGGTCCTTGTGGCAGATGAGGCATTTCAGTTAACGCGCAATGTCATGAGGCCATATCCCCAGTGCAACCTGGACCACCGGCGCAGAATTTTTAACTTGCGCCTATCACGTGCTCGGCGGCTGGTGGAGTGTTTCTTTGGCATTCTTTGTGCAAAATGGCGGGTACTTCAGTCTGCCATTCAGCTGAGTGAACAAAATGTTAATGAAGTAGTTAAAGCCTGTGTGGTTCTTCATAACTTCACCAGGATACACGATTGTTCCTCCTCTGCTGGTGTTGTGCGCGGGTTGGACAATGTGCGTAGGGCGAGACCACCTATCAACCCTCAACGTAGACCGCTCTCTGGCCTCAAAGTGCGTGATATTTTCACAAATTACTTTATGTCACCTGAGGGGGAAACTTCTTGGCAAGAGCATGCTGTGTCTATGTTATAATATTTTGGTTTCTGTGTGTCTAAATATATATTTCTTCCCCTTCTGATTCTATGACTGTTGAATTGCATTGGTAAACGTATGTTATTATGCTGACACTTTTTTTAGTATTAAGACAGAGACGTCAAATGTAGTAGACATATGTTTACTTTTGCCTTTTTTTTTTTAAAGCAAAACATATTTTTGCCATATCAGAAATGTGGCAATGGCCCAAATTGGCCTTTTGGCAGATGTCAACATTCTGTGACAATAAAATTTTCACACATAGAAAACAACAAAAATAACATTAGGCAATAGCAAAATGGAAATATCATAAATGTTGGTACGTTGGGGGAGGAGAAGGCGGAAGACCAGCCTGTGTTTGCTGCTGGCTACTTTGCCCAACTTGCCCATCGCCCTGTGTGGGGGCATACTGTTGCCCATGATGTGGGTAGTGTACTGCCTCCTGGGATTGGGCTTGGTACTGGCCAGAGTGATAACGAACAGGGGCATTTTGTTGGGTCGGGTAGGCCCGTGTCTCATACCCACCAATATAGCCATGTCATCCCCATCCAGGTTGGGACCAGCCTCCAACACTGGGTGGGAAAAAGTGGTCATATTGGTGAGGTTGGCTAGAGGCAGACATATGTGGCTGCTGTTGGAAAGGTTGGGTAGGGGGAGGAAGAGGGTGAGTTGTAGGCCCACGTATTTGAGGATCCTCAGAGTCTGCTTGAGCAAGCATGTGTGTGGGTGGTCTAAGGCGCATTAGATTTCTTGGTGAAAGCTGCCACCTCTCCAGATATTCAAATAACTCATATGGGGTATTTGGGTGTGTGCTTGCATCAAGCAGGATCTGAAAACATCCTCGAATACGGAGCCTCACCTCATGGGAAAGGGCATGAAGATAAAGGGCCAGGCTGCGTGAGTATGCCTCCTCGCCATCATCATTATTCACTCTAGACAGATAGTTGAGGACCCCTGTGTCCACATTGGTACGGGTATCTTGGGCAGGGATATGGTGCCTTCTTCTTCCTCGTCGGGATGGTCCAGCAGGCTGTGGGGAGCCCCGGATCTGGGAAGTTGGGCTGCTGCTCATGTTGCCCTGCTCCTTCTGTATGGCTGATGGGGCAGCAGCAGATGGTCCTGGTTGTGGATGTGGTCCTGGTGGTGGGGTTTGTGGTGCAGGCAATGGGTTTTCCTGAGAGGATTCTTCACCCATGCTTCTTGTAGGGGGAGAAGATGGGCCAGCCACCTCATCCCCTACAGGATCAATGATAGGCTCTGTATCTGAGCCAGTTCCTCTCTCTGTAAGGTTGGACTGAGTTCTGTTATGAAATAGAACAGAGCCAAAAATAAATCAATATTTTTGGCCCTGTAAAGTATCTGTGTAATGTGGTGTGAGGTATCTACTTATGGTCTCAGATCCAGAATAGGTGCGAGGAAGGAGAGGCGGTCATAATATACGTATTTCCTCTTTAGGTGGCCCGCATCACCACTCCTGGACCGCTGCTGACGTTCCCGCCTGTATTGGTCGCGGATGCTGCGCCAGCGTCTCATCACATCTTCCACTGCAATGTGACAGGAAATATTCTCAATTTCACATATTTGATAGGTCAAATTTGCTACCAGTAGCCTAGGCATGTGGCCTTCTGGGGTGTGCTTTCTACCCAGGGAGTCTTATCTAATTGGGCCATCCAGGCCAGATACACAGGGTCACAATAGTTCAGGTATGAAGTAACTACACTTAATAACTTGTTTGGCTAGGAGGATGAGGAGCTTGTGGCCTGTGCCAAATGATGGCAGTGTAAAACCATGGGTCACATCAAAATCTAGCCGCCTCATGAGGAAAAAAGTACAAGCACAGGAAGGGGGGGCTGATTCTATATGCATTTTTTGATATGAGGTATTTTTAAACAGTTTTTGGGTTGTACTTACTCAGTTGCTGCTGCTCCTCACGTTTGCGATCACCAAAATCATGGAACATCTGACGACATATGCGCCTCCATGACGCCTCCTTTCTTGCCCGGTTGGCATAATGGGCATCACGTTGGTCCCAGAGTTCTGGCCGCTCCTGCACTAACACAATCAACATCTCCACATTAAGAAAATATGGCGCCATGACACTGATGTACTCCGTGGAGGCGTAATTCCTGGATGTCTGGAGTGCTTTTTGAGCTCATTTGCATGTCTAAGCTTCCTGATGATGGATTGGCCCATTTACTGTCACCAGCCAAAAGACCTGCGTATTTCTCGCAAGTCACACGTGTGGTCCATGTGTAATCCGTATTTTTGCGCACCCATAGACTTGCATTGGCGTACTACGGGCGTAGTACGCTGACAATCACAGCATGCTGCGATTGGCATGGTCCGTAGAATACGGGCGAGAATTATACGGCTGTTGGGAGCTGACCCATAGAGAATCATTTGTCCGTGTGTAATGCGTGCTTTTAACGCCTCTCACTCGTCCGTATTCCTCTCTAGTGTGACCCCGGCCTTAGAGTACGGTCAGACGGACCTAGATTCTTTCTTGTGACAGTATTGAGACGATTATGCTAATGACTCAGCCTAGTGTGATCTCATTTTCTCAGATGAGAGAATGGTATCACAGGTGTGGAGAGAAGAACTGAATTTTTCTTTTAGGGCAGAGACACACTGGCGTATTTCTCCTGCGATAATCGCATTGAACGGACTGGCCGGCACCTCTCCTGACCTGAGCATGACAGCATGATGGATTACTATGCAGCTGTCAATCTCAGGTCAGGAGAGCAGACAGCCAGTGCGAGTTTTACAATGCGATTCTCGGATGAAAAATACGGCAGTGTGTCTCTGCCTTAGGCCTCATACTCACTGGCGATAAAATCAGACATTTGCAATTCGATTTTTAATCTGATTGCACTCTGACCAATGTTAGTGAATGGGATGCTGTAGTTTTTTAGTTTTTTGCTCATTCTGAATCAACGAAAACATTGGATAACACTCGACCATGTTATACGCCAATGTGAGTGAGCCATGAATGTCTTAATTTTCCAGTCTACTATAAATACTACTCTAATGCATCTGCTAATTATAACTGGATGTTTCCCACATGATCTAAAAATATTCATTTACTAAGCTGCAATTACAGCAACTGGAAGCCATTACATTGATCAAACCACAGTAGTCTGCTTCGGTGGTGCTTCACAACCGCAAAGTATGTTTATTAAACTTTTCACTCTTCCGCTTTGGCAGCAATGTAGCGCTCAGTAATCTCTGTTGCCTGTGCTTCTCTAGGATCTGGTAATCATATGATTGCTGGATTGCTGCTCGCATGACAGAGTTGCTGGATCCTGGTAGAGCCAGATTAGCTTTTCCAGTGAATTCTGGGCTGATTTACCCTGTAAGGCAGGGATCACACATGTGAGAAACTCACATCTAACGGCACTCACGAGCGGAGTGCGCGGCTGCATAGAAATACATGCAGCTGAACGCTCTACTCCTGAGATTGACATGCGAGACTCATCTGAGTTTCTCACATGTGTGATCCCAGCCTTACTGGTGCTCCCAGCTTTACTGGTGCTCCTATGGATACCCCAGTTCTAGATGACAAAATGAACACTGAAAGAAAAAAATATGTTCCTAAAAGATCAATTATGACCTGTTGGAGATCAAACTACTGTATGTAAAAAATACAAAATATGTATAGAACATCTGCAAAAAGATAAAAAAAGGAAAAAAAAATCAAAACATACTGGTATACCCTAATGACAAATGTTGCAATAAGATGTTGATCCAGGAATTAATTCTGATATATCAAGTTTAGCGTTGGGGAAGATTTTTTCTTCTAATCTGAGACAATTAGAATGTGGCTCATTGGGATTGTCTTCCCCCTAGATCAGCACGTAGCAATAAATAGGTTTGGACTTGATGGACTTCAACCTCAACAACAATGAAAGTAGTACTGGGCAGTGGACATACAAGTAGGCACATTCTGCTGTTTTGTCTATTGTTTAATAAGCAAAAATTTTTCATTAAAGGAAACATAAAATTGAAAAAAAATGCTTTATAAAACGGAAAAATTATAAAATACGGTATGGTAAATACCAGGAGTTTTAATTTTTAGTTCTTATAAATATTATTCCACTATTAATAATTAAAATGATTAAAAAGAAATATTTAATGCTGATTCATCTCTTGTGACCTTTCAAACACGTACCACAGTGAACAACATGCAAATAAAGGCAACAGCCTGTTCAAAATGAATGTTATGTGGCCTGAATAGAAGTGAGCTTGTTAGGGAAAATGAAGCACAAGTGCAATATTCATTAACTTTGAGATTTGGAGAATAAATAACAAACTGATTTTATATTCACTTTAGATCTTTAAATAGAAGTTTTAGTACAAATGCAGATATAGCCACAATAAAAATTGGTTTTAAAATTCACCTATTCATGTATTTCTCAAAATAGTAACTCAAAGGACAAGTAAATATAGAATAATCTATTAGCTTCTTTTATCCAACTAAGACTTTAAACAAAGTTGTGCTTCATATACAGTAGACAACAAATAAATTTAAGTTTCTGATTGGTAATATATACCGTAGTTCTTTCTAGAACAACCATCATTGACAGATTAGGTAAAAAAAAACAAAAAACAAAGCTATGCACAGAACTGTCATAACGAGGAGGGAGACAGAACCTACTACCCGCCTCTCTGCAGTAGGAATACTGTAGGTCACCATGACACAGCAGGGTAACCATTGAATCCCACTAAGTAAATTACTAAAAAAAAAAATCCTTAGAAAATTCAAAGCCCATCCTGATGGACGGTATCATCTTATCTCCAGCTTACCATACTTAATTTTATTTCTAAATCTTGAAGGACAGTATGTGCATATCCAGATCTGCTATTCTACGCGGGGCTACTCACAAAAGTAACCATCTGGAGACCTGCTCTTGATAGCTGTTTGCTAAACTTGGTGCTAATGAACCAAGCTGGCAGACAGCTGCGGATCACACATCATGGGCCCGCAAGCCACATGTGGCTTCTGAGCCACAGGTTGAGGACCCCTGCTCTAGGGCAATAAAAATTCTTGCTTGAATATTTGAATTCTGCTTAGAATGTTGATACAAAGTAAGTATATACGGTAGTAAAAAAAAAGCTTTTTTATAATCAGATTGCTTTTTATTAAAATTCAATACACTGACACCTGTACAAAAGCTACAAATTCAATGTTGTAATACGGTACATTTTTTTTCAAAGCCTACAGTGTGTCTTGCAGCTAAAGGTATCTGTGAGGGGCTGAAGGGAACATATTGGTAAAAGGCTCAGGACACTTTCCCCATTTGCCTAAGGCCATGTGCATACGTTGCGGATTCTGCTGCGGATCAGCAGCGTTTCAGGCTCTGCGAGTCTGCAGCAGATTTAGCTGCGTTGCACAGTATCATTTTCATGGTAAACTGAAAAACGCTGTGCACATGCTGCGGATTTAACCGAGCGGATTTGCTGCGGGTTCAAATTCGCAGCATGTCAATTCTTTGTGTGGAATCCGCAGCGGTTTCACACCTTCTCCATTGTAGAGGTGTGAAACGGCAGGCTAATTCACAGGTAAACCTCAGGTGTTTTGACCTGTGGATTTACCTGCTGATTTTCCCAAATCTGCAGCACATAAAACTACGTGTGCACATCGTCTAATAGCATGGAAATAGATCACAAAAATTGACCCTTTTCCCCAGCTTGTTTTCAATTCCAGTGATTCTGCTATTTTTTGTGACACATTGTACTTTATGTCAGTTGTAAATTTAGGTTGAAATTTTTTGCGTTTATTTGTGAAAATATCGGAATTTGGTGAAATTTTTTTTATTACATTTATAGAATCATAGAATCATAGAATCATAGAATCGTAGAGTTGGAAGGGACCTCCTGGGCCATCTGGTCCAACCCCCTGCTCAAAGCAGGATTCGCTAAATCATCCCAGTCAGATGTCTGTCCAGCCTCTGTTTGAAGACTTCCATTGAAGGAGAACTCACCACTTCTCGTGGCAGCCTGTTCCACTCATTGATCACTCTAACTGTCAAAAAGTTTTTTCTAATATCTAATCTGTGTCTCTTCCCATTCAGTTTCATCCCATTGCTTCTAGTCTTTCCTTGTGCAAATGAGAATAAAGTTGATCCTTCTACAATGTGACAGCCCTTTAGATATTTGTAGACAGCTATTAAGTCTCCTCTCAGTCTTCTCTTTTGCAAACTAAACATTCCCAAATCCTGCAACCTTTCCTCATAAGACAGGGTTTGCAGACCGGTCACCATTCTGGTCGCTGTTTTCTGAACTTGCTCCAGTTTGTTGATGTCTTTTTTAAAATGTGGTGCCCAAAACTGGACACAATATTCCAGATGAGGTCTGACCAAAGAGGAGTAGAGGGAAATAATGACTTCACGTGATCTAGACTGTATGCTTCTGTTAATACATCCTAGAATTGCATTTGCCTTTTTTGCTGCTGCATCACACTGTTGACTCATATTCAGTCTGTGATCTATTAGTATACCCAAGTCTTTTTCACATGTGCTTTCACTTAGCCCTATTCCTCCCATTCTTTATATGTTTTTTTCATTTTTATTGCCCAGATGTAGTACTTTGCATTTCTCCCTGTTAAAAACCATTCTGTTAGTTGCTGCCCACTTCTCCAGTTTATTTAAATCTTTTTGAATCCTCTCTCTCTTCTCTAGTATTAGCTATCCCTCCTAGCTTTGTGTCATCAGCAAATTTAATCAGTTTACCCTCAATTCCTTCATCTAAATCGTTGATAAAGATGTTGAACAATACAGGGCCCAGGACAGAGCCCTGTGGTACCCCACTTGAGACATTCTTCCAACTGGATGTGCAGCCATTTACGACCACTCTTTGGGTCCGATCACTAAGCCAGTTATGAATCCACCTAACAGTTGCCTTGTCCATTCCATACTTAGTCATTTTTTCAATAAGGATTGTATGAGAGACTTTGTCAAATGCTTTGCTGAAGTCAAGATATACTATATCTACAGCATTTCCTTGATCCACCCAATCAGTGATACCGTCATAGAAGGAAATTAAGTTAGTCTGACATGACTTATTAGTTAGAAACCCATGCTGACTCTGTTTAATCACTTCATTCTTATCCAGGTATTGACATACATGTTGTTTAATAATTTGTTCAAAGATCTTTCCTGGTATAGAAGTCAGGCTCACCGGCCTATAGTTGCCTGGGTCCACCTTCTTCCCCTTTTTGAAGATAGGAACAACATTTGCTCTTCTCCAGTCTTCTGGCACTTCTCCTGTTCTCCAAGAATTTTCAAAGATTATGGAGAGGGGTTCAAAAATTTCTTCTGCTATCTCCTTCAGTACTCTGGGGTGTAATTCATCTGGACCTGGAGACTTGAATTCATTTAGGTTAGCTAAGTGTTTCCTCACTATCTTTCTGTTTATAGATATCCTGGATTCTTCTATTCCCTTAATAGGACAGTGAATAACAGTTGATGTTGCATTTCCTTTCTGAGAGAAAACAGATGCAAAATAGGAATTTAAAAGTTCAGCCTTCTCAACATCCTGTCTTACCATTTCATCATTTTCATCCTGTAAAAATCCTATAGCATCTTTGACTTTTCTTTTACTTTTGACATATCCCCAAAATCCTTTATTATTGCTTTTGACATCTCTTGCAAGCCTCAGTTCATTTTCAGCTTTAGCTAATCTGATTTGTGCCCTGCAGGTTCTGCAGACAGCATTATATTCTTCTTTAGATATGCCTCCCTCTTTCCATTTTATAAACATTTTTTTCTTCCTTTTTCGCATGTGCTTAAGTTCTGTGTTCATCCATCCTGGTTTCCTTAAATGCTTCCTATTCTTCCCTCTTTTCGGAATTGTTAACAACTGTGCTTTGAGAATTTCATTTTTCAAGATTTCCCATCCTTCCAGGACATTTTTGTCTTTAAGGATATCCAGCCATTGGATCCCTCCAATTCTCTTTCTGAATCCCTTAAAATCTGCCTTTCTGAAATCTAACCTTGACGTCTGAGTCTTCACAGGTCTTCCACCTCTAGTTATCCAAAATTCTAAAATAGCATGGTCGCTACCTCCTAGGGTCCCAGCCACTTTTACCTCCTCAACCATTTCCTCCCTGTTTATAAGGATTAGATCCAAGGTAGCAGTTCCCCTTGTTTTCTCCCTTACCTTTTGGAAGATAAAGTTGTCAGCAAGAGAGGATAAGAATTTCCTTGACCTGTTAGTTTTGCCTGAGAGAGATTCCTAACAAATGTCTGGATAGTTGAAATCTCCCATGACAACTATGTCATATTTTTTTGGAGAACTTGGCCATCTGATGCATAAAGAGTTCATCTATATCTTCGGCTTGCACAGGTGGCCTGTAGTAAATGCCTACAATGGTGTCCTTTCCATTGTTCTGTCCTTGTATTCTTACCCAAACAGTTTCCACAGAACTCCCAGTCTCTGAAGCTTCAATCTCTGTGCAGATATACGCATTTCGAACATACAATGCGACACCCCCTCCTCGTTTATCAAGTCTGTTTCTTGCAAATAAGTTGTATCCTTCTAGTCTTGTATTCCAATCATGTGTATTGTCCCACCAAGTTTCAGTGATTCCAATTACATCATATTTCTTTTCCTGTGTTAGTAGTTCCAATTCTCCTTGTTTGTTGCCCATGCTTTGTGCATTAGTATAGAAACATTTTAGTTTGTGATTGGTTTCTCTTTCTCCAATATTTTTTTATTAATTAGATTCTTTCGTCTTTGTTCTTCCTTTCCACTTCTAATAGCAACTTGTCTACTCTACAACTCCATCATTTTCAAACCTATTTTATTTAGGAAGTTAGAAGGGTTAAATGTTTATCAGCAATTTCTCATTTTTCCAACAAAAATTTACAAAATCATATTTTTAGGGACCACATCACAATTGATGTGATTTTGAGGGGCCTATGTGACAGAAAATACCCCAATGTAACACCATTTTAAAATCTGCACTTCTCAAGGTGTTTAAAACCACATTCAAGTAGTTTATTAACCTTTCACGTGCTTCACAAGAATTCATGGAATGAGGAAGGAAAAAGTAAACATTTAACTTTTTTCACAAAAATGTTATTTAGACCCAATTTTTATTTTCAAAATCCCATCCAAAAAGTTTATTAACCCTTCAGGTGCTTCACAGGAATTAGAGCAATGTGGAAGGAAAAAATGAAAATCTTGTTTTAGGCACAAATTTTGCATTTTTGCAAGGGTAACAGGAGAAACTGGACCATGCAAATTATTTTGCAATTTTTACGGAGTACACTGATACTCCATATTTGTGGGAAAACTGCAGTGTGGGTGCATGGCAGGGCTCGAAAGGTAAGAAATTGGCTGAAATAGATAATGGATGCCTTGTGACATTTGCTGAGAATCTGATGCATCTAAACAATGGAAACCTCACAAGTGACCCCATTTTGGAACCTGCACCAACAATACATTAAATTCATCTGGAGGTGTGATGAGCATCTTGAACCCACAGGTGCGTCACAGAATTTTTGTAACAATGAACCATGAAAATTAAAAAATAATCAAATTTTTCCTTTTCATCAGGGTAACAGGAAATAATGGACCCCCTAATTATTATGTGTGATTTCTCCTGCATACACAGATTCCCCATATGTTGTGAAAAACTACTGTTTTGGCACAACACAGGGCTCAGAAGGGAAGCAGCACCAATTGAATTCTGGAGCACGATTTCAGCTGGAATAGATTGTGAATGCCATATCACTGCTATGACTGTATAAGCACACCTACGCGTCTTATGTATAAACCAGTGGAAATGCTAAATCTGAACACCTCAGGTACCTCTTCAGATAAGGCAATCCCAAACCTGGCCTTGATTTGTCCCTTCCTAACCCGCAAGTTGGCACTCTAAGATAATGCAATGCGCCCCACTCAACGTCGGCTGACCCTGAGTGTCCTTAACTACACCCTAAACTACACACAGTGTGTATTCCAAAACAACAACAACAGAAAGTGGTGCAAACAAGCATAGGGTGTGAAGAAAGGCTAAGGACGTGTTTATACAGTCATACAGGAAAGACGGAAGAAAAAAATGAACTAATCAACAAGCAAAATAAAGGAAAGTCTCCCTTACCCAAAAAGTAAAAGAAAGAAAAGGGAACTGGGGAGGAAGACACACAAACAAACTGTGTCATGATCCAGGTCAGGGTTTGCATTCTTTTCCCGGCATGGTCATGTGGGGTTAACCTTTTCTGCCTCTCTCTGGTATGGCGGGAGGCTATTTCTCAACGCTGCTGCAGATAGTTCTTGTCAGTGATAGTTTCTGTCTTTGGGTAGAGCAGCTTACCCAGTGCACCCAGTGCGTGTCCTTTGCTTTCTGACTACCCGTGTTAGTGTTCCCCGTTCCGTATCTCCTACTTAGCGTGTGTCCGTGTGCCTGTTCTTGCACAGCTGCATCACAGTCTCTTTACTCACACAGCCATACACAGTCCAGGATATCCTCCGGATCGCAGCCGGACGCCATATCCACCTGTTTTGCAATTGATACACACGCCAGTCGTCTTTTGGGTACAGGACATCCACCTCCGGGTGCAGGACTGTCCACATCCGAGACCAGTCACCATGGATGACTTGCATCTCTGTGTACACTGTGTGTTGCCAGGCCTCACTCTGGCCCGGACACACCTGAGACTCACTAAGCGCTCACTCAGACCGCACTAACCCTTTCCTGCAGAGTTTTTATCACAGAAACCTGTGGCTTTCAGCCACATGGAAACCTGGATCCGGAATGGAACAGACTGCAACACTATCATACTGCAATCTGTTTCAAACACAGCATCCAGAGCAGGTTTTCCCTACCTCTGTCTTGGACACTAATTTTATCAGTATGTATTGCAGTCACAGCTACGCCCATGACTGCCATGCACACCTATGGCCTTTAAACACCTCCGTGCATATCCTGGGGAGACTACACAGTGACCCCTACCTGTGACATCAGTCACTGATTCCCCATTGCAATGCCAGCTATGCCTGTGACCACAATGCATTCCCATAGCCTCAATACGCCTCTGTGCGTATCCTGGGGAGAACACACAGCGCCCCCTAGCTGTAACAGGGGTCACTGCCTCACTATATATATTACATAGATAAATAGATAGAAGAATTCATCTTCAGTGCACAGGACAATCACTGCAGGAGCCAAAAGGATAGAAGACATGGATTATATACAGTAAATATAAAAAGAATAGGCAGATACACAGATGTCAGTGACAAATACAATTAGTACAGTGTACGTGCAGCTTACTGTATTATACACCGGAGACCAGAACTGTACAGAGTATTCTAAGTGTGGTCGCACTAGTGACTTATATAGAGGTAAAATTATGTTCTCCTCATGAGCATCTATGCCTCTTTTAATGCATCCCATTATTTTATTTGCCTTTGCAGCAGCTGCCTGACACTGGCCACTAAATGTTAGTTTGTCGTCCACCCATACACCAAGGTCTTTTTCAGTGACAGTTTTGCCCAGTGTTTTACAATTAAACACATAATTATACATCTTGTTCGCTCTACCCAAGTGCATGACCTGACATTTATCCCCATTAAAGCTCATTTGCTATTTATTAGCTCAAGCTTCTAGTTTACATAAATCCTCCTGTAATATAAAATTGTCCTCCTCTGTATTGATTACCCAGCAGAGTTTAATGTCATCTGCAAATATTGAAATTCTACTCTCTATGCCCCCTACAAGGTCACTAATAAATATGTTAAAAAGAAGCAGGCCCAAAACTGACCTCTGTGGTACCCCACTGCTAACAGTGACCCAGTCCGAGTGTGCTCCATTAATAACCACCCTTTGCTTCCTATCCCTGAGCCAGCTCTTAACCCACCTACACATATTTTCCCCTATCCCCATTGTTCTCATTTTATGTATCAACCTTTTGTGCGGCACTGTATCAAAAGCTTTTGAAAAGTCCATGTACACCACGTCCACTGCATTCCCTTGGTCCAGTCCTGAACTTACCTCTTCATAAAAGCTTATCAGATTAGTCTGACAGGAACGGTCCCTTGTAAAACCATGTTGATAGTGGGTCATGAGGTTATTCTTCTCCAGATACTCCAGTATAGCATAAGATGTATAAGAAAGACATAGCTGAACTGGAGCGGGTGCAGAGAAGAGCGACCAAGGTTATTAGGGAACTAGGGGGTCTGCAATATCAAGACAGGTTATTACACTTGGGGTTATTTAGTTTGGAAAATTAAAGGCTTAGGGGTGATCTTATTACAATGTATAAATATATGCGGGGACAATACAAAGACCTTTCTAATGATCTTTTTACTCTTAGACCTGTGACGGGAACAAGGGGGTATCCTCTACGTCTGGAGGAAAGAAGGTTTAAGCATACTCACAGACGCGGATTCTATTCTGTAAGAGCAGTGAGACTATGGAACTCTCTGCCATATGACGTTGTAATGAGTGATTCCCTACTAAGATTTAAGAAGGGACTGGATGCCTTTCTTGAAAAGTATAATATTACAGGGTATATACACTAGTTTCCTTAATATTGCGTTGATCCAGGGAGCTAGTCTGATTGCCGTATGTGGAGTCTGGAAGGAATTATTTTCCCCAATGTGAAGCTTACTGCTTGCCACGTGGGTTTTTTTTGCCTTCCTCTGGATCAACATGTTAGGGCAAGTTAGGATAGGATATGGGTTGAACTAGATGGACTTAAAGTCTTCCTTCAACCTTAATAACTATGTTACTATGTTACTCTTGCCTCCTCCAGCAGCGACCCTCGGACCCCACTTGACTGTTCACTGCAGCCACCACCCCCGGTAAGTAATAAGACATATGGATTATAAGAAGAACCACCATTTTATTAAAAAAAAGTTTTTTCCTATTTTTCTCCTCAAGATTTGTGGTGCATCTTATATCCCGGAGCATCTTATAATCCGCAAAATACGGTAATTGCTACAAATATAGCGCATTCCAAAATGAGTGAGGTAACAAAATGTACAGCAAAGAAGGGGCACATGTGCAATGTGTAAGAAAATTATTAAATCATTTTCAACAAGAAAACTGGGGGTTGCACATCATGTAAGCCTGATAAAGTGATAAAGAGACATGTACAGTATATACAGTGGGTACAGAAAGTTTTCAAACCCCTTTACATTTTTCACTCTTTGTTTCATTGCAGCCATTTGGTAAATTCAAAAAAGTTCATTTTTTTCTCATTAATGTACACTCTGCACTCCATATTGACTGAAAAAAAAAAAAAATGTAGAAATGTTTGCAAATTTATTAAAAAAGGAAAACTGAAATATCACATGGTCATAAGTATTCAGACACTTTGCTCAGTATCGAGTAGAAACACCCTTTTGAGCTTGTACAGCTATGAGTCTTCTTGGGAATGATGCAACAAGTTATTCACACCTGGATGTGGAAATCCTCTGCCATTCTTCCTTGTAGATCCTCTCCAGTTCCTTCAGGTTGGATGGTGAACATTGGTGGACAGCCATTTTCATGTCACTCGAAGAGATGCTTAAATGGGTTTAAGTCAGTGCTCTGGCTGGGCCAGTCAAGAATGATGACAGAGTTGTTCTGAAGCCACTCCTTTGCTATTTTATCTGTGTGCTTAGGGTCTTTCTCATGTTGAAAGGTGGACCTTCGGCCAAGTCTGAGGCCAAAAGCACTGTGGAAGAGGTTTTCATCCAGGATATCTCTGTACTTGGCCACATTCATGTTTCCTTCAATTGCAACCAGTCGACCTGTTCCTGCAGCTGAAAAACACCCCCATAGCATGATGCTGCCATCACCATGTTTTACTTTAGGGATTGTATTGGGCAGGTGATGAGCAGTGCCTGGTTTTCTCCACACATACCGCTTAGAATTATCACCAAAACATTCTATCATCATCTCATCAGACCAGAGAATCTTATTTCTCATAGTCTGGGAGTCCTTCTTGTGTTTTTTAGCATACTCTATGAGGGCTTTCATATGTCTTGCACTGAGGAGAGCCTTCTGTCAGGCCACTCTGCCATAAAGTCCTGACTGGTGGGGGGCTGCAGTGATAGTTGACTTTGTGGAACTTTCTTCCATCTCCCAACTGCATCTGTGGTGCTCAGCCACAGTGATCTTGGGGTTCTTCTTTGCCTTTCTCACCAAGGCTCTTCTCCCATGACTCCTCAGTTTGGCTGGATGGCCTGGTCTAGGAAGATTTCTAGTGGTCCCAAACTACTTCCATTTAAGGATTATGGAGGCCACTGTGCTCTTAGGAACCTTGAGTACTGCAGAAATTCTTTTGTAACCTTGGCCAGATGTATGCCTTGCCACACAATTCTGTCTCTGAGCTCCTTGGCCAGTTCCTTTGACCTCATGATTCTCATTTGGTCTGACATGCACTGTAAGCTGTGAGGTCTTAAGGTACTGTCACACTTAGTGATGCACCAGCGATCCCGACCAGCGATATGACGCGGTCATGATCGCTGGTGCATCGCTAAGTGGTCACTAGTGAGCTGCTACACAGGCAGATCTCACCAGCGACATCGCTGGGGTCGGGGGTCGATACTTACCTGTCAGACGAGGCGATCCTGACATCCTCCCTCCCGCGTCCACGCGTCGCTCGTCTCCACAGCAGGAAGCCCCAGCAGGAAGCTGACGATGAGAAACGGTCCAGGATGTTCTCGCATGATCAACGATAACCAGCGGGGGAGCGGTCGGAGGTAAGTATCAGACATAGCGATATCGCTAGCAATATCGCTGCTGCGTCACAAAAACCAGTGACATTATAGCGATATTGCTAGCAATATCGCTTAGTGTGACAGGCCCTTTATATAGACAGGTGTGTGCCTTTACAAATCAAGTCTTAACAGTTTAATTAAACACAGCTGGACTCCAATGAAGGAGTAGAACCATCTCAAGGAGGATCCCAAGGAAATGGACAGCATGTGACTTAAATATGAGTGTCTGAGCAAAGGGTCTGAATACTTATGACCATGTGATATTTCAGTTTTTCTTTTTTAATAAGTTTGCAAAAATTTCTACATTTCTGTTTTTTTCAGTCAAGATGGGGTGCAGAGTGTACATTAATGAGAAAAAATGAACTTTTTTGAATTTACCAAATGGCTGCAATGAAGCAAAGAGTGTAAAATGTAAAGAGGTCTCAATACTTTCCTTACCCTCTGTATATTCTATGTGTATATATCTATTCTATTCTAACCTGTCAGTATGATTCTTACTGTACATGGCACATAAATTGCCGGCTTTTCAAAGGACATCGGTGCGTAAAAATCAGACAGCACTCGCATGGTGTCTCGGCCAAGTCTGGGTGACAATTGCAGCATGCTGCGATTTTACATGCACGCCGAACGCTGCTGAGAAAATAAACGCTGTTGTGAGCTGCCCCGTAGATTAACACTGGGCTGAGTGCAATGTAATGTGTTCTCACATAGCATGTGTCATGGTTTGAACAGGGTTCTTGCCCTGCACTCACAGGGTTAAGTGTTCGTGGCCTCTTTCTGGATCTGGGAGGGGTATTTATACTCACTCTTTACCAGGGTTCTCTGTCAGCTATACTGTTGTTCTGGTGTGTCTGACCCCTGGTGTGCGTGTATTCAGCATTGCTTGTTTGATTCCCGTGTATGACCCGGCCTGTTCCCTCACTCTGTACTCCGTCTCTCGCTTTGGTACTACTGTCTTCTCCGGTTCTGACCTCCTGGCTTGGCTATCGTTACTCCGTTACAGTTTGTCCCTATTGTACCGTGTATTGCCCGTTCTGGTTTTCTGACCTATTGCTACGTCCTGACTATCCTTTCTGTCTAAACCCCATGGTACTGTATTGCTATCTGGTGCTTTGACCCTGGCTTCGACTGGTTTCTGTCTCTGTCTATGCCCCTTGGTAACATTGCCCCGTAGTTACCTTTCTAGGAGTTTCCCTGCAGCTCCTAGATCTGTGGAGCTTAGGCCACGCCCCCAGCAGTCATGTGCTTCAGGTCCTGATACTCTGAAGCACGCATCGTCACCGCTGCTGCCCTGCTCCACAGGTATCTGTGAGTACTGTCTTTGTACTCAGGACACCCACACTGGCACAGTGAGCAAGTGCAGTGCAGTGTTCTTGACATTATAGCTGACCATTTCAGGTTTTTTTTTCCCCTCTGAGAAAAAAAAAAAAAAAAGTGTGTTATCCTCATGGATCCCATACAAGCCTTGGCTGATCAGGTCAAGCACCTGACCCAAATGTTCCACAAACTTAATGTGGAACAGCGCATGATGGCCCAGACCCAGCAACAGTTGGTGTATACGGTACAGGGGGCTGCCTCTACAGGGGATTCTTGTGCTGGGGATAGAGATGTGTCATTGGCATTCCCAGAATCTCCGGTCAAATTGCCAGACCTTTTCTCAGGGGATAAAAAGGAGTTCAGGTCTTTCAGAGAAGGATGCAAGCTTTTTTTTTCTCTGAGGCCCCGCTCTTCCGGGGCTGAGTTCCAGAGGGTGGGGGTCGTCATTTCCCTACTTCGGGGGGCTCCACAGGCATGGGCTTTCTCTCTCTCTTCCTCTGCTCCTGAACGCATGTCTGTGAATTTGTTCTTTGAGGCTCTGGGGCACATTTATGATGAGCCTGATAGATTGCGTCTGGCAGAGGATATGGTGATGAGTGTGACACAGGTAAGGAACTCTGCTGAATGGTTCTGCTCTGAGTTCAGACGCTGGGCAGCGGAGGTCTCCTGGGATGACGCTGCCCTCCGGGGTTTGTTCTGTAGAGGCCTGTCCGAACGTTTGAAAGATGCCCTAGCCCTTCATCCTCCACCGGATTCTTTGGAGGACGCTATGATCCAGGCTGACCGCATGGACCGTAGGCTGCGGGCAAGAGGGGTCATGCTGTAGGAGACCCCTTTATTCTCCAATCTGAGAGACTCTGCATCTAGTCCTGAGCCCATGGAGGTTGGTGCCACGTCATTGGTGGAAAAAGAGAGGAGACACCGAAGAAATAACCAATCGTGCTTTTACTGTGGATCCGCTGGACATTGGAGAAGGAACTGTCCTTCTTGCCCTTCTTCAGTGAAGCCGTCAGGAAAACGACTGAGTCTGGGTAACAATCGAGGAGGTTGCCCAGACTCCCAGGTACCCTTTTACTCGCTTACTAAAATTCTGCTTCCGGTGGAACTGGAACTTACAGGCGGCCCGGTTGGGACTACCGCCTTTGTTGACTGTGGTTCTTCTATTAATCTGATCGATGCCAAAGTTGTGACTCTTCATAAGATAGGGACAGTCAGGTTAAAAGATCCTGTTAAAATCGTGGCAATTGATTCTTCTCCTATCACCCAGGAGGGAATTTGTTTCATGACTGATACCTTTTCTCTGAAAGTGGGTTCCACTCACGTGGAAAAATTAAGATGTTTTGTCATAAATAATCTGCCGGCTGGACTGATACTGGGTATGCCTTGGCTTCATCGTCACAATCCTACTATTGACTGGGTCACAGGGGAGATCATTCAGTGGGGTTGTATGGCTAATGGTCTATGTTGTAACTTGACAACCCTTGTCACCCCAGTAAAATATGTGTCAGTGTCGTCTGTCGATCTGGAAGGTATTCCGGAGTGCCTGAAAGATTTTCAAGACGTATTTTCTGAAAGTGAGGCTGAGGCGCTACCACCACATAGACCCTTTGATTGTGCCATTAATCTAGTCCCTGGAGCCAAGTTACCCAAGGCTCGCCTGTTCAATTTGTCCAGGCCCGAACGTCTAGCCATGAAGAAGTACATTACTGAGAGTCTCCGCAAAGGGCATATTAGGCCTTCTGTTTCACCTGTGGCTGCGGGCTTCTTTTTTGTTAAGAAAAAAGATGGTGGTTTGCGGCCGTGCCTCGACTTTCGGGAATTAAACAAAATTACTGTGAAAAATACATACCCTCTCCCCCTAATTCCTGATTTATGTAACCAACTCACCGGGGCCAAGTGGTTCTCTAAACTGAATTTACGTGGGGCATATAACCTTATAAGAGTCCGTGAAGGGGACGAATGGAAAACAGCATTCCTGACGACTGAAGGGCTGTTCGAAAACTTGGTTATGCCCTTTGGTCTCACCAACGCTCCTGCTGTTTTTCAGAATTTTATTAATGTAATTTTCTCTGATTTAATCGGTCGTTTTGTGGTTATCTATTTGGATGACATTCTGGTGTACTCGGTGGACAGTCAATCTCACTTGCACCATTTGCGGATGGTTCTCATGAGACTGAGGGAGAATCATTTGTATGCTAAGCTGGGAAAATGCTCATTTTTCATGCAAGAAGTATCCTTTCTGGGGTTGATTGTGTCAGGAGAGGGGTTCCGCATGGATCCTAAGAAAGTCCAGGCTGTTACGGAGTGGGTGCAACCTCATGACTTGAAAGGGTTGCAACGATTTTTGGGCTTTGCCAACTTTTATAGGAAATTTATTAAGGGCTTCTCGCAGGTGGTAAAGCCTCTAACGGACCTCACTCTCAAGGGAGCTGATGTAAAAAATTTGTCTGTAGCTGCAAAAAACTCTTTCATGACATTAAAAAAGTGCTTTTCTTCAGCCCCTGTATTGGTACAACCCGACCCGTCAAGACCTTTTGTCGTGGAGGTTGACGCCTCGGAAGTGGGGGTGGGGGCAGTTTTGTCTCAGGGCCCTCCTACCCTTACTAACCTGAGGCTTTGCGCCTTCTTCTCTAAAAAATTTTCCTCTGCTGAGAGAAATTACGATGTCGGCAATAGAGAGTTGTTGGCGGTAAAGTTGGCTTTTGAAGAATGGAGGCACTTCCTGGAGGGGTCTGTTCATCCCATTACAGTCATCACTGATCACAAAAATTTGGCCTATATCGAGTCTGCCAAGAGATTGACCCCCAGACAGGCTCGGTGGGCACTTTTTTTTTCTCGTTTTCAGTTTACCATCACATTCCGCCCGGGATCTAAAAACATCAAGGCTGATGCCTTATCCCGAAGCTTTGATTCGGTGTCCCCTCCAGAACCTCCCTCCTCCATTCTTCAGCCAGGAGTAGTGGTGGCCGAAATCTCATCTGAGTTACAGAGAGGGATTTTGGAGGCCCAGGCTCGGGCTCCTGGTGGTAAACCCCCGGGTAAATTGTTTGTACCGGAACGTTTCCATCTCGGACTTATGCAGGAATTTCATGATTCTGTGTTGAGTGCTCATCCTGGGATTGCAGCTACCCGGGGGGCAATTGCAAGGGATTTCTGGTGGCCCTCTATGGTAACAGATATTAAAAAGTTTGTGACTGCATGTGGGGTGTGCGCTCATTCTAAAAGTTCTCAGGTCCGGCCGGGGAATTGGTGCCTTTGCCAATTCCGGATAGACCATGGACACATTTGTCCATGGATTTTATCACAAATCTTCCCCCTTCCAGGGGCAACTCGGTAATATGGGTGGTGGTGGATAGGTTTTCAAAACAAGCTCACTTTGTACCTCTCCCCGCGTTACCATCTGCTGAAACCCTGGCCCGCTTATTTATGCAGCATATAATTAGGTTACATGGAATGCCTATGAATGTGGTGTCAGACAGAGGGGTACAGTTTGTAGCCAGGTTCTGGAGGGCTTTTTGCAAAAAGCTGGGGATTTCGTTGTCCTTCTCCTCTGCCTACCACCCAGAGTCTAATGGACAGACGGAGCGCACGAACCAATCGTTGGAGCAGATTCTGAGATGCTTGGCCTCTTCCAGGCAGGAGGACTGGTGTGAGGTATTGCCCATGGCAGAGTTTGCATTCAACGGTCGTGTGAGTCAGTCTACTGGGAAGTCTCCTTTTCAGGTCAACTATGGCTTTAACCCACATTTTGGAGAGTTTTCCCGTATGGATTCAGGTTGTCCTGGTGCTGAGGATGTGACACAACGTCTTAGAATTCTTTGGAGGGAGGTTCAGAGGAATATTTCCAAGGCCCAGGAAAACTATAAGCGGTTTGCTGACAGGAGGAGGGGGCCAGGTCCAGCATTTGCAGTAGGGGAGAAGGTGTGGCTATCCACCCGCAATATCAAGTTTAAGATACCTTCTATAAAGCTGGGCCCCAAGTTTATTGGCCCATACAAAGTTGTGGAGGTTGTTAACCCAGTAGCCTACCGACTGCAGCTGCCCACCTCCTTTAAAATTTCTAATGTCTTCCACAGGTCCCTGTTAAAGCCTGTGGGGACGGTGAGAGAGGATCCCTCATCAAATGCTCCGCCAGTGCTGGTAGAGGGGCAGCTGGAGTATGAAGTAGGGCGCATTGTTGACTCCCGGTGGGTGCGCCGGAGACTCCAGTATCTGATACACTGGTAGGGGTACTCTCTGGAGGATCGGTCATGGGTTCTGGCCAGTTCGGTGCATGCCGATCGTCTGGTGCGGGCTTTCCACGCCAGATACCCAGACAAGCCTGGGGGTCCAGTGGCCCCCCATTAAGAGGGGGGTACTGTCATGGTTTGAACAGGGTTCTTGCCCTGCACTCACAGGGTTAAGTGTTCGTGGCCTCTTTCTGGATCTGGGAGGGGTATTTATACTCACTCTTTACCAGGGTTCTCTGTCAGCTATACTGTTGTTCTGGTGTGTCTGACCCCTGGTGTGCGTGTATTCAGCGTTGCTTGTTTGATTCCCGTGTATGACCCGGCCTGTTCCCTCACTCTGTACTCCGTCTCTCTCTTTGGTACTACTGTCTTCTCCGGTTCTGACCTCCTGGCTTGGCTATCGTTACTCCGTTACAGTTTGTCCCTATTGTACCGTCTATTGCCCGTTCTGGTTTTCTGACCTATTGCTACGTCCTGACTATCCTTTCTGTCTAAACCCCGTGGTACTGTATTGCTATCTGTTGCTTTGACCCTGGCTTCGTCTGGTTTCTGTCTCTGTCTATGCCCCTTGGTAACATTGCCCCGTAGTTACCTTTCTAGGAGTTCCCTGCAGCTCCTAGATCTGTGGAGCTTAGGCCACGCCCCCAGCAGTCATGTGCTTCAGGTCCTGATACTCTGAAGCACGCATCGTCACCGCTGCTGCCCTGCTCCACAGGTATCTGTGAGTACTGTCTTTGTACTCAGGACACCCGCACTGGCACAGTGAGCAAGTGCAGTGCGGTGTTCTTGACATTATGCTCCCGTATTCTATGGTAATGTGATGCCGGCCTTCATCAGGCACTCCTGCACTATAAATAAATAATTTTAAAAAAAACCTGTGTGGGTTCCCCTGTATTTTTGATAACCAGCCAGGCAAAACTCACAGCTGAGTGAGTCAGAGCAGTTCAGCCTGCCTAAGAACGCAGCCTCAGTAACCGGACGTAACCTCAATGACTTCACCGCCGGTCGCTGAGGCTCCGCTCGCAGCAAATTCATTCCTCAGTGGTTTTCCGCCTGGACAGTCACATCTTGGCACCGTTCGGGTTGAAAACTATTAGCTGTTTGCTTTAGCAAGGCTGGTCGTCAAAAATAGGGGGACCCATGCTATTTTTTAAATTATTTATGTAAATAATTAATGATATGGGGTGGGGACATCTTTATTCTTGATAACCAACCACCAACCTTGCTGAATCTGATAGCTGAGGGTTGAAGCCCCTAGCTGTGAGTTTTGCCTGACTGGTTATCAAAAATACAGGGGAACCCATGCAGTTTTTTTTATAATTTATTTACAGCTCAGGAGCTGCTGATAAATAATCCCATCTGCCGTGCCTGCTCTCACTGTTATTAGCGGCAGCAGGTGTCAAATGATGGGAGCTGTAGTCCAATCAGCTGACTCCAGTGACTGGAGGTAACCTCGATGACATCACCACAAGTCACTGAGGTGGTGCTCGCAGCATCTCAGTCACCAGTGGTTCTCAGCCTGGATGGTCGCATCTTGAGACTGTCCAAGCTGAAAACTATTACATCCCAAGACATGAATTACGGCATGGTACAGAACAACAGACAGGTGTTATATATTGTTGTTTTTTATTTTAGTTTTATTACAGTAGAACAAGGGATTCAGTGGAATTAGGCTTTAGGTGAGTATAACTGTGTTTGTTATTTTTAAATAAAATGGAAAACTGTGTTTAGTCTTATTTCTAATAAAGGACTTTACTCTGACTGTGATAAAGAGCCAGTGATAAGCGGTCATAGAGGAGTGCTTAGGAAGCTACCCAGGGACAGACAAAGATGTCAGGTCTCCACCGCAGCTCCAGCCGAAAACCTCCCATGGAGGATAGGAGCAATGAGAAAATGGAAACGGTCTTAGGAGCGCAGGAAAGAGACTCAGACAAGAGATGGGTTTAAACCACAACGAGTTTCGACGGAGGATCCGTCTTCAACAGGTGGAAGTTTATTAATGACATAGGGGATGGGGTATTTAAATGGGAAGCAGACAGTAAAAACAGTCACATGTTATGATAGTCACATGTTACGACAAGATGACATCATATATTATAATAAAAAAAAGAGATAAAAACAACCTATTTAAAACATGAGATAAAACAGCAAGTTTTAAATGTATAAAATGTGCAAAAAGGAGCAATAAAATAATATAGATAAAAATGAATAAAATTATTAACAGGTTAGTAGACCAGTAAAAAGACCAATAAAAAAGCAAGAACCCATATTAATAATAAAAGCATGTAAACAATAGCATCTAGGTAAAATGCACTGATGATAAAAAGGCAAATAAAGTTATCTGGTCACTTTATCTATAGTTAAATTCAGACCTTCAGGGGCAAGTGTGCCAAGCTTGAATATCCAAAAGCTTTCTCTATTGATTAAACTGTTGAAGCGATCAGCCACGGTATCAGGTATGTGGTCAATAATCGTTGGTTTCAAAGTTTTTGGATTTTTTTGTTGCACAGTTAAAAAATGTTTAGAAAGGCTGTGCAGGAGAAAGCCATTTCGGATATTCTCTCGATGCTTGTTCAATCTAGCATGCATCGTTTGTATGGTTCGACCTACGTACTGTAGGCTGCAACCACATTCAATCAAATATACCACAAAAATAGATTGACAGTTAACATGAAAATTAATTTTATATGAGGTACCTGTAGTGTTGGATTTAAATTCATGTACCCCATTTAAAATAGAGGTGCAGCAAAGACATTTGGGGTCTCTACATGCATCACAACCAGGGTTCAGAGAAATTGGGAGAGAGGATAGGGAGCCTGAACTCAAGGTGGTGTTGCTTGGTGCAACAAGGTTCTGTAATGTGCGATTTCTGCGGAATACCGTTCTAGGTCGGGGGGGAATATGCTTGGTCAAAACTGGGTCCCCTTTCAGGATGAACCAGTAATTGGTAAGGAGCTTCTTAATCGACCCATAGGATTGGTTGAAAGTGGTAATGAAACTCCATCTACCTAGCTCCGTACCAGAAGAACAAGCGGTTTTATTACTTATAATCTTGCTTATACAGTCTTTCTGTGTGAAAGTTTTGGCTCTCAGGAATGCATCTTGGATCAGTTTTTTAGGGTACCCTTTCTGCTGAAACCGCTGTTTCAAAACTTTTGCCGCCTCAATGAAGTCAGTATCCTCTGTACAATTTTTTCGTATATGCCAATATTACCCGTATGGAATGTTCTGAATCCACTTGGGTAGATGACCACTGCTGAAACTAAGGTAGCTGTTCACATCTACTTCTTTAAAATGTGTGGTGGTGAAAAACCGTCCCAATTTATGAACATGTACCAACAGGTCCAGGAATTGGATGGACGTAGTGGAGGTATTAGCTGTGAAGTGGAGGTCCCAGGCATTCAAATTTAGATTGCGGATGAATTCAAGTGCTTCCTTCTCTGTGCCAGTCCAGATAATGAACAGATCATCTATAAAGCATCTATAGAAGGCTATTTTGCCCAATGCCAGGTCGGACTGCGCGATGAAGAGAGATTTAAATGCCACCATTAAGAGATTTGCATAACTGGGGGCGAATCTCGTCCCCATCGCGCAGCCCTTGACCTGGCGAAAGAAGGAATGTTCAAAAGAAAATACATTATTATTAAGCACAAAATTAATAGCATTTTTTAGGAATTCCCTTTGAAGAGGGGGCAATAATGCATCAGTGGAAAGGAAATGGTCTACAGCCTCTATGTCTCGATCATGAGATATATTCGTATAGAGTGCTTGAACATCCATTGTGACAAGAAGGCAATTAGGAATAGGTGGTATTCTTTGAAGGGAATCAATGAGGTGGGAGGAATCTTTAAGATACAAGTCTAAACCCATAAAATACATCTGAAGAAAGAGATCTACATAATGGGATAGATTACTCGTAATTGAGCCAATGCCGAAAATGATAGGGCGTCCAGAAGGGTTAAGCGGGTTCTTATGGATTTTTGGTAGAAAGTAAAAGAATGGAGTTTTGAAACGGGGGATGTTGAGAAATTTTAATTCTTTTTTATTCAAGATACCTAAAGAGTGGGCTCCCTTAATGAATGCAGTGTATTCAAGAAAAATATCGATAGCGGTATCATGGTCCAGCCTAGAATAGAAATCCGGATCATTGAGTAATCTGAACCCTTCCTGGATATAGGATCCCCTATTCATTATAACCACCCCGCCCCCTTTATCCGCATTTTTTATGATAATATTGCTGTTCTCATGAAGGGACTTGATGGCTGCCTTTTCACCAGTACTCAGGTTAGTAATTAACTCCTTACCAGGGGATAGCGAGCGAACCTCCTTAAAGATGAGCTGTTGGAATGTTTCTATAGGTGACCCTTTGTGGTGAAGAGGATAGAACTGACTATGGGGCCACATGCAAAAATGGATCTGTTTGGGTGGAGGGAATATCCGCTGCAAAACCATTGTCAACCTTATTGCTTTCAATTAAAAAGTGACGTTGTATAGTAAGTTTCTGAATGAAATCATTCAGATTAAGGTAGAGGTTAAAAACATTCAGTGGTGAATCTGGACAAAACGATAGGCCACGTTCTAAACGTGACCTTTCATCATCATTAAGATTATAGTCCTACAAATTCAAGATGCTGGAACGTGCATCTAAATTGTCAGGGTTGTTGCTGGTTCTCTCACTGGAGGGCCCACAGGTTGCCCAAAGGCTTTTTTTGTGTTTGCCTTTGCCCTTGCATCCTCGTATTCCCTTTTTCTATTTGGCTGGTGGCCCGCTACCACCTGAAAAAGATGGGTGATTTTTGAATTATGCCAGTCAATCCAATCCTCAAGGGAGAGAATAGGGTAAAAATCTCTGATTGAGGAAATCCAACTGTACTATTCCTCAATGTAACGCTGGATTCTATGGTGTCAATTACTGGTAGAGAAGTAGACGTGCTAGAAATGGTAGACGGGGGTGTCTGGGGTAGAGGCTGAGTGGAGAATTGGGAAGTGGAACATTCCTCATGAGCTGTGAATTGAGACAAGCAATCTGATATGTCTTGCCCATTCTGGACAGGGTTAATCCCATTGTTAGGTAGAACCCCCAACGAAGTTATAATATTATTGGCGTATACGAAAAAATTGTACAGAGGATACTGACTTCATTGAGGAGGCAAAAGTTTTGAAATAGCGGTTTCAGCAGAAAGGGTACCCTAAAAAATTGATCCAAGATGCATTTTCATGTTAACTGTCAATCTATTTTTGTGGTATACTTGATTGAATGTGGTTGCTGCCTACAGTACGTAGGTCGAACCATACAAACGATGCATGCTAGATTGAACAAGCATCGACAGAATATCTGAAATGGCTTTCTCCTGCACAGCCTTTCTAAACATTTTGTGCATCAAAAAAATACAAAAACTTTGAAACTAACGATTATTGACCACATACCTGATACCGTGACTGATCGCTTCAACCGTTTAATCAATAGAGAAAACTTATGGATATTCAAGCTTGGCACACTTGCCCCTGAAGGTCTGAATTTAACTATAGATAAAGTGACCAGATAACTTTATTTGCCTTTTTATCATCAGTGCGTTTTACCTAGATGCTATTGTTTACATGCTTTTATTATTAATATGGGTTCTCGCTTTTTTATTGGTCTTTTTACTGGTCTACTAACCTGTTAATAATTTTATTCATTTTTATCTATATTATTTTATTGCTCCTTTTTGCACATTTTATACATTTAAAACTTGTTTACCTCATGCTGTTTTATCTCACGTTTTACATAGGTTGTTTTTATCTCTTTTTTTAATATTATATATGATGTCATCTTGTCGTAACATGTGACTATCATAACATGTGACTGTTTTGACTGTTGTGATTGGCTGCTTCCCATTTAAATACCCCATCCCCTATGTCATTAATAAACTTCCACCTGATGAAGACAGATCCTCCGTTGAAACGCGTTGTGGTTTAAACCCATCTCTTGTCTGAGTCTCTTTCCTGCGCTTCTAAGACCGTTTCCATTTTCTCATTTATTCTGACTGTGTCTTTATTTACCATACAACTATAAGATCAGTAATGGATAGGTGTCTTACAGATGCCTCTCTATTAGTATTCCGTGTGCTTGATGTCACCTGACAATACAAAGGTAACATCAACCCCACAAATACGAACCCCACTTGCCATCACTACAGGGCAAGTGGGAAGAGCTGGGCAAAGCACCAGAATTGGCACATCTAATAGATGTGCCTTTTCTGGGGAGCTGCGGGCTGCTATTTTTAGGCTGGGGGGCAATATGCATGGCCATCCTTACCTGACTGAGAATACCAGCCCCCTGCTGTCTTCTTTAGCAAGGCTGTGCGTTTTGCCTGGCTAGTTATCAAAAATACAGGGGAACGCAGGCAGGTTTTTTTATTATTTATTTGCAGTGCAGGCAGCGGGTGATGAATTATCCCATCCGCCACTCCTGCTCTCACTGTTATTAGTGGCAGCAAGTGTTGGATTATGGGAACTGTAGTCCCATCAGCTGACATCAGTGACCAGAGGTAAACTTTATAACTCCGAACACAGCTGACCGGTGGGGATGATTTCACTGCGGATCAGAAGTGCTATGCTGGTGTTTCTCACGCTGTCACTTTAAACTTATTTATATAGGTACAACTAATGCCACTCTAAATTAGTCCTTTAAAATTTCTAACTAAATGGTATTACACTTTCACAAGGTTGAAATCTGCTTTCTCTAAGAGAAAAACTGTATTATGCTTCAATGAGCAAGACTTACAGAAAGAAGAAAAGGAGCCAAGACTTACAAAAATGAGTACAGAAATGGAAGAAAGGAAGGCAAGAGCTGCTTTCTCAAGGGTCACTCAAATGTCTCAGCAGAGAGAAGCAAGACTTGCAGACATGAGAATAAGAGCTTCTTCCTCAAGAGCCACAGAAACGTCTCAGCAGTGAGAAGCAAGACTTGCAGACAAGAGAACAAGAGCTGCTTCCTCAAGGACCACTGAAAGTTCTCAGCAGAGAGAAGCAAGTCTTGCAGACATAAGAACAAAAGCTGTTTGCTCAAGGGCCACTGAAACGTCTCTGCAGAGAGAAGCAAGACTTACAGACATGAGAATCGCAACTGCTTGAACCAGTACACAGGAAAAAGTTGGAAATTGGAAATACTCTGCCTTTTGCTACCACTCAGACATCATCTATCAGGATAATCCAATAGTTAACATAGGAAAAATGGATGTGGTCTGCATGTACTGCAATGCTTTGAAGTGGAAAGATGAACCGCCAGGTTTATGCTGTGCAAATGGCAAGGTAAAACTACTTATTTTCCTCTCATCACCAGATTCCCTGAAGTCTCTGATGACAGGCACCACTCCAATATCAAACCATTTCTTGGACAACATTAGGAAGTACAACTGCTTCCAAATTACATCATTTGGTGCAAAGAGAGAAGTTTTTTCAACTGGATTTATGCCCACGTTCAAAGTTCAAGGACAGATTTACCACCCAATTTGCTCACTGCTTCCATTACAAGGAAAATAACCTCAATTTCTTCAACTCTACTTCATGGGAAATGTAGAAGCTGAGGCTCAGCAGAGATGCTCTTTCATTCCAAACACTCGCCTTAATATTGTCACTAACTTGCAGCAGTTCCTTCACTTAAACAATCCATATGTTCAACTTTTCAAGACTGCACTTAAATGCATGCCAAGTAACGATTACAAAGTTGTAATCAGATCTGACAAAATACCACAAGGTGAGCATCAGCAGCGTTTCAATACCCCCACATTTCATGAGGTAGCTATTTTGATTGTGGGTAATGAGTTTCACAGCCGTGACATTGTGCTTCAGAAAAGGAACAATGGTTTGCAACAGGTGGCAGAAACTCACAGGTCCTATGATGCACTGCAATATCCAATTATCTTTTGGCAGGGATAGGATGACTATCATTTTGAAATACCTCAAACAAATCCTTCAGCAGGCAACCCTCCAGGGAAAAAAGTGTCGGCCATGGAGTTCTATGCCTATAGGATCATGACAAGAGTTGGTGAAGAAAATCACATCCTCAAATGCAGACGTCTCTTCTACCAATTCATCGTTGACATGTATGCAAAAATTGAGAGTGAACGTCTTCTGTATATCCGACTAAATCAAAAGTAGCTCAGAGCCAAGGAATACATTCACCATAGAGATGTTGTGGCAAATGATGCCAATCCAAACGACTTGGGTAAAATGGTAATCCTTCCATCAGCTTTCACTGGAAGCCCATGACACATGCATGAATATGCACAGGATTTACTTGCAATCCTAATAGGAAGGAAATCAGAGAACACCTGTTACCAGGCCCGAAAACTGTCCATCGCCATGACATCATTGCACGAGATTTCAAAAGAAAACTTGCAAAAATGTTTCATCCTATTACAAAAACACACATTTTTGGTGAGACACAGTGGTGGATGTATTCAGTAGAATGGCAAAAAAAGATGCCTTCCTCATGCCCATATCTTGATCTGGCTGAAACAAAAAATATAGTGCACTGAAATTGACAATATCATCAGTGCAGAATTGCCAGACCCTGAGAATGACCCATTGCTGTTTGACATCATCACAAAGAACATGATCCATGGTCCCTGTGGGAATCTTAACAAAAATTCTCCCTGCATGGTTGATGGCAGGTGTTCAAAGAATTACCCATGAAACCTGGTCCAAGAGGCACAAACTGGAAAAGATGGATATCCAGTCTACCGAAGAAGAAAACAAGGGGATGGTGGTTTCATAGCAAAGCTCAAAATGCGGGATGGATCATCACCCCAAGAGATAGAAATTGACAACAAGTTGGTGGTGCCTTACAATCCTCTGGTCTCAAAAATTTTCCAGGCCCACATCAACGTCGAATCTTGCCACTCTGTGAAATCAATCAAGTACATATGCAAATATGTCTACAAAGGAAGTGATCAAACAGTGTTTGAACTCGAGAAAAATTGACCTATTGATGAAGTAGAGGCATTGCAGATGGGCAGGTACATCAGCAGCAATGCAGCTGTTTGGAAAATACTAGGGTTCTCCATTCATGAGCGCTACCCACCAGTTATGCATCGCAGTGTTCACTTGGAACATGAACAGAGGATTTACATTGACCCGGCAAACCTTTTCCAGCAGCTTCAAACACCACCTAAGACCACCATCTTGGCATTTTTTGAACTTTATCAACAAGATGCATTTGCAAAAACAATACTCTACTGTGATCTACCACACTTGGAATGCATCCAGAAAAACAATGGAATGGAGGAAACGGGCTTGATGTTGAAGGCCATCCAGGGGACAAAGCAAATGATACTCTTGGTTGCATCAACATTATTCATCCATCATATGCAGAGTGCTGCGCATGTTACTTCATGTTGTCAAGGGTCCAACATCATTTTCTGACTTGAAGACTGTTGGAGGCCATGTTTGTGAAACATTCAGGGAAGCTTGCGGGTCGCCCTCCCAGGACTGCGGGGTACTCAGTACCGGGCTGGTGTCACAGTGGCGGTGACCCGGTCCATGGCCCTGGGCGCCCAAATCAATGGTTGTTTTGTGATATAGTTTATGTGATAGTTCGTGACGCCACCTGTGGTGTTTGGCAAGCAAGATGTTAAGGCCTCTTTCACACTTCCGTTTTTTACAATCAGTCACAATCCGCCAGGTTTTGAAAAAAAACGGATCCTCAATTTTTTTTGAGGATCCGTTTTTTTCCCCATTGACTTGCATTAATGGCGGATTGTGACGGATTGCTGTCCGTTGCATCCGTTTTTTTGAGGATCCGCCAAAAGTTGCTGTCCGTCACCATCCTCAAAGATTTCAAAACGGAGCTTGTAACGTTTTTTTTTGTGGCGGATCCTCCAGACACTGATTTAACCCGAAATTCTTTCTGGGTTCGTTCGCTCTCTCTCTCTCTCTCTGGTTCGTTCGTTCTCTCTCTCTCTCTCTCTCCCTCCTTCCCTTTTTGGCGGATTATAACTGATGCAAAAAACTGAAGTGTGAAAGAGGCCTAAGCCAACGCTACATGCAGATCCTCTGGGGCTGATGGTGTGTTGCAGCATAGATGGTGTAGCTCCCCACAGGTGAAGCTGTAACCCCAGGGCAGTGTAATGGCAATAGATGAGAATAAGCGCAGGTGGTGTGAGGAATGCTGGTACCAAGATGTAACGGTGCTGACGGTGTTAGCGCACAAATGAATGGAAGACACCAGGGCTTGCAGTTCCAAAGCTTTACTCACAGTCCGTGGTACACACTGGTGCCTGCCTCTGTGCCGTGTCCTCTGGGGCAGAGACTCAATCAACCTCCCGGGCAAGTCAGGATTCTCCTCTCCAATGCTCCGCCAACATGTACCTCTCCTGAACGACTCCTCTATTGCGCCTTAAGGTGTGAAGAGCTCCAGTACCGTAGTACTCTGGAGTTCCTCCTGTCAGATGTTCCTAACAACTCTACTTGTATGGCAGACAGCTGTAGTCTCTCTCGGGGACTCCCTTCTCCGGAGTCCTGGCTCTCTATTCAGTTGCTGTTGTGTCCCAAGTCTTAGATGGGAGTAGTGCATTTACAGCCAACTACTCCACCGGTGTCTGCTGCAGAACCATAAGCGTCCATACAACCTCGGGGACTGGGCCCCGGCCTTGCGCTGAGAACCTATAGGCAGGGTTCCTCTTCTGACCCACACCTCCTCTCTGTTCTCTCTACTCCTCTTTCCTATGGAAGCTTAGGTTGCAGTTCTACATCTTTCTCCTTCTGTTCCTCTCCCGTGCCAGCTGGCTCAGATCACTGAGGCAGCTGCAGCACTCCTTCTCCTCTCCCTCTTCTAGGGATCTCCTTCCTCTCAGACCCGTCCTCAGACTCTCCTGACTGACTGTCCAGATTAAACTGTAATTCTAAACTTTCCCAACCTTTTATATGGATCTCAACTCCACCCACCTCACAGCACATCCAGTGTTCCATGCAGAGAACCAACAAGGCACTCCTAATGTCTAGGAGAGAGACACCTCAATGTGGTTGTGCAGAACTACCCTGTTGTGTGGGGTGCGAGTGTTGGAGTGTGGAAAGGAGTTCCCAACTTACCTAGGTGGTGGGGCACTACACCTTAGGAGAAGGTGCAGTACCTCTGTGGTGACTGAACCTCAGGGGCGCCACACTTGTCAAAGATGAGGACTTCTGGAAAATGTCACACACTGGGACATGACTCTCAGTGAAGCAGCAGCCACACAAACCCCAAAGTGACTAAGACACTTCTATGCTATTCTTCTAACAACCTGTAACATTTCAAATCCCCTTGATCGATTTGTAATCTCCATGCTTTTCTCATGGTCAACTTTACATGTCCTGTTCAAGAGTTGGAACTGCCAAAAATCTGTTCATCTTTGAACTGTAGGTAAAAATCAAAAATGTTGTTTATGAAAAGGCTCTTGAATGAGTTGAAAATAAAATACTATCAATACTTGGGTAATCATTTAGTTCATTTGTGTTGCAAATCTGTAGTGCTGACTTTATGATGTGAAATGTTTTTATGTGCAAAATAATCATTATAATTTGTTATAACTAACCACTGTTAGTTACTATGCCCGGGCAACACCTGGCTCTTCAGCTAGTATTACATAAAGTACAATATGTTACAAAAGGAGTCAGTGGGATACATTAAAGCACTCCAGAGATGTTACCACATAAAATGACACAGGTCGGATTTCAAAAATGTGGTCTTGTAATTAAGGTAAAAATTTGTTCTGTCACTAAGTGGTTAAAATAAAGACTATAGCTACAGTCAATTAGATGAACTACTATTCTTCCTAATAAATTATTTCTTTTTGCTACAACAATGGTTGTGTTTGTAAATGTTTTAATTTTAACTTCTCTTGGCTGACAACTTTGTGTGAAATTTAATAATAAGAAGCTTAGCTGAAATTAGCTGTGTGCCAACTTTGTCATGTGGGAAGATGTAAACCAAGAATGTATAATTACGTAATCGGGTCAGTATAGTTGGGAACATAATAATGGAACATATGCAATATCTGGGATGGCACTGATATTTATTCTAAATTATTCAGTTTTTAACTGAATTGCATTAGCACAATGTAGAAAACATAACTAGTCATGTTTTACGAAAACAGTAAAAATGATCATTAAAAAAATAAAATCCATTTTATATAGAGTGTAATAGCTTGTATATGTATATAGATGACACAGAAATCTAATAGGCTATTTGTTCTATGTTGACACAGATAACTTTGTTTTATTTTGCTCGAGATTAGCAAAACCTTGACCAACAGAAATAGCAGCCAACCTGCAAACAATGCACGTATTTAAATATATTTTTTTTCTTGGCATTGGTAAGTATTGGTGCAGTGGTCCCTTAATCTTGGCAGCGCAGGCTATGTGTACCTAAAGGTTACCTTGATTTGCTTTTGGGGATATGGCAGTAAGGAAACTTCTTTCAGATAAAAAACATAGATATTTTGTCGGACAGTTCTCACATTAATTTAATCACTTTGGTGAATGAAATATAAGTCCCTACACACTTACATAAAGTGTTGTGTAGTTGGCTTTATTAGGCACATGTCAAGTTGGAACCCAAGCTTCCCTAGCTTAGAGGATCTAAACTTACTGCATAAGGATGTAGCTATGTGACTGTGGTTGGGTCCACAAGTGTGGAAGGGGTTCAGGAGAGTGGATGCTGGCTGCTATGCTACATAGCTGATATTTGTCTCTAACAATTGCTGATTGCTCCGATCATCTAATCATTGTAATGATTGTTTTATTGTCTGACAGTGCATATAAATGGAGCACTCGCTGGTGCATACACAAACTGACTTCAAATTGACCCCCAACAATGTGATTGTAGGCAACCAAAGGACATCTGGTGGAGGAGAACTGAAGGCCCTCATGACTGCCATCTTGGTATTCCTATGAAGCTCAGCTATGGTTTAAGCTATAAACTGCTGTACTGTTGCATTACTACAAAAATATTTATATGGCACAATATAGTTCTATGGTTTATGCTGTGGTATAGCTACATCATACAATTCTCCCACAAAAAATAGAGATGATATAGGTTGGAGTACTCCCATACAATGTACTGCCTATAAAATTTTTTTTACAAAAGAAGTAACCAAAAGCCTCCAAAGTTAATAAAATATCAAATTCAAATACTTTATTAAAAATGGTAAGAACAATTGATCATGCAATCCAAAGAGGAAACAAGTGAAGCAAGATCAAGAAAGGGTTAACAAATGTATAATTAATTTTAGGTACATATAAGTATATTGCACATGCCACTGTTAAATAAATATTGCCATGGTGTGACATCTAAATGAACTTAAAGTTCCAAACCTGAGCTCAAGTGATCAGATAATAAGAGGAGTTATAAAGTGCAGTGTGCTATCCATGTGCCATCAATTATTTTTACTCAGCAGTTATTAATCATTTACAGGACCATTTACAGTTTCTATTGCTACAGACTTGCAATGTATCCATTAAAATCGGATGCTTCTCTGATCGGCTCTGTGGCCTCTGATTTTTTCCTTGCACCAATCCGATTTCAGAGAGAAATCGCAGCACAGTGAATACAGCTAAGAAAAAAACACAGATGTGCACTGCCTCACGGAATAACATTAGTCTGATAAAAAAGGGATTGCACTCGTCCCAGTTATACACCATGTGAGGCTTTGAAAGGCTTAGGCTACTTTCACAATAGCATTTCCTGGAGCTGCGGAGGGATGCGCACGGCCACCGTGAAGCTCCGCCCATGGCCGCACCTCCTCCGGGCAGCTACGCCTATGGGCGCATGACACTGCATGTGACCTGCATACTCTATCTTTAGCATTGGGTACGCAGGTCATGCGCAGGTATGCATTTGCATATATGTACATTATAAGAGCTAGCAGGAACAAAACTTAATGCCTGATTCATCAAGACAGGCATTGTTCACACTGGTTTTCATGAGGGTGTATACTGCATTCAGATGCTCCTGATTCATGAAGAGGTGCATGTCGCTTCAAGAATCTGGAGTGTCTGACTAGTGGCTATGTCATAATTCTCACTCCATTCAGGTATTGGAGTGAGATTTCTGGAGTAAACGCCACAGCTTGTCATCAATTAGGCAAGCTGTGGCGTCCTGTCCCCACCGAGCCCCTTTTTAGCTCTGCCCATTTCAGCTAAGCTAGGAGAAACTGGTGCGAATATGGCAAAAATAGCAAAATTTAGGTGCAACTCGGAGTTGTGCATAGACTTTGTGACTTTTCAAAGCTTTTACTCCAGAATTCTGTTGTAGAAGCTTTGATGAATCAAGCTCTTAGCATTCACATCTTCATCTGTTTTACACAAAGGTACAAACATATCGGTTCCAAGTGGCAGCACTTTATTTGTAATGAACAACATTTTAGAACTACGGCTTGCCTGACTTGAATACTTTTTTTCATCTGGCCTTCTCTGACTACAGCCCTTGTCATTGATACCCTTGCCCCAGTCTAGGAAGTTCAGTATTTATTCACCATGAGCCCCAGGTCTGGCCTACATGTTGCCTTCTCTTCAGCCCTACATTACCCTATATCCCACAGCTATAACTCTTCTGGCCTCGTGACCATATCCACTGCAGCTGAGCTTTCCTTTTGTCTCTAATCCACTTCTGCACACAGGCCATATTACTCTGCTACTAGATCCAGTTAAAGAATGTTGTTATCTCTGTTCCGTTTTTCCCATTCACACACTCTTCACCATGCGGTCTAGTCTCTCACACTCTTTGTGACTGGCTTCACTTCACTACTAACTGCTGTCTCTTCTAACCAAAATCTAACTCTATTCCTTCTACTAAATACTCCTCCCTTCTTCAAAGGTGCTAACTGTTAACACTTCGGTGTCCTGCATCTACGTAATATCTTCACTTTCCCAACACAAGTAAATTTATCGGTCTTTTGTAGAGTATAGCAGAGTATAATAATACCATAAGCAAGTACATGAAACATCACATGCTGTATATAAATTGCTGTATATCTATAATAATAAATGCCCTAACCAGCTTCCGGTTGTAACAACATCCGTCCAGTTGTAACCGGTGACGTCACCACACACACGCACATGTTAACCCTCAACACACCACACCGCCTCAACACACACTCCTCTCATGTCCACCCACTCTTTCACTCCACATACGTTCCTTTCTCTCACTCCATTTCTCATACTCACACCGTCATCGTCGCTTCCCCGACATCTTCCTCCGCCGCCGCGATCCAGGATCCAGACGTTCTCCAGGCCGCCGACATGTTCTTGCGGGACGCCATCTTGGATTTCGTGAAATCCCGCGATATTAAAGATGGCGTCGCCGCAACAACATGTCGCTGGCGTGGACGACATCGGGATCCAAAAAGATGGCGTCGGCGAAATCTCGCGAGATTACGCCGACGCCATTTTGGATCCCGATGTCGCCATGCCAGCGACATGTTGTTGCGGCGACGCCATCTTGAATATCGCGGGACTTCACGAAATCCAAGATGACGTCCCGCAAGAATATGTCGCTGGCATGGGCGACATCGGGATCCAAAATGGTGTCGGCGTAATCTCGCGAGATTTCGCCGACGCCATCTTTTTGGATCCCGATGTCGTCCACGCCAGCGACATGTTGTTGCGGCGACGCCATCTTTAATATCGCAGGATTTCACGAAATCCAAGATGGCGTCCCGCAAGAACATGTCGGCGGCCTGGAGAACGTCTGGATCCTGGATCGCGGCGGCGGAGGAAGATGTCGGGGCAGCGACGATGACGGTGTGAGTATGAGAGATGGAGTGAGAGAGAGAAAGGGTCGTATGTGGAGTGAAAGAGTGAGTGGATGCAAGTGGAGATGGTGAAAGGTGAGAGGAGTGTGTGTGTTGAGGGTTAATATGGCAAGAGGTGTGATGCTATCGCATCCTCCCAATGCGATAGCATCGGGCCATAATCTAGTAAATTATAATATACTAAGGGGGAATTTCTTCTTTTGTCATACTCTTACACTTTTACGTAAGGAACAGCGAGTGAAGAACACATTGTATAATTTCCTGTTGTCAACCTCATTGAGGTTGATTGGTATTTTTCAGGTGTGGGCTGTTAAAAAATAATAGAAACATGCCTCCTGTCACTCCATTTGACCAAGTGCAAGATGCATGGGTTGTCAGTCCAGCTATGCAACTGATAACTGTGTTCATCCGCATGTGATGGAACTACTGAAGTTTGTCATCGGGAGCAACAGTCAGGTGGCTGGAACAGCGTGATATCTGACCGCTGCAGCTAAGCACATGTTTCAAGGTAAGGTGACAATCAGAAAATGTAGTCAACCCTCCCGAAACTGGCATCAACCACTGGAGCTGCTGGTACTGCAACCATAGGGATGACAGGAGGTGAGTTTGTTTCTGTATGTTATTTTATCTCAGCCCATGCAAAAATGAATGCCAGTTAAAAAATGCATGAAACCTAAAAACATATTCATTGTGATAAATACTCCATTCAGAGTATATTATATTTAAATATTTCACAGAACAGAAAGACCGTTCTGTTATCACATCTAGTGTATCATACATTCATAGATCAACATAATTAGCTCATCTTCTCATACACTTGATTCCTAAGGAAAGCAGCAAAGGTGATGGAAAACAAGAAGCATTTATTTGTATTCGTGATCTATCATGTTATCATTTCTGCTCTTGAACTGTCATTTACATAATATGTTATTTTATCAACTCTTGACACTGATCAGTCTTTCTGTGAAGTAGAAAGGCAGGAGCTGTGTAAAACCAACACTGTGTTTAAATTCAGAAAAAAAAATGAAATTCACCTCAATGTAAGTCTTCACTATAAAGTTATTTATCATTACATGCAGTGGCATGTAAAAGTTTGGGCACTCCTGGTCAAAATTACTTTTATTCTGAATATTTAATCAAGTTGAAGATGAAATGATCTCCAACAGGCCTAAAGTTAAATGTGACACATTTCCTTTGCATTTTAGGCCAATATATATATATACACTGCTCAAAAAATAAAGGGAACACTTAAACAACAGAATATAACTTCAAGTAAATCAAACTTCTGTGAAATCAAACTGTCCGCTTAGGAAGCAACACTGATTGACAATCAATTTCACACGCTGTTGTGCAAATGGAAAAGACAACAGATGGAAATTATTGGCATTTATCAAAACATCCTCAATAAAGGAGTGGTTCTGCAGGTGGAGACCACAGATCACATCTCAGTACCAATGCATTCTGGCTGATGTTTTGGTCACTTTTGAATGTTGGTTGTGCTTTCACACTCATGGTAGCATGAGATGGACTCTACAATCCACACGTGGCACAGGTAGTGCAGCTGATCCAGCATGGCACATCAATGCGAGCTGTGGCAAGAAGGTTTGCTGTGTCTATCAGCGTAGTGTCCAGAGGCTGGAGGCGCTACCAGGAGACAGACCAGTACACCAGAAGACAAAGAGGTGGCTGTAGGAGGGCAACAACCCAGCAACAGAACCGCTACCTCCGCCCTTGTGCAAGAAGGAACAGGAGGAGCACTGCCAAAGCCCTGCAAAATGACCTCCAGCAGGCCACAAATGTGCATGTGTCTGCACAAACGGTTAGAAACCAACTCCATGAGGATGGTCTGAGTGCCCAATGTCCACAGATGGGGGTTGTGCTCACAGCCCAACACCATGCAAGATGCTTGGCATTTGCCACAAGACACCAGGATTGGCAAATTCGCCACTGGCACCCTGTGCTCTTCACAGATGAAAGCAGGTTCACACTGAGCACATGTGACAGATGTGACAGAGTCTGGTGATGCCGTAGAGAGCGATCTGCTGCCTGCAACATCCTTCAGCATGACCGGTTTGGCAGTGGGTCAGTAATGGTGTGGGGTGGCATTTCTTTGGAGGGCCACACAGCCCTCCATGTGCTAGCCAGAGGTAGCCTGACTGCCTTTCGGTACTGAGATGAGATACTCAGACCCCTTGTGAGACCATATGCTGGTGCGGTTGGCCCTGGGTTCCTCCTAATGCAGGACAATGCCAGACCTCATGTGGCTGGAGTGTGAAGGCATTGAAGCTATGGACAGTCCCGCCTGTTCCCCAGACCTGAATCCGATTGAGAACATGTGGGACATCATGTCTCGCTCCAGCCACCAACGTTATGTTGCACCACAGACTGTCCTGGAGTTGGCGGATGCTTTACTCCAGGTCGTCTGGAAGGAGATCCCTCAGGAGACCATCCACTGCCTCATCAGGAGCATGCCCAGGCGTTGTACAGTAGGGAAGTCATACAGGCACATGGAGGCCACACACAATACTGAGCATCTTTTCCTTGACATGAGGCATTTCCATTGAAGTTGGATCAGCCTGTAATTTGATTTTCCACTTTGATTTTGAGTATCATTCCAAATCCAGACCTCCATGGGATATTAATTATACTATATACAATGTCCATGGTGCCGATCACATTCCCCAAAACTTTCTTTACTATTGTCAGGAGAATCATCTCCCAATACGTCTGGAAGTTCAAAAAACCAAGGCTTTCTCACAGATTTCTCACTCTCCCGAAATTATCAGGGGGCTTGAACTTCCAATACTTCACTTCCTATTATAAAGCTATTCAGATCTGTGGATGGTTAAAACTCGCAGTAGCCCACCAATCCCCACATAATAAATACCTAGAGATTCTCCTCCTTGAGAATGAGAAAGACACATACCACTACATCTGGAACTACTTGGTACCCCCTACCTATTTGAAACAGGAACCAATCACCCTGACCACTTTAAAAATCAAAAATGAATTAAATACATCCCTATCCATAGCAAAAGAACCATCTGCACTAACACCCACTAGTGTTATTCCTTACCTCCTCAACCCCAACTATACTGACACTTTTAATCTATGGCACCGGCTGCCATATGAGGCAATCTCTCTTTATTAGATATCTGGCCCAAAGATTCCTGTACACAGCCTGAGAACTTTATACAAGAAGCTCATGCCCTTGAAATTTTAAAACAATTTAATACCAAATATACTAAAACCAGAAACTGGTCCTGGATTGTCATGCTGATGAAACTCCCTACGCCTATTCCTGGGCTGCTTTCCAGAATATACAAAAATATCATCTCTTCTTCTAGTACATCGAAACCGACCTGCTTACTCTCCTGGGAAAAAGAATTAGGTATTTCATTAACAGACTCAGAAGTGCATAAGATCCTGGCCAATTTAAAGGGTTTTTCCAGATGCATGTTGCTACAAGAAAACGCTTATAAAATACTTACAAGATGGTATAGGACGCCTGAGTTTCTGCACCATCTTGGATTAACTGAATCTAAACTATGTTGGAGGTGTGGTTTGGGAGTAGGCAATATGTCACATATCTATTGGACCTACCCTCTTATAAAATAAGTTTGGTCAGGGGTCAACAGAACGCTGATAAATCTAAATTTGATAGCTAGAAATCTCTCCCCTAAGGAAGTACTGCTCTTCTACCCTGCACCTGACTGTAGACTAAAAAAACATGGTCCTTTAGCTCTATTATTGAGTGCAGCCAAACATTTAATCTCATCCCACTGGAGGAGCCAATCTCCACCACTCCTTGCCGAATGGATTGAAAAAGTTAAACTAATATACAGAATGGAAGAACTTTCCAGTTGGGAGTCCCACTCACACCCCTTTTTCTTAAAAGCTTGGTCCACATGGAGACTAAAATATGCTCAACCTAGCTTCGTAAATGTTCCCTGATCTCCTTCCCCAAATAAGCTGGTCCATTGAACTGACAGCCGTTCTTATTCAAGAAGCTCCTCCCACTAACTGATTCTTACTTTATAGCCAACTTTGCCTCCCTTACCGGATTGCGCTCTAATTAAAGCTTCTAAAAAATTCACTTCTATAAATTGTTCCACAGATAACACATTCTTTTCTTAATTTCTCCTTAAATCTGCACCAACACAATGTTTTATTGTTATGTATTTCTGTTGTTTTTGTTGTACCATCAGGTTCAACACGGTTAGTTGAACCTTCAAATCTTTGCAACTTATGTGGCTTGTTTTGTATTTGCAACTGCATATGAAAAGAAAGTAATAGCTGTAATGTTGCCTAACTTTTCTTCAATAAAAAAATACTGTATATTACAAAAAAATAAATACTGATTTGAAATGCTGACCAAATACTATAACAATGTGCCTGTAGTCTAAGAGCTCATGCCCACTTGCGATGAAATCGGACTAATTCAATCCAATAACAAATCGGATTGAATTCGGACGAATGTTAATCTATGATTATGTGCTCATCTTCATTTTTTTTCCAGCTCGGATCGGATCATAATCGGGCTGGAAAAAAATCGCACTGACAGGTTAGCATAGAAAAGATAGATTACATTTATACACATAGAATAGGTGTATATACACTGCTCAAAAAAATAAAGGGAACACTTAAACAACAGAATATAACTCCAAGTTATGACGACTCCTGGAGTGGACCCTCTGGGTTGTGGCACCAACCCTCCCAGGGTGAGCTGGCCTAGTGAGGACCACCCCCTATACAGGGAGTGTCAGGAGCAAGCCCCAGGGGATAAGGTACCACGACTGCTGGCACTAGGCGGCCGGCTCACAGGAGACACGCGGGAGTGTGTCTGCAGGGAGGTGCAGGGTGTACTTGGGAACACAGGGTGTGTACACGGGAGTGCGCTAGATACAGGTTAGTGCAAGATGGGTACACGAGAGCACGTATGGCGTGCAGCGACTAATATGTCCGGGGGTGAGCAAAGCAGGACGTGTGCAAAGAGCACATCAGAGTACTGAGTGGGGCAGCAAGTGTGCCAAGAGGTGTAACAGAGTACAGGGACAGAGTGTGTGCCAGAAGGCACAACTGAGTACAAAGCAGAGAGCGGATTCAGAGCGTGTGCCAAGAGGCACAATAGAGTCCAAGACAGAGTGCAGGTTCAGAGCGAGTACCGAGAGGCATGGCTGAGTATAGGACAGGGCCTGAATACAGCGCACAACCAGGCAGGGACACAACAGACCAAGCCAGGAAGCACAACAATAATCAGGCACCTCCCATAGGAGGAGGTAGCCTGATATAGCACATGACCACTAAAGCTTCCGGATCAAGTCCTCCATTACCATAGAGAGGACGGACCTGGAGACTGAACTGACAAGAGCGCGCAAGCGTATACCCAACATGGGGGAGGTGGGAGCCTGGGTACAAGAAGTGCGAATGCGCACCCGACGGGACACCTGGAGTGACCGCGGCTCCGGAAGAGATGACATCAGGACCAAAGTCCCGCCTCCAGATGAGCGCGGCGTGACAGTGGGACCTCCAGGTGAGTGCAGCGTGACACAAGTAAATCAAACTTCTGTGAAATCAAACCAATGCTTTCTGGTTGATGTTTTGGTCAATTTTGAATGTTGGTTGTGCTTTCACACTCGTGGTAGCATGAGACGAACTCTACATCCCATACAAGTGGCTCAGGTAGTGCAGTTCATGCAGGATGGCACATCAATGCAAGCTGTGGCAAGAAGGTTTGCTGTGTCTGTTAGTGTAGTGTCCAGAGGCTGGAGGCACTACCAGGAGACAGGCCAATACACCAGGAGATGTGGAGGGGGCCATAGGAGGGCAACAGCCCAGCAGCATGACCGCTACCTCCTTTGTGCAAGGAGGAACAGGAGTAACACTGCCAGAACCCTGCAAAATGACCTCCAGCAGGCCACAAATGTGCATGTGTTTGCACAAACAGTTAGAAACCGACTCCATGAGGATGGTCTGAGTGCCCGACGTCCACAGATGGGGGTTGTGCTCATGTGACAGATGTGACAGAGTTTGGCAATGCCGTGGAGAGCGATCTGCTGCCTGCAACATCCTTCAGCATGACCAGTTTGGCAGTGGGTCAGTATTGGTGCGGGGTGGCATTTCTTTGGAGGGCCGCCTTTATTGAGTGTGTCTTGATAATTGCCAATAATTTCTATCTGTTGTGTATTCCATTTGCACAACAGTATTTGAAATTGATTATCAAACAGTGTTGCTTCCTAAGTGGACAGTTTGATTTCACAGAAGTTTGATTACTTAGAGTTATATTCTGTTGTTTAAGTGTTCCCTTTATTTTATATATATATATATATATATATATATATATATATATATATATATATATATGTATAGATATATATATATATGTCAGTGGAGGAGTGAAGGTTTTTCCACCAACATAGAAGAAGATTCTTTACTGTTAGGGCAGTGAGAATGTAGAATTCCTTGCCTGAGGAGGTGGTGATGGTGAACTCAGTCGGGGGGTTTAAGAGAGGCCTGGATGTCTTCCTGGAGCGTAACAATATTGTATCTTACAGTTATTAGGTTCTTTAGAAGGACGTAGATCTGGGGATTTATTTTGACGGAATATAGGCTGAACTGGATGGACAAATGTATTTTTTCTGCCTTGCTAACTATGTTACTATTTTACTATACATATATATATCTTTATATTGCATAGAGATATATAGAAGATTAGCCATTAATTCATTTGTTGGCTTCTGTAAAATCATTGCAGGAGCCGACAGGATAGGAGGCATGGTTTATATACAGTAAACACATGCATAATATTTTAGTTTGATATATAGATGTCAGTGACCAATATAATTAGTATAGTGCGTGTGCAAATTATGGGACATGTGTAATCAACAAAAGAATCTTTTGGGGAAAAAATGGCATGGGCTCCTGCGCAATTTTTTGCGCCAAAAAAAGGAAAGCCAGCGACTGGAGGCAGATATTCATAGCCTAGGAAGGGACCATGGTTATTGCCCCCCCTGGCAACAAACATCTGACCCCAGCCGCCCCAGAATTGGTGCATCTCTAAGATGCGCCAACTCTGGCACTTAGCCTCTCTCTTCCCACTGCCCTGTAGCGATGGCATATGGGGTAATAGCTAGGGGTTGATGCCACCTTTCTATTGTAACGTGATGATGAATCTTCAGACTAAAGTCCCACAGTCCAACTGGTCTGAATGAGGGTTTTGCGTATACAGCATGTTTATGAGAAGAACTAAATTTATATCTAAAGGGAAACATAATTACACATATCTGCAATTAAAGGAATAAAGATAAATATCTGTGTTTGAGAAAATGATTTAGGAATATTAAGTGCAATGAATTTTGAACCTATGACCTTTGGGGACTTTTTGATTGATACTGATAGGGGGCATGGGATGCTATATATATATATATATTTAGTCTGTTTAATATTTATTTATAGTCTACTGATTGGCTGGTGAGATATTTAAACATTATAAATATATTCTCATCTTGATTTCATAAGAAATATCACTAATAACATTTAATAAATATAAGGAAATAATGATTAAATATGTTTTATCTACATAACATAATTATGATTGCTAATTGTTTGACTGACTGTGATCCAGAAAAAAAGAACAAATATATATATACAGTATATATATATCTATATATATAATCATCTTATCGTGTCTGTCTGTAACCGAAATCCAGCGGCGCCGATTTCAGCGCCCCTGGATTTCGGTTACAGACAGACACGATAAGACGAATATATATATATATATATATATATATACAGTATATATATGAGGGGACCATGCATACCAGGAAACGGGGGTGAGGGGGACCATGCATACCAGGAAAGGGGGGTGAGGGGACCATGCATACCAGGAAAGGGGGGTGAGGGAATGATGCATACCAGGAAAGGGGGGGTGAGGGTGACCATGCATACCAGGAAAGGGGGGGAGGGTGACCATGCATACCAGGATAGGGGGGTGAGGGTGACCATGCATACCAGGAAAGGGAGGTGAGGGGACCATGCATACCAGAAAAGGGGGGTGAGGGGGACCATTCACACCAGGAAAGGGAGGGGACCATGCATACCAGGAAAGGGGGGTGATGGGACCTTGCATACCAGGAAAGGGGGATGAGGTGGACCATGCATGCCAGGAAAGGGGGTGAGGGGACCATGCTTACCAGGAAAGAGGAGTGAGAGGACCATGCATACCAGGATTGGGGGGTGAGAGGGTACCATGCATTCCAGGATTGGATGGTAAGGGGACCATGCTTGCCAGGATTGGGGGGTGAGGGGTACCATGCATATCAGGATAGGGGGGTGAGAGGACCATGCATATCAGGATTGGGGGGTGAGGGGACCATGCATATCAGGATTGGAGGGTGAGGGACCATGCATATCAGGATAGGGGGGAGGGGTACCATGCATATCAGGATTGGGGGATGCATTATTATTAAAACTTCATAAATAAACTACATACATAATCTAGAATATCCGATGCATTAGAATCGGGCCACCATCTAGTATATATATATACATCATGTTAGTGATATCATCAATAACCCCAGCTATTAGGAAGAAAATCAATTGATTAAGTAATTTATCATTTTTGTATGTAGTGATAGCAGTATTAATGTACTCTCTGACTCCACAGTGTGGCCAATGACATAGGAAATAGCTAATCAATCAATGTTGAATGTAGTTAGTGATATGCGCGGAAGCATAAGATATTGGCAGGTCCTGTTAGGCTAGTTAGCAGGTGCCCAGGTCCTTTTGTAAATTATTTAGCTTGAAAGGTCTTGTTGTGATGTCAGTTCCAGTCACATGACCTCGGAAGGTGCTTTTGTGATATATGGTCACATGAGCTCGGAAGGTCCTTTTGCGATACATGGTCACATGACCTCGGAAGGTGATGTCAGTTCCGGTCACATGACCTCGGAAGGTCCGGTTTCGATATTCATGTGTTCATCGCACAGGTCCTTTATTGTTACCACCTTAACTAATGTCCATGTTACTTCCCATCATGTGACCTCGCAGGCCCTATTAGGATATAACACACCCTCCTTTCTCTCCTTTTATATATGGAGTCTACTGATTATTTGGATTGTTCTTGACAGCAATGTTAGTTTTTGATTTACTGGCAATTGGAGTTTGAGAAAATATTAATATGAGATCCAAATGGATGACCTGGAAAGACTTTTTTGAATAGTAAGTTCTAGCATTATAATGGCCTTTCTTCTATGGATAGGGTAATATGCAGAGGCGCATCTGGGGAGGCTCTTTCTGGCTGTCTAATGTGGAGGTCCACAGTGTCTCCCACGTTGGCAGCATTATGCAACCCCTGGACTGGGAGTCAGACGTTCTCTATGCCGGCTGTCAAGCTGACAGCAGGCATAGAGAAGCTGCAGTGTGCAGGCTCCCAGGAAACAATTGTACTTGCGTCTTAGACATGAGTACAATTGAAGCTATGACTGCAGGGTCAGAGCGATGCCAGCAGTGTGATCACGTCATGTGGTTACGCTGCTCACCTCACTCGCCCGCGCTGCAGAGGAGCACATTAGTGGTAAGTGCTCCAGTGGAGCTGAAGACACCAAAGATTAAGTGCACGGGGGGATTTAGTTTGGGAACGGGGAGATTTGGAGTGAAGATGGGAGGATTTAATGTGTGTGTGGGGATTTGGAGTGGGGATGGGGGGATTTTGAGTAGGGATGGAGAATTTAATGTGTGTGGGGGGATTTGGTGTGGGGATGGGGGATTTAGTGTGTGGGGGGATTTGGAGTGGAAATGGGGGTTTAATGTGTATGTGGGGAGATTTGGAGTGGAGTTGAGGGGATTTAATGTGTGGGGGAGATTTGGAGTGGAGTTGGGGGAATTTAATGTGTGGGGGAGATTTGGAGTGGGGTTGGGGGAATTTAATGTGTGGGGGAGATTTGGAGTGGGGTTGGGGGAATTTAGTGTGTGAGGAAGATTTGGATTGGGGATGGAAGATTTAATATGAGGGGGGATTTGAGGACACAAAATGAGGAGCAAAGGGGGAGATGCAGGGCATGTATGAGGAAACAGTATGAGGGGTCTGTATGAGGAAACAGTATGTGGGAATGGGGGGCATGGATGAGGAAACAGTATGGGGGAGGGGGAATGGGCAGCATGTATGAGGAAACAGTATAGGGGATGGGCGCAGACAGTGTGGTGAGTGGAGGGGATGGGTGCAGACAGTATGGGGAGCGAACGGGGAAATTCATGCGGACACAGTATGAGTAGTGATGGGAAAAATGTATATAGACAGAGTATGGGGAGTGAGGGTGATGGGATATGTGCAGACACAGTATTTAGAGTCAGGGGTATCTGTGAGCAGGCATTATAGAGAGTGAGGGGGTAAATATATGAGGAGACAGTATGGTGAGCAGGGGATATGAGAAGAGACAGTATGAGGATGGAGGGGAATAGTGTGAGGAGACATGGAGTCTGAATAAGATGAAGAAAAGAAGGAAAATGACTCCAGAGATTACATAATCTATAAGGTACCAGCATGTAAATATTATTTGTGATACTGACTAATTCTCAAATTTTTATTTATGTTAGGAGCATTAAAGGGGTTGTCCAGGTTTGTGCTGAGTCTGCAGCCATTCTATGTGTCTGCATACTTTTGAATTCTTACAGTGCTCACTGCACTCTGTTATAATTCTCTCATGCCGGCGATTTACATACATGTGGTCACATGCTGATAAGACATGTGTGACCTCACTCAATGAAAATGAACTGATTGAAGCCGAGCACATCTAGTCGGAATGTGGCCAGAAGTATACAAATCACATGCTTGTGCTGACATCAAGGGAGAACCCTTAAAAAGTGTGCAGTGCATTCGTTGTGAGAATTAAGAAGCCTACAATGGCAGGATTCAGCTCTGCAGGTTACAGTAGTCATCACATGGACACTTCACTCATATGAGATTTTCATACTTATGGTCCTGTGACAACGAGCTTCTCTTCCTGCTTCTCTCAGTTTTTCACTGAACATTGAGAGCATTAGGGAGAGCAGCTCATTGGTACATGACTAAGTGTGCAAATTGCATATGTGCTTGGCGGAGGGCGCCAACTGAATTCTTGCCCCGGGTGCCAGAAAACCTAGATACACCTCTGGTAATATGCTGTTGTAGGATAGGGGAAAGTTTAGCCGGAAGGGATGGGGGTGACCCGCTTCTTGCTGCAGACAGACACGAGACTGAGACAGAGTTTGTATTCAACAGGTCCGTTTTTATTGGCCGTCCTTCTGACGACCACAGTAATTCACCACAGCAGCTTCACATTTCTCTTGTACACAGACCCGGGTACCTTCACTTCTTTATTACTACAATCGTGGTGTCCTTCGTGGCTTTTTCACTGTGGCTGCCTTAGGCCCATCCACCACAGCGCTTCACCAATATAAGTAAGCCGTCCGTTTGGTACCCCAGACTGTCTTTGTCTGCGGCTACCGTCCTCTGGGCCACCCCCCGTGACCGCCTCAACTGTCAGTCCTCTCTGGAGCCTTTCTACTGTCTCTATCTCCTCAGCAGAACTTCCTCTCTAGTATGCTCCCCTCGCTGACTGAACTTTCCAGAACCTTCCCTCAGCCTTTTATACTCCCAGTCCTGGTAGTTCCGCCCACTATCATCTGACAGTTCCTCTGACCAATGGCAGTTATTCAGTCCCACTCTTACACTCTCCACTGTCCTCTACTGGTCAAACTATAATACGGCACCCTTTCTCTTTATCTCAGCGCTTTCACATTTACACTGCGCTACCCCTCTGCCTCTCACTACAGGCCGGTCTGTCCGTCAGTCCAACTTCCCTACACTGTGAATACTGGCACCTATGGAAAATCATGTTGTATATAGACTTATCAGTGCCTTTGGCTTATCTAATAATAACTTGTAGGACTGGAAGTTGTATTACATGCAGTAATTGGATGAACTTAGTGACATCACAACTAACCTTTATAAGCTCAGGTGACACACCCAGTAGTCATTGCACCCTCATTAACACTGAATACACCAGTAATGGTGAAATATATTGGCGAGGCAATGTTTTTTGTATTAATGAGCAATAAAGTGCTGGTCTAACGCACAATAAGCAGTAATATGTGGTCCGCGGCCACATGCTGTAGTGTCTAACTCAGATTAGTTACAGTTATTAGTATGAGATCATCTAATAGAAGGAGCAGTATATGATTAGTTAGGAAGTTGTAGAATTAGGTAGCAATGGACCTTATTGTTAATTTAGAAAATTCCTGGGTTTAATAACCCTCTACCTTCATAGGATAATATATATTATTTATAAGAGTTAGTTGTTATTTCTAGGTAACATTATGTTGTTATATAGCGCTGAGAACCTGACTAGGTCATATTCAATGAAAAGCAAGGGAAAAAACAAACGATCACAAAGTCCATATTGTATTCAAAAATAGAAAATCAATTTATTGATAAATACACATACAGGTAAAAGCGAAGAATACTACGGTGTTATAGCAGCTCAAAAATGGGACACAGGTGAAGTGACTAGGTCACCCTTCATAAATACAATAAATCATTAAATGGTAAATACCAATTATATATGTTAGATACTCCCCATAGAGCAAATGCCCACACCATTAAATATAACATGAGATATTTTTAAAGGTATATATCAATATCCCCAAGGTATGATACAACTTATAAAGACCTAATGTAGTCAAAAACATCCCTTGATATCACCAAGGCAGCGCAATCATAATCTATGTATATACCAAATAAGTAAAGTAATGCATATACTGGTGGATATCTCACAATTGGTCTGGGGAGCACATGGGGAGAATGATGAGGGATGTCAGGACACCAGCATCACCCTTTTTTGAGCTGCTATAACACCTTGATGTTCTTCGCTTTTACCTGTATGTGTATTTATCAATAAATTGATTTTCTATTATTGAATATAATATGGACTTTGTTATTGTTTCTTTTTCTCTTGCTTTTCATTGATGTTTTGCCATCAGTCTATATTTGGGTCCATTATTGGAGTATCAATATTCTGTCATTTGATCTATATTTCTGCTTTCTAATCATGATACTGATACTTTTGTTGGGCTGTTTTCTTAGGTCATATTCAGGTAAGATAAATTGGCCTGCACTCTATCCAAAAGCGAGGTGCCGGTGCAATGGGCCCTTAGGACCCTGGATCCATATGAAGAAAATTCACCGCACACTCAATCCGTAAAGTGATTTTGATGCCAAGAAGAAATTTATTAATATGTTCACATATTAATATATTTCTTCCTGGCATCAATAACAATTGACAACATCATGCTTTGCCCAGAACCAGAGGTCCGCTGCCTCAGAGTAACCCTTGACTCTGCACTGTCCTTCAAACAGCACATCCAAGCTCTCTCCACCTCCTGTCGCCCCAGCTCAAAAATATTTCCAGAATCCGTCCCTTCCTCAACCCTCAATCTACTAAAATGCTTGTGCATGCCCTCATCATCTCCCGCCTCGACTATTGCAACATCCTTTCCTGTGGCCTCCCTGCTAACACCCTTGCACCTCTCCAGTCCATCCTCAACTCTGCCGCCCGACTAACTCATCTCTCTCCTCGCAACTCCTCTGCTTCTCCCATCTGCAAATCTCTTCACTAGCTCCCGTTCCCTCAGTGTATCCTATTCAAATTACTAATACTGACCTACAAGGCCATCTACAACCTGTCTCCTCCATACATCTCTGAACTAATCTCCCGATACCTTCCCTCACGTAATCTCCGGTCCTCCCAAGACCTCCTTCACTCCTCCACGCTTATTCGCTCCTCACCCAACCGCCTCCAAGACTTCTCCTGAATATCCCCCATCCTATGGAATTCCCTGCCCCAACACGTCCGGCTATCAACCACACTCGGATCCTCCAGATGGAACCTGAAAACCCATCTCTTCAGGAAAGCCTACAGCCTGCAATGATCCCCGCTGCCTCCTCACCACTACTGGAGCTACCACCTCACCATCACTGGAGCTGCTGCAACTCCCCAACCTACTGTCTCCTTCCCCACCATCCTGTAGCATGTAAGCCCAAAAGGGCAGGGTCCTCTCTCCCCTCTATATCAGTCTGTGATTGTTAATTTGCTTACTGTAAGTGATATCTGTAATTTGCATGTAACCCCTTCTCATGTACAGCACCATGGAACCAATGGTGCTTTATAAATACGTGCTACCATAGCCAGCAGCATCACTAGACTTAAATCCCATCGAGCACATTTGGGACACCATTGGTTAGCAATTGAAAAAAGAGCTGCCAGCAGCAGATCTTGATTATTTCTATACATTCAGCATTACAGAAAATTCTTGACAGCATGACTTGGCATTTAAGTGTGTTGTGCATATGATGCTCATACTAGATACTGACTAACTTGAGTTGTTTAGAAAATTTTGTTTCCATTTTTTCAGAATTTGCATAGCATTAACCTCTGTATCCATCCTGTGATTTCCATAATTCTTTGACTGTTGCAATTTCCATATTGAGGAGTGTATTTATGTAACTGTTTAGAGACACCTGCACAAATTTAGCTTTTCTGATCATCAGAAGAAAACCTCTCCTGCATCTTCATCATAAAATTAAGCATCAGAGTAATGCAAAAGAACATCAAAACAAGCCTGATGCATTTTGAAAACAAGTTCTGTTGACCTATGAGGTTAAAATAGAACTCTTTAGCCACAATGCTCAAATGTGTTATGATTGAGTCACCGAAGGAGGAAAAAACAAAAATACAAGCTAAGTCCAGAAAACCGGAGAGGTTGGTAGCTATCGGATTGCAGACCACTGATCCTATCCACAACAACTAACAATAGCCGTGGGGGGTTCCTACGATGCCCTAGACCCCTCGATCACAGCCGGAGAACTAAATAGGCCTAAAGAAAGAAAGGGGAAATCTAAACTGCCCCAGAGCAGACGCCAAAGCAATAGGCAGCCCCCAACATATAATGACGGTGAAGCAAGATGAAAACACTAACACAGATAGAAAGATAGCTTGAGCAAACGATGGGGCCCAAGCTAACTAAAAAGGACAGGATAGAAAAGCTGCTGACTGCAATCCGTAAAAAACCCTACCAAAAAATGTCCCAACCGTCTGATAGGAAAAACAGGCCCTGAAGTCGCTAGGACTTCAAAAAGACTATATCAGCACTCAGGTAAATTCTGAAGACAGAGCAAAGAGACAAACTGAACAGAGACAAAAATGGAACTCAGCACACCCCCGCCCGGGGATGGCTGAACTCCAGAAAACAAGGTAAACAAAACAAAACTAATAAGTTCAATAGCAGAGGAAAAACTTATCTTTGGGAAGCAGGAATCAGACTGGTCTCCAAGAATCCAGCAGAGAAATCACCAGCGACTCAGAAGGGCGTTGGCTGCCTTATATCCAGTCTGCAGTTCCTGTTACCCAGTCATCATCTACCAGATCAGGTGTTTGGTAATCAGCCTCACTACCTTCCTTCACCAGAAGAGGGAGTTCATCAGACATCGATGGTGAAGGGGAAAATGAACTCACAACAGTACCCCCCCCTTGAGGAGGGGTCACCGAACCCTCATCCACGCCACCAGGGCGATCAGGATGGGCCCGATGAAAGGCACGAACCAATCTTTCGGCTTGAATATTGGATGCAGGGACCCAAGAATTATCCTCCTGGCCATAACCATTCCATTTAACCAAATACTGGAGTCTCCGTCTAGCCAGGCGAGAATCCAGTATCTTCTCAACCTCATATTCCACATTACCTTCAACCAATACCGGGTCAGGAGGTGCCACCACAGGAACTACTGGCTCAACAAACCTCTTTAACAGAGACTTATGAAACACGTTATGGATCTTAAATGTAACAGGAAGAGCCAATCGAAAAGAGATAGGATTAAGAATCTCCAAAATCTTGTAAGGTCCAATAAATCTAGGTTTGAACTTTGGAGAAGCCACCTTCATAGCGATATTCTTTGATGACAACCAAACCATATCACCCACCTTAAACTGGGGACCAATGGTCCTATGCCGGTTGGAAAACTGGGCCTTTTCCTGGGAGATAGACAACTTATCCACCACTTGGTCCCAGATCTGGTGCATTATCTCCACCACAGTGTGAACACCTGGGCAGGCAGAAGGCTCCACCTGCCCTGAAGAGAATCGAGGATGAAACCCAAAGTTACAAAAAAAAGGTGACATCAAAGTGGCAGAACTAGCTCTATTATTTAAAGCAAATTCAGCCAAGGGCAAAAATGAAACCCAATCATCCTGATCAGCAGAAATAAAACATCTCAAATACGGCTCCAAAGTCTGGTTTGTTCTCTCCGTCTGCCCATTGGTCTGAGGGTGAAACGCAGAGAAGGACAACTGAATTCCCAGCTTGGAACAGAAAGTCCTCCAAAATCTAGACACAAACTGAACTCCTCTGTCAGATACAATGTTCTCAGGAATCCCGTGCAAGCGAAACACCTGTTGCAAAAACAAGGGCACCAACTCTGAGGAAGATGGCAACTTAGGGAGTGGTACAAGATGGACCATCTTAGAGAATCTATCACAAATCACCCAAATAACAGTCATTCTCTGAGAGACAGGCATATCAGAGATAAAATCAATTGAAATATGGGTCCATGGCCTCCTGGGCACCAGCAAAGGCATCAACAACCCACTATAGCGAGAACAAGGTTTAGACCGAGAGCAAGTCCCACAGGACTGCACAAAATTCCTTACATCATGAGACAAGGCGGGCCACCAAAAAGACTGACTCACCAAATCTCTAGTACCAAAAATACCTGGATGACCAGCCAATGCAGAGCAATGAACTTCAGACATCACTCTCTTCCTCCACTGGTCCGGAACATACAATTTTCCAATGGGACAACGCTCAGGTTTGTCCTCCTGAAACTCTTCAGAGCACGTCTCAAATCGGGCGAGATGGCAGAAAGAACTACCCCTCACCTAAGATGGTAGCAGGCTTGGTCACAACAGGAGAATCAGCAAAGAAACTCCTAGAGAGGGCGTCTGCCTTGACATTCTTAGTGCCCAGAAGAAAAGAGACCACAAAATCCAAACGTGTGAAAAACAAGGCCCACCTAGCCTGTCTAGGATTCAAGCGTTTGGCCGACTCCAGGTAAATCAAATTCTTGTGGTCAGTAAGGACCACGACTTGATGTTTAGCTCCCTCCAACCAATGTCTCCACTCCTCAAATGCCCATTTCATGGCTAACAGTTCCCGATTCCCCACATCATAGTTACGTTCGGATGGGGAGAACTTTCGGGAAAAGAAAGCACAGGGATTCATTTTAGATGCTACAGGATCTTTTTGGGACAAAACAGCTCCTGCACCAATCTCAGAAGCGTCCACCTCTACCTGAAACGGGAGTGAGATAATAGGTTGCCGCAAAACCGGAGCAGAAGTGAACCTTCGCTTCAGCTCCTGAAAGGAAGAAACAGCCTCCGGAGACCAATTCAGCACATCAGCACCCATCTTAGTCAAATCAGTCAATGGTTTGGCAATACCAGAAAAATTAGCTATAAATTTACAATAAAAATTAGCAAAACCCAAAAACTTCTGGAGGGCCTTCAAAGAAGTGGGCTGAACCCAATCATAAATGGCCTGTACCTTGACCGGGTCCATTTCAAGAGTTGACGGAGACAAAATAAATCCCGAAAATGAAATCCTCTGTACACCAAAAAGGCATTTCGATCCCTTGACATACAGGGAATTCTCCCTCAAAATCCGGAATACAGTCCGAACATGTTCCACATGAGAGTCCCAATCCCTGGAAAAGATCAAAATATCATCCAGATAGATGATCAAAAATTTATCCACCAAGTCTCGGAAAATATCATTCATGAAGCACTGGAAGACAGAAGGGGCATTAGTGAGCCCAAAAGGCATCACCAGGTACTCAAAATGTCCCTCCGGAGTATTAAACGCCGTCTTCCATTCATCCCCATGCTTAATGCGAATAAGATTATACGCCCCCCTGAGGTCAAGCTTTGTAAACCAGCAGGCACCTTTAACTCTGGAGAATAGATCAGAAATCAGGGGTAACGGATACTGATATTTAACAGTAATTTTGTTGAGGGAACGATAGTCATTACAAGGCCTTAATAACCCATCTTTCTTAGCCACGAAAAAAAAACAGCACCTAAGGGTGAAGAGGATGGTCTAATATGAGCCTTCTCCAACGACTCCTTAATATAGGATCGCATAGCCTCGTGCTCGGGTACAGATAAATTGAAAAGTCGACCCTAGGGAAATTTACACCCAGGGCTCAGCTCAATTGCACAGTCATAACTCCTATGAGGAGGCAAAGACGCAGACTCATTCTCACTAAATACATCATAAAAATCAGCCAAATAGTCAGGAACATCATGCGACTGGGGAGAGGTGGAGAAAACAGGAGCATCACTAAGGGCACACCGACAACCCCAACTCACCACAGACACAGATTTCCAATCCAAAACTGGATTATGGATTTGCAACAAGGGAAACCCCAGAACAATGGTATCATGCAAATTATGCAACACCAAAAATCTGCAATTCTCTTGATGATCTGGGGCGACCCGCATTACCACCTGGGTCCAAAATTGAGGTTTATTCTTCGCCAAAGGAGTAGCATCAATACCCCTCAAAGGGATAGGCGTCCGCAGAGGTGTCATAGGAAATCCACAACGTTTAGCAAAATCCAAGTCCATCAGGTTCAGAGCTGCTCCCGAATCCACAAAAGCCTTAGCGGAAAATGTGGACACGGAGCAGATCAGAGTAATTGCCAGAAGAAACTTAGGTTGAACACCACCCACAGCAAATGTGTGTGCAAAACGTTTCTCTCGTTTAGGGCAGACAGAAATGATATGCGAGGCATCACCACAGAAGAAACACAGCTTATTACGCCTTCTGAACTCCTGACGCTGCGCCCCAGACAAAACTCTATCACATTGCATAGGTTCAGACATTTGTTCAACAGGTGGCAACACCTCTCGTGCGGTTTTGTGTTCACACAAACGCCGATCAACCTGAATGGCTAATAACATAGAATCGTCAAGACCAGAGGGAACAGGAAATCCCACCATAGTATCTTTTACAGTTTCTGACAAACCCTTCCGAAAGAGAGCTGCCAAGGCACCATCATTCCAGGTAGTAAGGACCGCCCACTTTCGGAATTTTTGACAGTACAACTCTGCAGAATCCTGACCCTGGCTCAATGCCAACAAGGTCCTTTTAAGCCTCATCATTAGCATTAGGTTCATCATACAACAACCCCAAGGCTTGAAAAAATGCATTCACATTAGTAAGAATAGGATCATCAGGTTTCAAAGAAAACGCCCAATCCTGGGGATCGCCGCGCAGCAAAGAGATGACAATTTTAACCTGCTGCACGGAGCTCCCCGACGAGTTAGGCTTCAAGGCAAAAAATAATTTACAATTATTCTTAAAATTCAAAAATTTAGACCGATCCCGAAAAAAACACATCAGGAGTAGGGATGGGCGAATCTACTCGATAGGACTCGTTACTCTGCGAGAAGTAGGGGACTCGCAGAAGTCGGTACTCTGTGAGTTTCCAAGCGATTACTCGCACAGTAACGAGTCCAATGCAAATGCTAGCGTTTTCCAAGCGATCTGTAGCATCGCTTGGAGAACTGATTGACAGGTTGGTCACACTCGTCAAACATAGTGTTTGACAAGTGTGACCAACTTTTTACTACTGAGGCTGCCTATGCAGCATCAGTAGTAAAAGATAAAATGTAAAAAAAAATAAAAAATATTGTTATTCTTACCCTCCGACGTCCCGCGCAGCCTTCCCGCCTCTCCACGCATCCGTTCCCAGTAATCCTTTGTGAAAATGCCCGCGATGACGTCCGTTCTCGCGGGATCGCGATGTCTCGTGGTCATTCGCGATGACGTCGCGCGAATGACCGCGAGACTTCGCGATCCCGCGAGAACGGACGCCATCGTGGGCATTTTCGCAAAGGACTACTGGGAACGGATGCGTGGAGAGGCGGGAAGGCTGCGCGGGACGTCGGAGGGTGAGAATAACAATATTTTTTATTTTTAAATTCTATTTTTTACAGGGATATGGTGCCCAAAGCCCGGAGGACAGTCTCCTCTCCTCCGGACCGTGGGTACCATCCGCAATTGTTCTGCTTACTTTCTGCATGGTGGGCACAGCCACATGCGGGAGGTAAGCGGAACAAAAAAAATGGCAGCACAGGAATCGCTGCAATACTCGCATCCCCATTCATTAACATTGGACTCGCTAGACTCGCAACGAGTAGCGAGTTTCCGAGTCGGACTCGTTAGAGTCTAGCGATTCCGAGTATTTCAGGATTCGCCCATCCCTAATCAGGAGTAGGGATCTTTGGTTGAGCAGCATGTGAATGAGCAAGATAGGCGGAAATTCCCCGCACTTCAGCAGTGAGCTGCTCCACACGATCAGACAATTGCTTCATCTCCATTGAGAAAGAAAAAATTCCCCCTGCGGCCTCAGAGACATAGAGGAAAAAATATACAGAAAAAAATATATATTCTGACAAACTCTTTTTTTTTTTTTTTAACAATTCTTTCCTGCAATTGAGTACCCTAGGATCTGCGGTATGGCTGGTGATTCTGTTATGATTGAGTCACCGAAGGAGGAAAAAACAAAAATACAAGCTAAGTCCAGAAAACCGGAGAGGTTGGTAGCTATCGGATTGCAGACCCCTGATCCTAGCCACAACAACTAACAGTAGCCGTGGGGGGTCCCTACGATGCCCTAGACCCCTCAATCACAGCCGGATAACTAAATAGGCCTAAAGAAAGAAAGGGGAAATCTAAACTGCCCCAGAGCAGACCCCAAAGCAATAGGCAGCCCCCAACATATAATGACGGTGAAGCAAGATGAAAACACTAACACAGATAGAAAGATAGCTTGAGCAAACGATGGGGCCCAAGCTAACTAAAAAGGACAGGATAGAAAAGCTGCTGTCTGCAATCCGAAAAAAAACCCTACCAAAAAATGTCCCAACCGTCTGATAGGAAAAACAGGCCCTGAAGTCGCTAGGACTTCAAAAAGACTATATCAGCACTCAGGTAAATTCTGAAGACAGAGCAAAGAGACAAACTGAACAGAGACAAAAATGGAATTCAGCACACCCCCGCCCGGGGATGGCTGAACTCCAAAAAACAAGGTAAACAAAACAAAACTAATAAGTTCAGTAGCAGAGCAAAAACTTATCTTTGGAAAGCAGGAATCAGACTGGTCTCCAAGAATCCAGCAGAGAAATCACCAGCGACTCAGAAGGGCGTCGGCTGCCTTATATCCAGTCAGCAGTTCCTGTTACCCAGTCATCATCTACTAGATCAGGTGTTTGGTAATCAGCCTCACTACCTTCCTTTACCAGAAGAGGGAGTTCATCAGACATCGACGGTGAAGGGGAAAATGAACTCACAACACAAATGTATGTGTGTTTAAAAAAGGGTACAGAATTTCAGGAACATCTCATCAACCATAAAGTATGGGGATGAATTAGTCATGCTTTGGGGTTGTGTTGCAGCTAATGGCACCGGGAACATTTCTCGGGTAGAGGGAAAAATGGATTCAATGACATTTCAAAAAATTCTTGATGCAAACATAACACCATCTGTAAGAAAAAGCTGAAGTTGAAAAGAGCATGGTTTCTCCAAATAGATAATGATTCTGAAACCACTTCAAAATCTAAAATAGACTATCTCAAAAGATGCAAGATGAAGATTTTACAATGGCCTTCACATTCCCCTGATCTGAACATCATAAAAATCTGTGGCTGGACCTCAAAATAGTGCATGCACGACAACCCAAGAATCTCACAGAACTGGAAGAATTTTTGAAGGAATAATGGATGAAAAGCCATCAAATAAGAATTGAATGACTCTTGACTGGCTATAAAAAGCATTTACAAACTTTGATACTTTGAAAAGTGTGAGAAATTAGTGCATAGCGCCTCCCCAGAGTCGGAATTTTTCCGGGATCAGTTTTTACCAACCCCAGTTTTGCGAACGCCATTATTAATGGTATAAGAGCGACCGCAAATAAAAGTCTGATTTCCCATTTAATTTCTCTCTCCTCTGATGTGATCGCACATCAGAGGAGAGAGAAATAGAGTCCACTCATCTCCCCAGGTACATCTGGTGTCCCTGCAACCCCCAGTGAAGTCCCCTGGGCTGCTGGCAACTTCCTCCGTGAAAAAATGGCGAGTACATGCACAATGCACCTGCCGAGATCTGCCTGCACCCTATCACAGTGATCAAAATAAAAAAAATAGTAAATCAAACCCCTTTTATCACCCCCTTAGTTAGGTAAAAATAAAATAACAAAAATATTTATTTCCATTAGGATTAGAGTTGGGATAATGTGAGTTGGGCTAAAGTTAGGGTAAGGGTTGGGCTAAAGTTAGGGTTAGGGTTTGGCTAGAGTTAAGGCTAGGGTTGGGCTAAAGTTAGGGTTAGGGTTGGGCAAAAGTTAAGGTTAGGGTTGGGTTACGGTTGGGGCTAGGGTTAGGGTTGGGATAAAGTCAAGGTTGGGATAAAGTAAGGGCTGGGCTAAGGTTAGGGTTGTGGTTATGGTTGGGATTACGGTTAGGGTTGGGATTAGGGTTAGGGGTGTGTTGGGGTTAGGGTTGTGGTTAGGGTTATGGCAAGGATTAGGCTTAGGGATGTGTTAGGGTTAGGGTTGGAGTCAGAATTGGGGATTCCACTGCTTAGGTACATAAGGGGGTCTCCAAACACGACATGGTGCCACCATTGATTCCAGCCAATTTTGCGGTGAAAAAGTCAAATGGTGCTCCCTCCCTTCTGAGCCCTGCCATGCACCCAAACAGTGGTTTTTCCCCACAAATTGGGTATCGGCGTACTCAGCGGAAATTGCACAACAAATTTTGTTGTCTATTTTCTCCTGATACCCTTGTGAAAATAAAAAAATTGGTTCCAAAATAATTTTTTAGTGAAAAAGGTAAAATGTTCATTTTTTCCTTCCACATTGCTTTAGTTCTCCTGAAGCACGTGAAGGGTTGATAAACTTCTTGAATGTGGTTTTGCGAACATTGAGGGGTGCAGATTTAAAATGGTGTCACTTTTGGGTATTTTCTGCTATATTGACCCCCCAAACTCACTTCAAATGTGAGGTGGTCACTTTTAACCCTTATAACGTGCTATCACAAAAATTTGTTTCCAAAATTGTGCTGATGTTGTGAGGCATCAAGTTCCTGCTACTGCACAGGGGGAATCTCAAGCCATGTCCTCTGCGTTCTCCCATTTTACTGCAGCCAGAGAGGTTCCTGCTCAGCAGAGACGTTGGTCCCAGTGTCTTGCTCAGGATAATGCTATGCATCTGAGAGCTGCTGCCACCCCAGGTTCAGCTATAGCATGCAGCCCTAGTCAGCAGCGAGCAGACGCTCCTGGGACTAAGTCCGGCTTTTCTCCATCTGAGCATGCCTGTGAGATGACCCCTCATTGGTGGTTGGAGGTCACATGCACAGGTCCTCAAACAGCTCAGATTGGGCCATCAGGAAGGTCCCGGAAGGCTGCAGTTATTAAAGAATTGCAAGGCCGTATGGCCGTGCGCTATCATAGACAATATGGAGTGAGTGTTGTATGCACATATGAATGTCTCTGGTGACTGACTCATTATGAAACCCGTACCCTCGGTACGCATGTGTTGATCAGCATTGCCAGGTAGTGCCTAGGCTGATAATGCAGGTAGGAGGCAGAGTCAGGGACTAGCTTCAGCGCCAAGTAGTGACTTTGTCTGTACGCCACTGTGCACTTGGTCTGCACTCCACAGTAGCCAGCCTCTATTAGTGGCGTTCGCAAGGGCGATGCCGTGTGCCTAGTGGGTCTAGAGAGGCTCTTAAGGGGCCTTTACACATAGCGATATCGCTAGCGATATCGCTAAAGCGTCACTGCGTCATATAGTCATAGCGTCACAAGCGTCATACCGCTAGCGATATCGCTATATGTGATACTTACCTCCGACCGGCTCCCCCGCTGTCTGTCGCTGATCGCGCAAGATCATGCAGCTCAAATTCTCGTCGGGCGCTTCCTGCTGGGCTTCCTGCTGGCGCCGACGAGCGACCCATGGACGCGAGCGGGAGGACGTCAGGATCGCCGCGTCTAAAAGGTAAGTAATGACCGCTGCAGCGTCGCTACATCGCTGTGAGATCTGCCTGTGTGGCAGCTCACTAGCAACCATTTAGCGATGCACCAGCGATCCTGACCGGGTCGTATCATTGTTGGGATCACTGGTACATCTCTAAATGTAAAGGGGCCTTTACCCTGCGTCTTTGGGGCAGAGTCTTGTGACCGTACACTAGCGCTGACTCAGCTGTGCCCTGTGACCATTAACAGGGTACAGCATCTGTTCTATGCGGTACCGTGGCTCTGTGAAGCAACAGAGCCTGTCGCTACTACATACTGGGTGGCATTTAACCCACGTGTGTCCAGTGCGATACCGCCATTTAGTGTTCGCCATTACTGAGCAGCAGTTAACATCACTGCATGGTGGACCCAGCGCTACAAACGCACCTTATTACCATATTTTTATTATTTGGTGCGTTCCGCCAGCCCTAACAGTTGTAAAGTAGACATGTGGTAAATGTTATTCATGAACTATTTCTGTAACACCACTCTCTGATATAAGTGTACAAAAATTAAAAGTTTGAAAATTGTAAAATTTTCAAAATTTTGGCTAAATTTCCTTTTTTTTATAAATAAACGCAAGTTTTATCTAAGAAATTATACCACCAACATGAAGTACAATATGTCATAAAAAACAGTCTCAGAATCAGTGGGATACGTTGAAGCATTCCAGAGCTATAGCTTCATAAGGTGACAGTGGTCAGAATTGTAAAAATTGGCTTGGTCATTAACTACCAAATTGGCTCTGTCACTAAGATGTAAACAGAAGGCTATTTCTTCTTCAACTTGCTTAACTGTTCACATTAACAGTAATTTTGACCAGGAGTACCCATACTTTTACCTGCCGCTGTAGATACTGTAAATTAAATTTGGCCATTCATCTAACGTTACAGTACCACTTTGAAGCTCAAATTGCATCATGCAACGATAATACTGTATATTCTGCATGATGAAAAGGGGACACGTTTGGCTGTTTTCTTTTATGTTGTGTGTGCTCCATTTGTTTTATACCTAGCGCAAATATTAAATATGTTATGTTCCATTATTTTTTTTAAGCAATTTCAATTAACAATTTTATATTACTAAAGAGTTTTTTGTGCTGTGCTCCTGAGGCGCTGAATAATCACATTCCACATGCAATTTTGATTTTAGGCACGGCTATGCTTGTCCACTTTTGATTTGGATTGTTATCAAAGCACCTGTGATTTTTCATTCCTCATAGATTGTCCATGCCCAACACGTATGCCTACCTGACATAAATAATGTACAAGTGTAGCAAAAAAACACAAAGCTGAAATGAAAGATAAACCAAGTAAAATTAAACCAAATTGCATAAAATTCTTTAGTTATAAAATAAGCATTAATTTGCTTATGTGCTCTATGTAGTAACAATAGTAAATACTGTATTCACACAAATAATGGGGAACTGGTATTAAAGGAGAGTTCGATCATATTCACTCTATGTTTAAACATGATTTTCATGGCAAACCATTCAAAGATAAATTCATTCCAGAACACATGTATTTATTTCTTTGGCAAGTGAAAAAGAGCAATGCCCACACAGAAATATCCACCAACTAGTATTAATATTTTTAGATACATCAGCATTAATTACATACAAATGTTATCAGATAGGATTTATGTTACAATTATTAATGCCTATCAATATAACAATCCTAAAGTGTAGGTGACTACATTAGGAATAACAATATTTTTGACCATTATGTGCGTTGTTTCCCAAATATCAGTGTTAATAGTTTATTTTTATCCATTAATGCAAAGTGAACAAAAAAGAAATATAAATCAATCAGTATTTATTTTGACACTATTTGCCTTCAAAACAGCATCGAAGCGTCAATTGTTCTAGGCACATTTCCACAGTTTTTGAAGGAACGTGACATGGAGGTTGTTTGAAACGCGTCAAATAACTAACCTCAGATTTTCTATGGATGAAGGCTTGTGCAAATCCTTCTGTCTCTTTGTGCAATCCCAGACAGACTCAATGATGCTGAGATCAGGGCTCTGTGAAGACCATATCATCACTTCCAAGGCTCCTTATTTTTATTTACACTGTAGATAGTTCTAAATGCCATTGTCTGTATTTCTAGAGTTGTTGTCCTGCAGCGGAAAAAATATGAAGCAAATCCGGTACGTCCTTGATGGTTTTTCATGATCAATAAGTATCTCTCTATGTTTATAGGCATTGAGGACATTATTATTCTTGATCAAATTACCAACTCCATTTGCTGAAATACAGCCCCAAATGTGCAAGAAACTTTCACTATGCCTTATTGTTGTCTGCAGACACTCATTATTGTGGCACTCTGCAGTCTTTTTGCCTACAAACTGCCTTTTGTTGCATCCAAATATTTCACATTTTGGCTATTCAGTCCAGAGAGACTGCTGAGTTTTTTCTGCACCCCAGTTCCTATATTATATCATGCACAAATGAATAACTAGGTCTTGCTTCCATGATGAAAGCATGGTTCTTCCATGAAGGCCACTTCAGCCAGTCTTCTGTGAGTAGATGATGGGCATAGTTGGTTTCCATATGTTGCTGCCACCTTGAGCTGACAGTATTGCTGAACATCTTCTCATTTCAAAGGGGAATGAGCACGATGTATCTTTAATCTGCTGCACTAATTTTCCTTGGCCAATCACTGCGATTTCTGTCCCCCACGTTGCCATTTCTTGGTGTCCTCAATGCTGAAATATACAGGCAGATAATTATACATCATGGAATTAAAACAGAAAGGGCATCTGATTGGCTGCAAATTTATTCTGCAGCAGGACAACAACTTCATTCATACAGTCAAAGTTATGAACTAACTTTAGATTTAAGAACAAGGAGTCTTTAGAATTGATTAAATAGCTCCTAGAGAGCCCTGATCTCAGCATCATTAAGTCTATATGGGATTACCTGAAGATACAAAAAAGATTTGCACAAGTCTACATCCCCAGAAGATCTGTGGTTACTTCTCTAAGATGTTTGGAACAGTTTCCCAGCCGAATTCCTTTAAAAACAGTGTGTAAATGTACCTAGAAGAATTCATGCACTTTGCTACTTTGAAAGCGAAGGGCGGTCACATAGAATATTGATTTTTGAAATCTTTTGTTTCTTCAGCTTGCATTTAACTCGTTGATAAAAATAAGCTATTAACATGTTAGACGTCAGGTTCCTGCCACTGCACAGCAGGAATCCAGAGGCTTGCACCCAGCGGTCTCCCATTTTTGTTCAGCTGCAGTGGAGCCTGCTCAGCAGATTTGTCGGTCCCGGCGCCCTGCCCAGGCCAACTCCATGGGTTTGCTTGCTGCTGCCACCACTGGCACAGCTAAGACAATGCATGCTGCTCAGCAGCGAGATTCTCCAAGGACTAAGTCCTCATGTCGGGCAACTGAGCATGCCCGTGAAGTGATCTCCCATTGGAGATCAAGGGTCACGTGTGGTGTTGAGCATTCCGATACCGCAAGTATCGGGTATCGGCCGATACTTGCTGTATCGGAATTCCGATACCGACATCCGATATTTTTTCAATATCGGGCATCGGAATCGGAAGATCAAAGTTGATTGACACCCGAAATGATGTCATCATGATGCGCGGTGTGTGCGCATCATGATGCGCCGTCATTTCGGGCCTTCCGGGGGTCTCTGCCGGGGGGCTGTGCTGGCCTGCCGGGGGGCTGTGTGGACTGCCCGGGGTCTGTACCGGCCTGCCGGGGGGCTGTGCCGGCCTGCCGGTGGTCTGTGCACCCTGTGGGGGTCTGTACCGGCCTGCTGGGGGGCTGTGCTGATGTCCGGGGGTCTGTGCAAGCATCGTCCGATGGGACTACAAGTTCCATCTGGCGATGCCTGCTACCATGACAGTGATTGACACATTAGCCAATGATGGGACAGTAGTAGTCCCATCATCCGGCTAATGTGTTAAATGTTTAAAAAAAAAAAAAATACTACATACAGACTACATACATACTACATGCATGCTACATACATACTACATGCTACATACATACCACATATATACTACATGCACGCTATATACATACTACATGCTACATACATACTACATATTTACTACATGCATGCTACATACATACTACATGCTACATACATACTACATACATACTACATACATACTACATGCATACATACATACTACATACATACTACATGCTACATACATACCACATATATAATACATACATACTACATGCATGCTACATGCTACATGCTACATACATACCACATATATACTACATACATACTACATGCATGCTACATACATACTACATATATACTACATGCATGCTACATACATACTACATGCTACATACATACTACATACATACTACATGCATGTTACATACATACTACATGCTACATACATACCACATATATACTACATGCATGCTACATACATGCTACATGCTACATACATACTACATACATACTACATGCATGCTACATACATACTACATGCTACATACATACCACATATATACTACATACATACTACATACATGCTACATACATACTACATGCATGCTACATACAATACATTCATACAATACATACATAGACATACAGTACATATAACATAGAGTAACATACTTACCAATACTTGTCACATTGTTCCCCGAAGCCATTGTCGTCTACGGAATAAATATTAACATAACAAACCACAAAAATACTCACCCATGATCCGAAGCAGTCCACGAGTGTGTCCCACGACGATCTTGGGTAGAGAACTGCAGCATCAGCTGATGCTGCCGCTCTCTACGGGCTGCAGGAATCCAATGACGGAAGGTAGGTATCCTTCCGCACTGTATTCCTCCGCCACTTAAAAAAAAAAAAGTCCCTAGTCTCACTTTATGGTAAAAGCTGTGTAGTATGTATGTAGTATGTATGTAGCATGCAGCATGTATGTAGCATGCATGTAGTATATATGTGGTATGTATGTAGCATGTAGTATGTATGTAGCATGCATGTAGTATGTATGTAGTATGTATGTAGCATGTAGTATGTATGTAGCATGCATGTAGTATATATGTAGTATGTATGTAGCATGTAGTATGTATGTAGCATGTAGTATGTATGTAGCATGCATGCAGTATGTATGTAGCATGCATGTAGTATATATGTAGTATGTATGTAGCATGTAGTATGTATGTAGCATGTAGTATGTATGTAGCATGTAGTATGTATGTAGCATGCATGTAGTATATATGTAGTATGTATGTAGCATGTAGTATGTATGTAGCATGCATGCAGTATGTATGTAGCATGCATGTAGTATGGATGTAGTATGTATGTAGCATGTAGTATGTATGTAGCATGCATGTAGTATGTATGTAGCATGCATGCAGTATGTATGTAGCATGCATGTAGTATATATGTAGTATGTATGTAGTATGTATGTAGCATGTAGTATGTATGTATTATGTATGTAGCATGTAGTATGTATGTAGTATGTATGAAGCATGTAGCATGTATGTAGCATGCATGTAGTATATATGTAGTATGTATGTAGCATGTAGCATGTAGCATGTATGTAGCATGCATGTAGTATATATGTGGTATGTATGTAGCATGTAGTATGTATGTAGCATGCATGTAGTATATATGTGGTATGTATGTAGCATGTAGTATGTATGTAGCATGCATGTAGTATGTATGTAGTATGTATGTAGCATGTAGTATGTATGTAGCATGCATGTAGTATATATGTAGTATGTATGTAGCATGTAGTATGTATGTAGCATGTAGTATGTATGTAGCATGCATGCAGTATGTATGTAGCATGCATGTAGTATGTATGTAGTATGTATGTAGCATGTAGTATGTATGTAGCATGCATGTAGTATGTATGTAGCATGCATGCAGTATGTATGTAGCATGCATGTAGTATATATGTAGTATGTATGTAGTATGTATGTAGTATATATGTAACATGTAGTATGTATGTAGCATGCATGTAGTATGTATGTAGTATGTATGTAGCATGTAGTATGTATGTAGCATGCATGTAGTATATATGTAGTATGTATGTAGCATGTAGTATGTATGTAGCATGCATGTAGTATATATGTAGTATGTATGTAGCATGTAGTATGTATGTAGCATGCATGCAGTATGTATGTAGCATGCATGTAGTATATATGTAGTATGTATGTAGTATATATGTAGCATGTAGTATGTATGTAGCATGCATGTAGTATGTATGTAGTATGTATGTAGCATGTAGTATGTATGTAGCATGTAGTATGTATGTAGCATGTAGTATGTATGTAGCATGCATGTAGTATATATGTAGTATGTATGTAGCATGTAGTATGTATGTAGCATGCATGCAGTATGTATGTAGCATGCATGTAGTATGGATGTAGTATGTATGTAGCATGTAGTATGTATGTAGCATGCATGTAGTATGTATGTAGCATGCATGCAGTATGTATGTAGCATGCATGTAGTATATATGTAGTATGTATGTAGTATGTATGTAGCATGTAGTATGTATGTATTATGTATGTAGCATGTAGTATGTATGTAGTATGTATGAAGCATGTAGCATGTATGTAGCATGCATGTAGTATATATGTAGTATGTATGTAGCATGTAGCATGTAGCATGTATGTAGCATGCATGTAGTATATATGTAGTATGTATGTAGTATGTATGTAGCATGAATTATGTATGTAGCATGCATGTAGTATATATGTACTATGTATGTAGCATGTAGTATGTATGTAGCATGCATGTAGTATGTATGTATGTAGTATTTTTTTTTTTTTACATTTAACACATTAGCCGGATGATGGGACTACTACTGTCCCATCATTGGCTAATGTGTCAATTACTGTCATGGTAGCAGGCATCGCCCGATGGGACTTGTAGTCCCATCGGATGATGCCTGCACAGACCCCCGGACATCAGCACAGCCCCCCGGCAGGCCGGCACAGCCCCCCGGCAGGCCGGTACAGACCCCCACAGGGTGCACAGACCCCGGGCAGTCCGCAGAGCCCACCGGCAGGCCGGCACAGACCCCCGGCAGGCCGGCAGAGACCCCCGGAAGGCCCGTACAGACCCCCGAGAGGCTGTACAAGGGCAGGAAAGGGTTTTTCCAATTCCGATACCGGAAGTCTCATAGACTTGAATGGGACTTCCGGTATCGGCATCGGCGATACCGATACTTTTTTTAAAGATCGACCGATCCATTCCGATCCGATATTTTGAAGTATCGGACGGTATCGCTCAACTCTAGTCATGTGCTTAGGTCCTGCTCGTGTTGGATTGGCACATCCGAGAAGCCAGCAAGGTCCCGAATGCCCGTGGCTATAAAAGGTTCGCATGGCTGCTTGCCCATGCGCTAGGATAGACTGTATTTACAGACTATGAGGTGTGAGAGATGTATGCATGTATGAATGTATCTGGTGATTGACTCATTATGAAACCCCTACCCTTGGTACGCATGTGTTGTGCAGCCTAGCCTGTTAGCGCCCAGGCTTAGGTGTAGTTAGGTCAGGGTTTGAGTCAGACATTGGTCCACACCAGTGATCCAGCACGCCTCAGTGCACGTGCTCCACACTCCACTGCCAGCGTCTTTAGCGGCGCTCGTGGCAGCGACGCCGCTCGCTCAGTGGGCCTAGAGGGACCCTAACCCCGTGTCCTTGGGGTAGCGTTCTGTGGCCGTACACTGTGCGCTCTTTTAGCCGAGCTCTGTGAGCACAAACAGGCTCCGGCGTTTATGTTCAGCGGTAGTGCGGCTCTGTGAAGCAACATTGTCCGCCCATGTACACACCGGGTAACGATAACCCGCGTGTGTTCTTATAGTATACCGCCATTTAACATCCGCCATTACTGAGCAGCAGGTTACCACCCCTGCACGGTGGACCCCGGGCTGCGAACGCACCTTATTACCATGTTTATTATTTGGTGCGTTCCGCCAGCCCTAACATTATCCTAGCGCCAGGGTCTGGCTAGTAATGGCGTATGAACAGTGACTGCTGCAGTACATCCGGCAGCTGCAGGGCAGGTTGGCGGCTCTCGAGCATTCAGCCTCAGCTGCGGATGTTACTGTGGTCGCTGTTAAGGCAGCCACAGAGGCTGTCTCCCATGTGACCACAGCCATCCCTGCCCCGACTTTGTCCCGCCTCCCGCTGCCCGAGAAGTTCTCGGGTGATAGTGCTTCTTGTAGGGATTTCGTAAAGCCAGTGCTCTATACAGCTGGAGCTGCTGGCCGCACGATTCCCCTCTGAGCGGGCTAAAGTGGGATTTATTATTTCCCTCTTGTCGGGCAGGGCTTTGGAGTGGGCCACACCGCTGTGGGAGCGTGGTAATCATGTGGTGCAGAGTGTCTCGCGGTTCTTGGACACTCTGAAGCAGGTCTTCGTGGGACCATGAGTCACCCATGACACCGCGCTCCGGCTGCTGGCATTGTCATAGGGCTCGTCCATGGTCAGCCACTTTGCCATCCAGTTCCGGATGCTGGCCTCAGAGTTAGAGTGGCCAGATAAGGTCCTCATTCCGGCATTCTGGAGAGGAATGGCTGGTCATGTGAAGGACGCTCTGGCCATCAGGGAGATTCCCGCTACACTGGAGGAGCTTATCACTGTCTCCACCCTTATAGATCTTCGCTTCGCCGAGCGATGGTTGGAGCGGGACCAGTGTAGGCAGAGGTTTAGGTTGCATCCTAGCTTTGCTAAACCTCTGGAATCTTCCGATCAGGCATCCGAGCGTCAGGGGGCTTCCTGTGAGGGATCCAGGCCCTGGTCCGCTCGAGCTCCTGTGAGCTGTCATGTTTGCCGGCAGTCCGGTCACCTTGCCAACCGGTGCCCACAGCAGCTGGGAGAACGCTTGTGCCTAGTGGCCGTAGGAGGCGGCGCACTAGAATCAGCGACGTTTTCCTCCAAGCTGTCCTTTAAGGGGACACTTGAGTTTGATTCTTCCACTCTGGCGGTGGAGGTTTGCATGGATTCCGGGGAAGAGGGCAATTTTATGTCATCAGTCTTCGCTCAACGGCACGCTATACCCCTGGTTATGATGTCTACACCAGTCAACGTCAGAGAGGTGAACGGCGCTACTCTACCCTCACAGATAACCCACCAGACCGTCCCCTTGTTACTCTCAGTGGCTCCATCTCATCAGGAGACGATATCCCTCCTCGTCATGCCTGAGGGTATTGACCAGGTACTTCTAGGGGTCCCCTGGCTGCGGTACCACTCCCCTATATAGAGTGGTCCTCAGGGAGGATTATCGGGTGGAGTAAATCATGTAAGGGTAGATATCTGAGGGAGTGCGTTCAGGTTGCCTCCACCAAGGTTCCTGCAGATCTCTCCTCGCTCCCCAAATACTATCGACAGAAAGCGGACGTGTTCTGCAAAAAGGCTGTGGAGACCCTTCCACCGCATCGCCCCTATGACTGTCCTATTGACCTCTTGCCTGGTGCTGAGCCTCCCCGGGGTCAAGTCTATCCCCTATCTCTCCCGGAGACAGAGGTCATGTCTCAAAACATCAGGGAGAATCTGGCAAGAGGATTCATTAGGAAGTCAGTGTCACCAGCGGGGGCGGGATTCTTCTTCCAGAAGAAGAGTGGGGAACTACGTCCTTGCATTGATTACAGGGGTCTTAATGCCATCACCGTTAAGAATAAGTATCCTCTGCCCCTGATATCAGAGCTGTTTGATAGGCTGCGGGGAGCGAGGGTGTTTTCCAAACTTGATCTGCGGGGGGCTTATAACCTGATTCGCATCCGTGATGGGGACGAATTGAAGACGGCATTTAGCACCAGGGATGGGCACTATGAATACCTGGTGATGCCCTTTGGCCTCTGTAATGCCCCGTCCGTCTCCAAGACTTTGTAAACAATATCTTCCGGGATATGCTTACCACCTTGGTTGTAGTCTATCTGGATGATATTCTCATCTACTCTCCAGATATTGACTCCCACCGGAGAGATGTTTGCAAAGTTTTCGATTGCCTGTAGGCAAACTCCCTCTATGCCAAGTTGGAGAAGTGTGTGTTTGTTCAGGAGTCCTTGCCTTTCCTGGGCTATATCATCTCTGCCCAGGGATTGGCCATGGATCCTGCCAAGCTACAGGCGGTGATGGATTGGCAGGAACCTCATTCTCTCAAAGCGGTGCAGCCCTTTATGGGGTTCATATATTACTATCGCCAATTCATCCCCCACTTCTCGACTTTGGTAGCACCCTTGGTAGCCCTCACCAAGAAGGGTGCAAATCCCAAGTTGTAGTCAGAACCAATCTCCAAGGCCTTCTCCTCCATTAAGTCCCATTTCGCTAGCGTTCCCATTCTACATCGCCCCAATGTAGATAAGCCCTTCTGTCAGAAACACAGCACTGAACTTGCTCACTGAGCCAGTGCGTGTGTCCTGAGTAAAGTGAACTGTGCTCAAAGATACCTGTGGAGTGGGCAGCAGCCGAGTAGATGCGTACTTCAGAGCCGCAGAACCTGAAGCATGTGACTGCTACGGGCATGGCCTAAACTCCAGAGAGCTAGGAGCTGCAAGAGAACTCCTAGCAGGGTAACTGCGAGACAAAGTTACCAAGGGGCATAGACAGGGAGGATAGTCAGGACGTAGCCAATTAGTCATACACAGAGATAGCTCCAAGGTACAAGAGGGGCGAGCAGAGAGTAGTCAGATCACAGGCAATGAGTCATACACAGAGAGGATAGCACAGTACAGAATCAACAGGCAAACTCAACAATGGGAAACAGAACCAGGTCAGAACCATATAAACAAGCTATAACAACGAACAGGCACAGGCACACAGAGGTCAGCACATTTGGCCAAAGGCAAAAGTATAACTGGCAGGGATTGGAGCTTCCCAGGGGTCTAAGAAGCTCTCCCAGAACCAGAAAGAGTCCACAATCATTAAGCCCAGGTGTGCAGGTCAAAACCTGCACTGAGCTCCAGACATTAACCCCTGACGTGCAGCTCAAAAACCTGCACTGGGATGATGACACCTTCATTCTGGAAGTGGATGCCTCTTCCGTCGGTGTTGGAGCGGTCCTGTTTCAGAAGGTCACGTAAGGTCGGAAGCACCCATGCTTCTTTTTCTCCATGACCTTCACACCGGCGGAGAGGAATTTTGCCATCGGGGACAGGGAGTTGCTAGCGATGAAGTTGGCCTTCTCAGAGTGGAGACACCTCCTGGTGGGGACTCACCACCCTTTCCAGGTGTTCACCGACCACAAAAACTTGGTGTATTTGCAAACAGCCCAGTGGCTAAACTCTCGCCATGCCAGATGGTTTTTGTTCTTTTCCCGGTTCCACTTCACCCTCCATTTTCTCTCCAGGGAGAAGATCGTCCGGGCCGATGCTCTCTCCCGCTCCGTGGTGTCATCGGAGGAAGAGGAGGAGGAGCCTCTGCTGATCGTCCCATCCGAGAGCCTGAGGACTGTGGCTCAGGTTGCCCTTGAGTCAGTACCTCCGGGCAAGACATTTGTCCCTGCCCGTCTGTGACCGGAGGACCTCTCTTGGGCTCATTCGTCCAGGGTGGGTGGACATTTCGGGACAAAACAGACCTCTAAGCTTTTAGCGAGTATGTACTGGTGGCCGCATACGGCCCGTGACGTCAGGGACTAAATTCAAGTGTGCGTCTCTTGCGCCCAGAATAGATCCTTTCGGCAGCGGCCCGCTGGGCTTCTTTTTCCTCTGCCGGTAGCGGACAGGCCCTGGGAGATGGTCGGTATGGACTTTGTGGTGGGGCTACCCAAGTCCAGTGGCAGCACGGTCATTTGGGTTGTCACCGACCATTTCTCTAAGATGGTGCATTGGTACCTCTCTCCCGGTTACCTTCTGCGCGGGGCCTGGCAGTGTTGTTCATTAAGCACGTTTTCCTCCTGCATGGCATGCCGGACAAGATTGTCAGTGACCGGGGTCCTCAGTTTGCGTCCCGGTTTTGGAGAGAGCTTTGTTCCCTGCTTTGTTCCCTGCCCAGCATTGAGCTGAATCTCTCCTCGGCCTATCATCCCGAGACGAACGGGTTGGTAGAGAGAGCCAACCAGACCCAGATCACATATCTTCGACATTTTGTCTCGGCCAGGCAGGACGACTGGGCATCCTTGCTGCCATGGGCTGAGTTTGCTTTGAACAATTATGTGGCCGACTCCACCAGTCAGATCCCATTCCTCCTAAATTACGGTCAGCATCCGCGCGTCCCTGTGCCCATGCCCGTGTCATCCACTGACTCCAGGGTGGCAGACTGGGCGGTGGAGGCACGTGACATTTGGGATCGCACCCAGGATGCTATCCGGGCTTCCAAGGAGAGAATGAGGACCTCCGCTGATGCACACTGGCGCCCTGCTCCGACTTTTGCCCCTGGCGACTTGGTGTGGCTCTCCGCCTGAAACATCAGGCTGTGGGTAGAGTCCGCTAAGTTCACACCGCGCTACATTGGCCCCTTCAAGGTCCTCGAGCAGATCAGCTCTGTGGTCTACTGTCTGGCCCTTCCACCACACTTGGCTATCACTGATACATTCCACGTGTCCCTCCTTAAGCCTGTTCACTTGTCCCGGTTCTCCAAGTCATCTGCCGGGACATCAGACTTGTCTTCGGATGAGTTTGAGGTCAATGCCATCGTGGGATGCAAGGTGATGTGGGGTAAAAAGTTTTATTTGGTGGATTGGAAGGGCCATGGTCCAGAAGCTCGGACCTGGGAGCCAGTGGAGAACATCCACGCTCTGCTCCTCATTGCGGCGTTTGAGCGTAGCGAGGCTCAGAGGGGAGGGGGCCCTAGGAGGGGGGTAATGTTAGGCATCAGGTTCCTGCCACTGCACAGCAGGAATCCAGAGCCTTGCACCCAGCGGCCTCTCCCATTCTTCTTCAGCCGCAGTGGAGCCTGCTCAGCAGATTCGTCGGTCCCGGCGCTCTGCCCAGGCCAACTCCATGGGTTTCTTTGCTGCTGCCACCACTGGCACAGCTAAGACAATGCATGCTGCTCAGCAGCGAGATTCTCCAGGGACTAAGTCCTCATGTCGGGCCACTGAGCATGCCCGTGAAGTGATCTCCCATTGGAGATCAAGGGTCACGTGCTTAGGTCCTGCTCGTGTTGGATTGGCACATCCGAGAAGCCAGGAAGGTCCCGGATGCCCGTGGCTATAAAAGGTTTGCATGGCCGCTTGCCCATGCGCTAGGATAGACTGTATTTACAGACTATGAGGTGTGAGAGATGTATGCACGTATGAATGTATCTGGTGATTGACTCATTATGAAACCCCTACCCTTGGTACGCATGTGTTGTGCAGCCTAGCCTGCTAGCGCCCAGGCTTAGGTGTAGTTAGGTCAGGGTTTGAGTCAGACATTGGTCCTCACCAGTGATCCAGCACGCCTCAGTGCACGTGCTCCACACTCCACTGCCAGCGTCTTTAGCGGCGCTCGTGGAAGCGACGCCGCGCACTAAGTGGGCCTAGAGGGACTCTAACCCCGTGTCCTTGGGGTAGCGTTCTGTGGCCGTACACTGTGCGCTCTTTTAGCCGAGCTCTGTGAGCACAAACAGGCTCCGGCATTTATGTTCAGCAGTAGTGCGGCTCTGTGAAGCAACAGAGTCCGCCCCTGTACACACCAGGTGACGATAACCCGCGTGTGTTCTTATAGTATACCGCCATTTAGCATCCGCCATTACTGAGCAGCAGGTTACCACCCCTGCACGGTGGACCCCGAGATGCGAACGCATCTTATTACCATCTTTATTATTTGGTGCGTTCCGCCAGCCCTAACATAACATTTCTATTTTTGAAAGCATTCTTACTTTGCAGCACTTTTTCCATACTTGCTTAAAACTTTTGCCCAGTACTGTATTTTTGAAAATATGCTGTATATTATAATGTTTTTTATATGTACTTGTCTTATTGATTTATGTACATTTGTTGAAATTACAGAAATCATGCAATGTCTGACCATTTTACACAGCAGTTCAATAGATGTTACCAAATAATGGTTATTGCGAGTTATGTCTCCTAAGAGTCTGCAATACAATTAGTAATTGTTTTCTCCTTTACTTATATCACCATTATTCTCAGCAATGCTTGATTTAACCCCTTAACGACCGCCGATACGCCTTTTAACGGCGGTAGTTAAGGGTACTAAAACCACAGCGCCGTTAATTCACGGCGCTGTGATTTAAGTGAATAGCGCCCCCCAGTGTCGGATTTTCTCCGGGGTCTTGGCTGCCAGGGTTAGCCGAGACCCCAGAGAACATGAATCGGTCGGTTTTTACCGATCCCCACTTTTGCGATTGCCGTTATTAACCCTATAACGGCGACCACAAAAAATAAAAAGCTGCGATTTTACATTTAATTTCTCTCTCCTCTGATGTGATCGCACATCAGAGGAGAGAGAAATAGGGTCCCCGATCCCCCCCGGTACCTCTCCGTGGCCCTCCATCCCCTCCCGGTGGTCCCACGTCCCACCGGCATCCTCCGATGGGCGCCGCCATCTTGAAAATGGCGGGCGCATGCGCAGTGCGCCCGCCGGGAATCTGCCGGCTCCGGCTGGCAGATTCCATTCATTATTTTGATCAGTATGATAAATGATCATAGTGATCAAAATAAAAAAATAGTACATAACTCCCCTGTTTATCACCCCCTTATATAGGCAAATATAATGAAATAAAGAAAATATTTTTTTTTTCAGTTTTCCATAAGGGTTAGGGTTGGGCTAGGGTTAGAGCTAGGGTTAGGGTTAGGGTTGGGGTATGGTTAGGGGTAGGGTTAGGGCTAGGGTTAGGGTTGGGCTAGGGTTAGAGTTAGGTTTGGGCTAGGGTTAGGGTTGGGCTAGGGTTAGGGTTGGGCTAGGGTTAGGGTTAGGGTTAGGCTAGGGTTAGGGCTCGGGTCACGGCTAGGGTTAGAATTAGGGTTAGGGCGAACTAGGATTAGGGTTAGAATTAGGATTAGGGATTAGGGTTGGGATTAGGGATAGGGTTGGGATTAGGGTTAGGGGTGTGTTAGGGGTTAGGGTTGGAGCAAGAATTGAGGGGTTTCCACTATTTACCAACTTTGGGGATCTAAAAATTGGGGTCTAAAAAATCACTTTTGTGGAAATAAAAAAGACTTTTTATTTTCACGGCTCTGCGTTTATAAACTTTTGTGAAGCGCTTGGGGGTTCAAAGTGCTCACCACACATCTAGATAAGTTCCTTAGGGGGTCTAATTTCCAAAATGGGATCACTTGTGGGGGGGTTTCCACTGTTTAGGCCCATCAGGGGTTCTGCAAGCGCAACATGATGCCCGGAGACCATTCCATCAAAATCTGCATTCCAAAATGGCACTCCTTCCCTTCCGAGCTCTCCCATGCGCCCAAACAGTGTTTCCCCCCACATGTGGGGTATCAGCGTACTCAGGACAAATCGCACAACAACTGTGCGGGCATGATTTCTCCTATTACCCTTGTAAAAATAAAAATTTGGGGGCGAAAAGATCATTTTTGCGGAAAAAAAATAGATTTCTTATTTTCACGGCTCTACGTTATAAACTTCTGTGAAGCACTTGAAGGTTCAAAGTGCTCACCACACATCTAGATAAGTTCCTTAATGGGTCTAGTTTGAAAAATGGGGTCACTTGTTGAAGGTTTCCACTGTTTAGGCACATTAAGGGCTCTCCGAACGCAACATGGCATCCGATCTCAATTCCAGCCAATTCTGCGTTGAAAAAGTCAAACGGCGCTCCATCCCTTGCGAGCTCTTCCGTGTGCTGAAAAAGTGGTTTACCCCCACATATGGGGTATCGGCGTATTCAGGAGAAATTGTACAATAAATTTTGTGGTTGATTTTCTCTTTTAACACTTGTGAAAATAAAAAAAATTGGTTCTGAAGTAAATTTTTTGCAAAAAAAAGTTAAATGTTAATTTTTTTCCTTCCACATTGCTTTAGTTCCTGTGAAGCACTTAAAGGGTTAATAAACTTCTTGAATGTGGTTTTGAGCACCTTGAGGGGTCTAGTGTTTAGAATGGTGCCACTTTTGGGTATTTTCTGTCATGTACACCCCTCAAAATGACTTTAAATATGATGTGGTCCCTAAAAAAAATGGTTTTGTAAATTTTGTTGTAAAAATGAGAAATTGCTGGTCAACTTTTAACTCTTATAACTTCCTAACAAAAAAAAATTTTGCTTCCAAAATTGTGCTGATGTAAAGTAGACATGTGGGAAATGTTATTTATTAAGAAATTTGTGTGACACATCTCTCTGATTTAAGGGCATAAAAATTTAAATTTTTAAAATTGCAAAATTTTCTAAATTTTCGCCATATTTCCGTTTTTTTCATAAATAAACACAAGACTTATCGAAAAAATTTTACCACAATTATGAAGTACAATATGTCACGAAAAAACAGTCTTAGAATCAGCGGGATCCATTAAAGCGTTCCAGATTTATAACCTCATAAAGGGACAGTGGTCAGAATTGTAAAAATTGGCCTGGTCATTAAGCTGCAAACTGGCTCTGTCGCTAAGGGGTTAAGAAACAGATGAAAACTTAGTAAGCTTAGAAATGATAAATAAATGAGCTAGTGTTAGGCTACGCTCATAAGGCAGTTTTTTGGGCAGTATTTCACATTATTTTTTTATTAAGTCAAACCAGGAGTGGAACAATAAGAGGAAAAATATAATAGAAACCAGTCACCACTTCTTTATTATCAGTCACTCCTAGATTTGGCCTACAAATACTGATGTGAAATGCTAACAGTGGGTATGGAAAGTATTCAGACCCCTTTACATTTTTCACTCTTTATTTCATTGCAGCCATTTGGTAAATTCAAAAAATTTCCCTTTTTTCTCATTAATGTACACTCTGCACCCCATCTTGACTGAAAAAAAGCAAATGTAGAAATTTTTGCAAATTTATTAAAAAAGAAAAACTAAAATATCACATACTTACATCTGATTTTCTGTCTAAATATCTGAATGATGTGATTCAGATGAAAAACTTTAGGGATCCTTTCACTGTAATGAGGCAGTAGTTTTACTCTGGACTCTGTGTGGCCTCTGTTCAGTAGCGTCCTTCTTTTCAGAGGTGCACAAAACAGTGGCCTACCATGGTTTTATGCACACATTAAAAGACAGACACCGTCACATCAGATCAAAAGCCACTCAATATCCACAGTGTCTCCATCTGCCTCGTTATAGGGAATCTTCCACCTGGGATTCCATCTGCATGATGAATTTCAGAGTTTAAATGTGAACCAATACTTGGGAGGCAGAATGAGCAAATCAACAGCAGGTCAAGAGCTGGGTTTATATTTTTTATGCCGTTCTTGGAGCAGCATAAGTGACTAGATGACTTTATTCTTCGGGTCATTACAATTACAGCAGTGCGAAATTTATATTTTTTATGTTTGGCTGCTATCAAGCACTACAAAGCACTTTTTTTGCAAAAACATTGTTTTTACATCTATATATATTGAGATCTACAAAGTTTCTATATTTCTGACTACTCTACAGAGTCATGTGAGGGCTTCATTTTTGCAGGACGTGTTGCAGTTTTTATTGGTCCCATTATCAGGCACATAACTTTTTGGATCGCTTTATATTCCCAATTTCTTGGAGGGAGAATGAGCAAAAACCATCAGTTCAGGAATTATTTTTTGTGTTTTTTTTTTCATACAGTTCACCATATGGTAAAAGTGATAAGAGATTTATTCTTCAGGTACGATTAAGTACGATTAAAGCGATACCACATATATATTTTTTATCTTTTGCTGATTTTACACAATAAAAACTATTTTATGGAAAAAAGAATTGTTTTTGCATCGCAATATTCTGAGAGCTATAACTTTTTTATTTCTCCACTGATGGAGTTGTATGGCAGCTTGTTTTTTATGGGACAAAATCACGTTTTCAACTGTATCATTTTCATTTACAATTATGTTTTGATTGCATTTTATTTAACTTTTTATTTGGCAGTATGATGAAAATGCATAGTTTTTTGCCACTTTTTTATGGTTTTCTCTGAAGGGGATAAATAGTGTCAATTTTAGATATCAGGTCATTCCGGACATGGCAACACCAAATATGTACTTTTTTGTTTATTTTTGTATATGTAAATATACCTTTTTATTGATATAAAAAAAATTTTTAATTTATTTATTTTTAGAATTGCTTATAACACAGGTAGATTAAAGCCAAATGAAAGGTGAGCCGTTGTTATAAATGTGTTTAACTGTTGATTCCGTTCTACCATAATTCTTTGAGAAAAAAGTTAAAAAAGTGTGATACATTGAAAAATTAGTTCTTATAGCAAAAATCTACGGAAACAAAAATAGATTTTAATTACATTTTTTTAATGATTTTGCATAGAGAAGAAAAATAGGATATAAAACTAAGTTTTAAGTTTTGTATTTTTTTGCAAACATTTATTTAGTCTTGAAACCTTTATTTTCGTGAAATACTCTGCCCTCTGCTGCAAAACTTGCAAACAGCATTCAAGTTTCTTCACACAGAGCCACACAATAATGAACTGCATCTTTTCACTTAAAGCACTGTACAATTTTCTACATGGCAGAATTAATGCAGCAATTTCTACAGTTAAAATTGTTTCTTATAAATAGTGCAAAGTCAATTACAAGTCCCGTTGAGATCTATAAAATAGTCAGACATTTCTGCAACAAATCTGTCATTTGTGCCCAAAAGAGTTTACTTTCACAGAATAAAAAGTGATTACATTCATTTCTATGCATTATAAATGAAGACCAAAGGAGCTCATAGGGGTATGACACAAAGGAAGAAATCAGTATAGAAAAATTGTGTGCACGAGAATAAAGATGTCAAGCTGCAACCTATACGGGATGGTAATGGCAACCTAGACAGTTGGTAAAAATATTGTCCACTGATTCTAGAGATAGAGTATGGTGAAGCAACAATGTGAACTATACGCACTGAAGTTAGATAATCAGGGGACCTGAGGCAGCATGGCGCCCACCCCGACATGCGTTTCGGCATTATCCTTCATCAGGTTATATGAAGATTAAAGCCGAAATGTGCACCAAGATGGGTGGCATGCTGCCTAGAGTTACCTGATTATCTAGAGGCAGTTAGTATAATTCACATTATTGCTGTACCACACTCTAACTATATCCAGAATCACTGCACATTGTATTTACTGTACAAATATACCTGAATCCTTTGCAATATCACAGATACATAACATAGTACACTTGTGTGTTTTATTACATTCGCACATTGCAATATATATGTTTACTATATTCTATCTAATTACCTAAGCATAGTACATATTTGCAATAATAATAATTTTATTTCTATAGCGCCAACATATTCTGCAGCACTTTACATTTTAGAGGGGACTTGTACAGACAATAGACATTACAGCATAACAATAAACACATAGATCAAAACAAATACCAAGAGGAATGAGGGCCCTGCTCGCAAGCTTACAATCTATAAGGAAAAAGGGGAGATACAATTGCTTTTATTGTTTGCACCAGCCGCAGTGTAAGAATCGGGTGTTCCTGTAATGCTGCATGAACCAGTTAACAGTCTAAATATGTAACAGTACAGGCACAGTCCGCATTATAAGACGCACCCCCATTTTCCCCCAAAATTTGGGGGAAAAAAGTGCATCTTATAATCCAAAAAATATGGTACTTTGATTGTGGACTTTTTGGTCTATTCATTTCAACATGGTTTTTCTAAGCATTATGTAGGTAGAAGATAAGTTTAGTAGAGGAAATGTCAGTACCAGACATTGCTAAGTACGTTCACACTGAGAACTAAGGTCCCAAACTGATAAGGAGTTAGTGGATAATAATTAGAGACGATTGAATATTTTGAAATTCTAATTTGTCAGGTTCGGACACTCACTTTCGTTAAATCACCTAAAAATGGCTTCTTAAGCTTTTATACAGAATATGATAGTTGGTTGCATTATAATATGTGTTGTGTTAGCTGCAAGGCACTAAGAGGAAGCCTGTACGGTCATGCAGACAGTCAAATTAGCCTTTTGTAACTGATGGAATCCACTACAATGTGTAAAATCATTATGGACATCTTTTGGGGACTCACACAAATTGATTGCAAATTGTTAAAGTTCACCCAGACCTGAAAATTTCATAAGATTTAACTAAAATTTGATCAATTTGATCATCGCTACAATTATCAATTTTCATGAATAGATATTTAACTTTGCATATCTGTTTTTTTGCACACTTGTTCAGGTAGACCAGTTTGACAACTATACGTATATGTCACATCTATACTGCTGTCACGGGTGTGACAGATCCGGCTGTAGAAGGTGTTTGAATTTAGCTCAAGCACCTTCTTAATTTTTGGATCTCTGTTATGGAGCGATATCTTTCTCCCTCTAGGATCCAGTAGTTACGTCCACCTTCTGCTGCCTATCACACACCTGTGCTGAAGGTTTAAATACATTCAGTTGATGCAGCATGGTGTGGGTTAGCTCATACTTGCCTCAGTCTTGTTGGAAGTTCTAGCAGTTGGTTAGTGTCTTTCCCTGAGGACCTTTGGAAGATTGCTGACGTGACATCTTGGTTGTCTTGTCAAGCTAAGTGTTTTCCCATATCTGCCTAGGGGTCTCCACTCCCCTCTTCCCTAGTGTTTGGGTTCCCCGTTCCTTTTTCCCTTTGTTGTGCACATGCTTATCCTTCACCCAGCGTGACAATTGCAACCTGCTGCTAAATTTTGCTTTTTGTATGTGAACAAAAGCTAATTGTGATGTAGTAGAAAATATTTAGTAAAATATAACGTGCAATGGCAATGGCAATGGATGGACTAGTGTAAAAGTAATAAAAAAACATACCATGGTTAATAATGTGGGATCTACTAGCAGCAGCACAAGCATTACCTCCACCACTGCAGCCAGTCTTCTAGGCAGTAGTACTAACACAATGGAGGCCAAAATTGGCCTTCTTTGTCTTTGTATTAGTAATGGAGAGGCGTCTATAAGACACCTATCCATTACTACTCCTATAGTCACATTGTAAGAAAACACAGACACCCAGAAAAAGTCCTTTAATTGAAAGATTGATATAGACTCCTTTAATAATCTTAATTAAACCATACTTATGACATCACATAATTTCACCAAAGCCCTCAATATCCTGTAATAAAACTAAAATAAAAATACAACAATATACCATCCCTGTTTGTCATTCTGTCTCATGCCATAATACATGCCTGGCTGATAAACAGATTTAAACCTGGACGGTGCCAAGATGTGACCATCCAGGATGAGAACCACTTATGAATGAGCTGCTGCAAGCGAGGCCTCAGTGGCCAGTGGTGATGTCATCAAGGTTACCCCTGGTCATTGAGGCTCCATTCCCAGCCGAGCTGAACTGCGGTGAACTTAGTGAGATCCCTGCTAGCACCGTGAGAAAAACTCTAGTAAAGCCTGTGTTCTGTGTCCGTGCCTGAACAGTAGGTGTTCGGTACAGATGCCGAACTTGACTGTTCGGGTTCATCCAGCTCTACTTACCCACCAAAAATACATGTCTCCATAACTGTATATCCTCTATAAACAGAAATAGACAGAAACAGAAAAAGACAGGATGTTGAGAAGGCCGAAGTATTAAATTCCTATTTTGCATCTGTTTTCTCTCAGAAAGGAAATGTAACATCAACTGTTCTTCACTGTCCTATTAAGGGAATAGAAGAATCCAGGATATCTATAAACAGAAAGATAGTGAAGAAACACTTAGTTAACCTAAATGAATTCAAGTCTCCAGGTCCAGATGAATTACACCCCAGAGTACTGAAGGAGATGGCAGAAGAAATTTTTGAACCGCTCTCCATAATCTTTGAATATTCGTGGAGAACAGGAGAAGTTCCAGAAGACTGGAGAAGAGCAAATGTTCCTATCTCAAAAAGGGGAAGAAGGTGGACCCAAGGAACTATATGCCGATGAGTCTGACTTCTTTACCAGGAAAGATCTTTGAACAAATTATTAAACAACATGTATTTAAGAACCTGGATAAGAATTAAGTGATTAACCAGAGTCAGCATTGGTTTGTAACTAATAAGTCATGTCAGAGTAACTAATTTCCTTCTATGACAGAATCACTAACTGGGTGGATCAGGGAAATGCTGTATATATGATATATCTTGACTGGAAAAGAGAAAATGTTGTTCCTATCTTCAAAAAGGGGAAGAAGGTGGACCCAGGCAACTATAGGCCGGTGAGTCTGACTTCTATACCAGGAAAGATCTTTGAACAAATTATTAAACAACATGTATGTCAGTACCTGGATAAGAATGAAGTGATTAAACAGAGTCAGCATGGGTTTGTAACTAATAAGTCATGTCAGACTAACTTAATTTCCTTCTATGACAGAATCACTGTTTGGGTGGATCAGGGAAATGCTGTAGATATAGTATATCTTGACTTCAGCAAAGCATCTGACAAAGTATCTCACACAATCCTTATTGAAAAAATGTATGGAATGGACAAGGCAACTGTTAGGTGGATTCACAACTGGCTTAGTGATCGGATCCAAAGAGTGGTCGTAAATGGCTGCACATCCAGTTGGAAGATTGTCTCAAGTGGGGTACAACAGGGCTCTGCCCTGGGCCCTGTATTGTTCAACATCTTTATCAGCGATTTAGATGAAGAATTTGAGGGTAAACTGATTAAATTTGCTGATGACACAAAGCTAGGAGGGATAGCTAATACTAGAGAAGAGAGAGAGAAGATTCAAAAAGATATAAATAAACTGGAGCAGTGGGCAGCAATTAACAGAAAGGTTTTTAACAGGGAAAAATGCAAAGTACTACATCTGGGAAATAAAAATGAAAAAAGCATATACAGAATGGGAGGAATAGGGCTAAGCAACAGCACATGTGAAAAAGACTTAGGTATACTAATAGATCACAGACTGAATATGAGTCAACAGTGTGATGCAGCAGCAAAAAAGGCAAATGCAATTCTAGGATGTATTAACAGCATACAGTCTAGTTCACATGAAGTCATTACTGCCCTCTACTCCTCTTTGGTCAGACCTCATCTAGAATACTGTGTCCAGTTTTGGGCACCACATTTTGAAAAAGATATCCACAAACTGGAGCAAGTTCAGAAAACAGCAACCAGAATGGTGACCGGTCTGCAAACCATGTCTTATGAGGAAAGGTTGCAGGATTTGGGAATGTTTAGCGTGCAGAAGAGAAGACTGAGAGGAGACTTAATAGCTGTCTCCAAATATCTCAAGGGCTGTCACATTGTAGAAGGATCATCTTCATTCTCATTTGCACAAGGAAAGACTAGAAGCAATGGGATGAAACGGAATGGGAGGAGACACAGATTAGATTTAGTAGTTCTAAATCTCTAGAGTCACTGGTAAGTCTCTCTCCACTGTATGCAAGCTATTATGGTTAACGGGGTTTATCTCTCACTCTCTCTCATGTAGAGTATAAGCTCTTAAGGCCTGTTGGGTGTTCTCTCTCTTCTGTAGAGTGGAAGCTATTATGGCTAGTAGCCGTTTTCTCTCTCCTACACAGCGCAAGCTTATGGTCAGCATGGTCTTCTCTCTCTCGTTTTCTCTCCTGTAGAGTCTAGGTTATTATGCTCAAAAAAGTTCTCTCTCTCCCAAGTAATTACAAGCTTTCCAGTATTGAGATTCATGTGAATTTGAATTTCAAAAGATTCACTCATTTCTAGTGACGGAATATGGAAAAAATTTCTGATTGATCTGGTGGAGTGAAGGGATTCATTAACATACCCTATTAAACTATTACCATACCCTAGTGACCTGGTGATTGAATATTTAGTGAGTACTGATTTAACCATTTTTTCTCGCCAACCTGATTAATTTCTCTTTGACTTAACTATTCTTTGGATAGCTGAGAAAGTGTTGGATCTCCCATTATTAGAGTTGAGCAAATGTTTTGAAATTCAAATTTGCCAACTTTTCCCAAAGATAAATTCACCTCAAGTACTCTAAATTGCATAGAAATCATGTGCATAATACTCTGAGGTTTCCAAGGACTGTATTGAACCCCTTTTGAACCTTAGGTTGGAATCACTTGGACTTTACTAGCTGGAAAAGTGAAAACGGATGGTAACCAACAGGCTGTTTAACAACAACCTTTTAGGATTCTTAAATTGTAAAAAATGGTCCAAAAATTATCCTTTTTTGGGGTCAAATGCCTACACAGGTTGTGTAAATGCAAAAAGTTGTGGTCTTTTAACAAGAGGTGGAGTCAAAATTATCCATGTTTGGGGAGTATCAAAAGCTTTTCTGTTTTTCTAAATAAAGAAGTGATAGCTTTTTCACAAACCATACAAAAAATATCCCTTTTATTAAGGAGCAAAAAAAAGGTGTGCTGTTTTAAAAGTGAAGTAATGGTTTCTTAACTAGGAGCGAAACATTGCCTTTTTTGGGATACACAACAGGTTTGCCATTCTTAAAAAGATTAAACAATTACAGAGGGGACAGGAACAGGCTAGTTTTAAGGCAAAGAAGCAGTGGCTTTTCAATAAGTCAGCTAAAATTTCATTTTGGGAGTTGTTTCATATTTGTGTACCACCAAGAGAGTATGCTTACTAACAGCAGGACAGTATAGCTATAAAGGTATACAACATGATGGACAAACAGCAGTAGCACCCTCAGAAGCCATTCGACAGATCAGTTAACAAATATTCTGTAGCTTAACAAATATTCAGTAACCCTAAAAAACGATATTGCTACACAAGTAAATATATTTGATTGTACATACTTCATGATTGGTATTGATTTTATGAATAGGTTATCTTAAGGGTAAATGTATGAAATATTGTTAAGGCATGTACTCTTTATAAATTGGACTAGTAAAACAAATAAGCAAAAAAATTATTCTTTTCTCTTTATATATGCTTTGTTTAAATTTCCATCCTATCTTAATAAATATCTGAGAACCCTAAAAAGCTATGTTAGGCCTCCTTCAATACGTCTGAGTTTCCAGTACGTGTCATAACCGTTTTTTTTATGATACAACACGTACACATCATATCTTACAGTGCTATGCACAAATTTGTGTTTTTCCAAATACCATATGTCCATGCAAATCGCACAGAGGCATGTGCATTTAATTTTAGCAGCATGAATGGCAAGGTCCAATAAAAGTCTTTTGGTCAGTGAAAAACATATGCAGCAGATGGCAAAACCGTATGCTGTCCGTATATCGTCCATGTTTAGCATTGAAAAGTTTCTTTCTTTCTTTATCCATATCGGAAAGAGACTGATGGTAAAAATTAACACACGAATGACACTGATAGAAAATAATAATGACATCAATACCGTTTTTTCATGTGTTTTAAATGGACCTGTGAAGGAGGCTTTACTAGGTAGGCACAAGCAAGGAAAGAATTTGCTGCAACGCTGCAGTTTTGTTGTGGCACAGTTGTTAATTTGGAATACGGAAAACAGTTTCAAAACTTTAAATCTATTTTTAGCATTTGATTTATTTATTTATTTATTTTAATTACCTTCCCCCACTTGACTAATTACCTTCCCCCACTTGACTAAATATACAATGTAACACTAAAATACTACATTACTAAGTAGCTACATAAAGGTCCTGAAATTACAGTATTTTGCTGATTATAAGACTATCTGGATTATAAGACGCACCTCAAATTTTGAGGACAAAAATAGGAAAAAAACTTTTTTTTATAACCGGTGATACTTCTTATAATCCATGCATCTTATTGCTTACCAGAGTGGTGGTGGCTGCGGTGAAGTGGGGTCCCAGGGTCGCTGCTGGAGAAGGCAAGAGTGGAGCGTTGCTGCAGGTTGCAGGCTGGGATGAGGGGGTGTTCGGATGTGCAACACATCGCTCTGGGTGTCTGGTGCTGCTGTGGGTGTCCGGTGCTGCTGCGGGTGTCCAGTGCTGCTGCGGGGGCTCTACTGACATTTTCTGAAAGCCCAGAGCCCCCGTAGTTCCATGGTTTCTTACGCAGTGGACTCCGGGAAAATGGCTGATGTGGGCAATGCATGCACAGATGAGATCTCGGCACCAAGATCTTGGGAGATGAAATCTCAGTGCTGAAATCTCATCTCCTGAGATCTTGGTGCCGAGATCCCCATCCTCTCATGCGCTGCCCCAGGCAGCCATTTTCCTGGAGTCCACAGCATAGGAAACCATGGAACTGTGGGGGCTCTGGCCTTTCACAAAATGTTGGTAGAGCCACCTCAGCAGCACCAGACACCTGGAGCAGCACCAGAACCCATAGCAGCACGAGACACCCATAGCAGCACCGGACACCTGGAGCACCGGACACCCACAGTGGTGCGCCGCACATCCGAACCCCCTCTCATTCCAACCTGCGGCCTGCACCAACCTGCTCCACTCTTTCCTCCTCCAGCTGCAACCCTGGTACCCTGCTCCACCGTGGCCAGTAAGGTATATCTGCATTATAAGACGCACCCCCGCAAATTTTGGGGGGGAAAGTGCGTCTTATAATCCAAAAAATACGGTAATATGCGGCAACAGCATTTAGTATGGTTGTGGGGTGTATGGTTTCTAAATAGGACTATTAAAACAGATATTCAAAAATTAAATGTGTCCTTTTTGCCCTTATTCCTGGCCATGCTCATTTTCAATTTGTTTTTGTGCATGTGGTTTCAAGAATTGTAAAACCTTTTTTGTTCAGATACTGAAGTAGTTTTTACGCCTATTTTTTCCTGCTGCTTGGTGCCCAATATCTATGAGAAAAATATTTTAAAAAAGTCTGTTTTTCTTGTTTTTTAACATCCAGTCCAGATGCAGTTAAAAAGATTTAAACAAAATAAACAACACCACATGGCCTTTGTCAAAAAGGGTTGGTCAATAAATGTATGTAGGTTGAAGTCCAAAAACCAAGCACCTGCAGAAGACTCATTGATACTCAGAAGTCACTCAAGTATTTGGGCTCTTGGATATGCTTGATGCCCACTTTTGAAGTTAGAAGCTAGGTCCCATGTGTTTGGCACCTTTTCCACAGCCAATAAACATGAGGTGATTGCCTGATAGTCACTGTAATGCTGTAGCTATCCTGGTTGTGGCATTACTGAGATTGGCTGGCCGCATTTCCTCATCAGAGGTTAAAAAAGGACAGGCTTCACCATGCTTGACACACTGACACCATTGAACAGCTCAGGGAAAGTTTTTATTGGTGGGAGAGAGTATTTGTCCATGCCTGTGTGAGCACAGTTTAACAAATTCGAGTTCTGTAGTGTTGATACTGGTTCTGAAGCTGAGCCATCATACTAAAAGTCCTTCTAAGGGCTCATCTGGTTATTTTTCTGTTTATGATATATTCTGCATTTAGCCTAGGGACAGCTGCAGAAGCAGGGGGAGAGGCAGAATAAATCAGGATACAAATCCAGCTCACCAGACATAGCATTCCACCATCGGAGCACGAGACCGCTGTGTCAAAGCGCACAATCCAAGGCAATGAGGAAAAACTCTGTCCAGCTCCACGATGTAGGGAAAAATATTCTTTATTCACTCAATAGAAATGAGGTTTAAAAGCCAGCATGAGGTACAAGGCATGCGATCGATCTACACGTTTCGAGTGGCTAAGCACTCTTAATCATGATACCTATATTGTCATCCAAAGAGTATTACGTGCTTCCTGTTAAATTTTGATTATACTGTATATAACATTTTAAAAAAAGTGTTGAATTTTTTTCTGGATTCAATTAGTCATCCATAGAATATTATATGCTTTCTGTTAAATTTTGGTGGTATATAACACTCCAAGAAAGCCACTTTGTCTCCTCGTGTGGCAACCTCGCTTTGTATCAGCTACAAGTCCAGGAACATCCCACATGCCCTTACCAACACACTGCAACATCACTAAGCCTTGGAACTCCACATGGCTTATGCTGGCAAGGCTTTGTGAGCAGTAGAGGCCAGTTGTGAAATACCAGCTCCAACACACCCATCCGCATTCTGGTTACCCTCCGCACATATGAACTAAACAGTAGGCATGGATGTCTGACATTTCTGCACTTTTCCAAGACTTTGAGGAGTCAACAAATATTGTGTGCATTGATGACACCATAGTCAGCGCAATGATCCCGCTTCTGTATTTTCTTAAAATGTTACTGCTCACAATTAAACAAGGTCCACAAAATAAGTATCATACAAAAAGTTTATTAATTACAAAAAACAGGCTGACATATGAAACATCAATATTAAAACAGATCACATAGCGAGAAACACTGGTGTTTATAGCTGTAGGTAAATAACAAGTAACAGGCTAGGGCAAGCATAAATCTTCAAAAAATCAGCAAGGAGGTCATTTACGATATCACTATATCCCACTGAAAAATTCCTATTACCTACTGCATTAATACATTAGGGAGTTTATAAGGTGAAAATGCATGTATATCTTGTTACAAGAAAATCCTAGATATAGCAATCAATATGTGAGCACCCATTATACTGCATCAGGCAACATGTGCAATCAGGGTGGTACAGATAAGGGTTCACAAACTATGAGTGAAATGAACTATTAAAGATCAAAGTTGAACATGTTTAAAAAGAGTCATGTTACCTATATTTTAAACTGTGTGGACCAGCTGAGACTGCAGCCCCAAAGAGCATTTTGCGTGGGCATCATCAGAGGGCTGTGACCTGTTTTAATTTTAATGTCTCAAATGTCAGCCTGTTTTTTGCAATTAATAAACTTTTTGTATGATACCTATTTTGTGGACCTTATCTTCATGGTCATTGCAGGAATTAATTGTTAGGGAGTGAACATGCAGACTACTGATATTGGCCATGTACCATGTACTTGAGGCATCTGGCCATGACACAAACAATTTATACATAATGCTTCCAGTTTGGAGATATTGATTATATCACAATTAAACATGAAGCTATGCATGCGGACCATGTGGAGGTAGAGGAAGTAATGAGACATGGAGATACTACCCAGCCCAGCATCATCTCATCTGCTCAGCATGCGTTGGGTAACAATGAGGAGATGGTACTAGCGTCACAGAGGCTAGTACCCACACAACCTTCTTTATATCTCTCCTACATAGATGGCCTGAGGTGGAAGAGACTGAGGAGGAGGAGGAGATGGAGAGTCATCATCATGGTGGAGACAGGGTTGTGGTGGCTGTAGGGAGCTTGGCACATATTTCCTGTGACCCTCCCGTTATATTTATGTTGACCAAAAAATAGTACTTGTTGTTTACCATGCTAGAACCATGCTACAAGAAGAACTTTGCATCTCTCCTTCCTGAGGTGGAGATGTCTTCTAAAAAAGTGCTAAACCGGAAGGTCATTGTAGAAAAAATATTGAAAAAATTCCCATCAGACAATGCTAACAATAGGTGGCAAGCTTCCTTGCCCAACCAAGGAGGATAGGCAAGGGTGACATACAACAGAGGCAGGAATACAATGTCAAAGGCCTGGGCCAATTTCATGACACCATCCCAGCGTCCAGGGCCTGATTACCTGTTATTTTTGACAAGGAGGGAATCCCAACATTCTGCATGTGTAAAAAACTCAAGTTTTACACAGCTAAATAAAACCTTCATGGAAAAGAAGGAAAAGCTTTTTTTTATTGATAAGTTCCATTATCTTGCTTGAATTAAGTTCAAATTTATACACGGTCACATATGTTAAAAATAAGGATTAAAAAAATAACAGTGGATGATGTTACTTCTTATCACAAGAGTATACAGGATTTTTCGGACTATAAGACACACTTTTTCCCCCAAGAAAATTGTGAGGAAAATGGGGGGGTGCGTCTTATAGTCCGAACGCAGGCTTACCACGGTGTTGCGGCAGTGATGTAGCAGCGAATCCGGCGGTGGCAGAGGTGTGGCAATGCCGTGGCGATGCTGTGGTAATGCTGAGGCTCGGTACCAGCAGTCAGCAGTGCAGAGTGCACCGGAGCAGGGTCCCTTCCTCAGGATGCTGGTGGCAGAAATATGGCGACGTCGTGGCCCGGTGTCCACGGCGAGCAGAGCCGAATGCATCACCGGTTTCCTTGCAGCCATCTTCCTGGAAGCCATGTACACCCGGAGGCGGTGTGTGCCAGATTGAGATCTCTGCAGCCCTCGGCTTCAGGAAAATGGCCCCTGGAGGCCACGGGTGCGCAGATTGAGATCTCAGGGGCAATTTTCCTGAAGCCGAGGGATGCCGAAATCTCAATCTGCACAAGCGCTGCCTCAGGAAGATGGCCGCTGAGAAAACCGTGATGCATTTGGCTCTGCTCGTCATTGACACCGGGCCGCGGCATCACCACATTTCTGCCTCCCGCATCCTGAGGAAGGGACCCTACTCCATGCTCTGCCTCACCGCCGACACCAGACCCGCAGCATCAAACCCTGGGACTGCAGCATTGCCGTACTTCTGCTGCCACCGACATCCTTAGGAAGGGACCTTGCTCCTTGCTCTGCCGCACCACCAACACTAGACCTGCAGCATCACACCCCGGGACTGCAGCATTGCCTCACTTCTGCTGCCGCCGGCTTCATGAAGAAGGGACCATGCCTCCTGTGACTCTGCTCTACCACCACCGGCCCTCAAGTAAGATACCATAGATCGGGACAATAAGACGAAACCCCATCTTATAAAAATCTTTTTTCTGCTCTTTTCCACCTCAAAATTTGGGGTGCGTCTTATGGTCCATTGCGTCTTTTAGTCCAAATAATATGGTATATGATAAAATGCTGTAATGTGCGACATTTAATATCAAAGTATGAACTATAGAAAGTTGTGTACATATTGAGTACACATATTAAAGAAACCATATCACATTTCATTTGCTGTTCAATGATAGTTATAATGTAAGCAGTATTTACAGGAAACCAGAGAGTATATAACAAACATTGACAGAGCAAACACGAGTCCCTCTTTGCTCCAAAGTCAATGACTCCTATTTTATAACATGCTATAGTTATGTACACAGATTTTAATTGTACCATACACAAACATGACATATTAGCAATCATTTATTATAACAAAACCAATACTGGATTCCAAGCTTACCTTTCTTTACACTAATTGAGATAAACGGTTGCTTTTGCTTAATAATAGCACATTTTTATGTAACAAAATTAAATAAGCAAAAAAAGTACGTGTTTGTTATCGTCACATCCGGAACAACCTCATCTATAAAAGTTTCATGCTAGTTAGCTAGTTAACCCCTTAAATGAGCGCTGTTAAAAAAACACAAAAAAGTAGTAAACTTTGCTTTATCATCATGCTGTTGTAAAAAAGTGGAATAAAATGTGATCAAAAAGACAAATGTAAATAAAAATTGTGCCACTAAAAATGTCATCTTGTCCTGCAAACAACAAGCCACCATACATCACCATCAGCGGAAAAAGTTATAGCTCTCAGAACAAAGCAATTAAAAAATAATTATTTTTTCTGTAAAAGTTTTTATTGGCTAAAAGCATCAAAACATAAAGAATATTTAAATGTGGTACCACTGTAATTGTACTGACGAAAAGAATAAAGCTACCTTATCAATTTGACCACACATAACGGGAAAAAAAATTCCTGTATTACCAGTTTTTGTTTATTCTGTCTCCACAAAAATCGGAATAGAAAGCGATCATGATTCATGACTGTCAGCAGAAATATGGAAAAATCATTACTTTCAAAATATGGCGATGCTAGTTTTTGCAATAAATAGCATCTTTAATGTGTGACAGCAGCCAAATATAAAAACCCAATATAAATCTGGTATCACTGTAATCGCACCAACCCGAATAGTAATGTCATCTAATCACTTATACCACACGAGGAATGACATAAAAAATAAATAAAACCAATTCTTCATCTGCTGTTGATTTGTTCATTATGCCTCCCAAAGATTGCAGTAAGGCTCGGCTCACATTTATCCTGTACTCTACGCTGGGCACTTACATCGGGGTTTCCAGTGTAAAACTCTGAAATACTTGATTCAGACAGAACCCCAGCGGAAGATTCCCTATAATGAGCCAGATGGAGGTGCTGTGGACGTCAACTGACCTGTGATACGGCAGTGTTCATCTTTTTATGTGTGCATCAAAACGCGGTCTGCCACAGTTTTGTTCACTTTTGAAAAAATGGACTCTGCTAAACAGAAATGGCTACTAAGAGGGTCAGTGCTGATGTTGACATCATAAGCATCACTATTCCCATCATCAGAGTAGGTGATGGTGTTATTTTTACTGTCATGTATTGATCTCACATTATTGTAGTCTATGCCACCTTTGAGGTGTCTTCTGTGCCTGCTGTTGCTACTGCTGCTGATGTTGCAAACAATTTTTTGAAATGTAGAGACTCCAAGTTGGGTCTCCATCTGGTGGGTTGCCTGTAGTAAAAGGTGTGTCAGAGGCCTATTATACTGTTTTACTGTTTCTACTATATGGAAATTAATGCCACTTTAGTGCTGGGTGACAATTATTTTTCGGAAATGTGGAGACTCCAACTTGAATCTCCGTCTGGTGGGTTGCCTGTGATAGAAGGTGTGTCAGAGGCCAATTATACTGTTTCTACTCTGTGGAAATTGATGCCACTTTATTGCTGTGTGAAAATTATTTTTTGAAATGTGGAGACTCAAAGTTGGGTTGCCATCTGGTGGGTTGCCTGTTTAAGTAAGGATCCCAGACAGGCAGGCCTGCACTTAATTTCAGTCAACTACCTGTGTTAGTTTTCTGACATTTTTCTGGCTGGAATAAAAAAAATTGCATGAGATATGAAGTCTTCCAGCTAAGAAGGCTTACACTGCTCCCTTAACTACCAGGTCCTCATTGAAACTTCAATTACAAGCTGTAAATGTTGGGCGAGGCCCTGAAACCTCATGCATTGCCCATGGCAGACTGCTGCTGTGCCATTTGCAAATTTCTACTTTGGGTCAATTGATGCCACTTTTTCATGGTGTCTGCCCCTAGTTTTATCTCTTTGGGAAGCTATTTGTCACCCCTTAATGTGTTGTCTATGCATATGGATTTGGTCCCATTGAATCTAATGCAGTTTGGATATGTTTGTCAGTTTTGAACCCAACATAACCTTTAAATGTTCGCTCATCTCTAGTCCTTATTTCAGAAGTGCAAAAAACTGTGGCTGACTGTTCTTTTATGCATGCTTCAAAAGACGGACACCACCGGATCATAGGCCAAATGGTGTCCATATTGCCTCCATCTGCCTCATAATAGACAATCTTCCACTGCATGTTCTATTTGAATCATGTAGTTCAGATATTTACAAGGAAAACCCATTGAAAGCGCTCAGCATAGTGTGCAGGATAAATGTATTGTGATCTTTGGATGAACAGCAGGTCAAGCATTGGTTCTATTTATTTTTTACTCCGTTCTTCATGTGGTATCTGTGATTTGATTACTTTATTCTTCAGTTTGGTGCTATTAAAGTGATACCAGATTCATAATGTTTTTTGTGTTTGGCTGCTTTGACAAACTAAAAAATGCTATTTATTGCAAAATAAAGGTTTTGCATTGCTATATTTTGGCTGGTGGTGGCAGGAGTGGGGCAATGCTACAGCTCCCAGGCTCGAAAGAGGTGGTGTCTCGGCAGTGTGAGGCTGCAGGCCCTGGGCTTTCCAAAAATAGCAGAGGTGAGCAGAGTCCCTGCATTTCCAATTGATTTCCCGACTGTAGGCTTCAGGAAAATGGCCGCTGGTGGTGGCGCATATGCAGATCCAGATCTCTGGAGCCCTGGGCTAGGCAGCATCGCTTCATTATTACCACCACCAGCTTCCTGCAGCAGTAGGAACTCTGCCTCCTGTGACTTGGCTCCACTGTTGCAATCCTCATGGTAAGCCACTATAAATTAGGAATATAAGACTGACCACCATTTTATTAAAAAAACATTTCCTCCCAAAACTTTGGGGTGCGACTTATGGTCCTTTGAGTCTTATAGCCCACAAAATATGGTATGTCATTTTTTTATGCTTGGCTGCTGTTACATACTAAAAAAGGCATCACACAGCCCCCTGAGGAAACCTTAGAGCGAAATGTGTCAGGGCAGAGCCAGCGCCACTCGACCCCCCCACATGGATAAGACTTAGATCTATTGCGTACTTACACCGCTAGTATGATCATCGGGCATAGCTGCAGTATATAGGACAGACAGGGTGGTTACCTTCTTGCATTTGGGAGGGTGTATTAGTGTGTGTGGGGACTTTTTTCTCCCAGCTTGATATAACATGATATTTGTACACTAGTCTTGTATGACTTTGGCACTTTGATTACGCACAGGCGTTTTACTATTGAGCATTTGCTTATAGCCCTGTAATTTTTGTCCTGTGCTAGACCCTGCTTTTTTGATCATCTTGTTTGTGCGATGTTTTGTGGCAATATGTGTTGAGTGGTTGTGCTGCTTAGCCTTTCACCTTATAAATACTCACTGGTTTTGTATTTACATGTGCTTTTATAGATTAATAAAAATTATATATTCTTTTGCACAAAAAACTGTTCTTGTGTGATATATAAAAAGAGTCTTTTTTGCATTTTTGTGAACTCATTGTATTTTGTAGGTCAGCTTCCTCCAGCAGTAGGAACTCTGCCTCCTGTGACTCGGCTCCACTTTTGCAACCCTCATGGTAAGCCACTGTAAATTCGGACTATAAGACTGTCCACCATTTTATTAAAAAAAATGTCCTCCCCAAAACTTTGGGGTGTGACTTATTGTCCTTTGAGTCTTACAGCCCACAAAATATGGTATGTCATTTTTTTATGCTTGGCTGCTGTTACATACTAAAAAGGGCATTTTTTTGTAAAAAAATATTTTGCATCGCTGTAGTGTATGTAAGAGATATATTTTTTTACATATTTATGCCAGCAGAGTCATGTGTGGCTTGCTTTTTGCGAGACGAGTTTTTGCTTTTATTGGTACCAATGCGAAAAGTTCCAAAAAATCCTCAGTAAGTGTTCCCTTGACATCATTATCCCCTTAATGACTGACAATATGTCTTTTTACTGACCTGAGATATAAGAGAATTGCATCTTCATACATGTGACAATCCAGCAGCTGTCGGCTGTACATTATAGCTGACAACTTGCTGCATCAGCCACGATCACTGTTTGCACCGTCCATATCGGTTTAACCCCATTAACAGAGTGTGGGGGCTTCCTCTTTATCCCCATCGGTGCCCTCAGATAATGATTGTGTAGTCCTGATGTTTGCCATGGCAACTCACGGCCAAGGAGCGGCCTTAGAGTCTGACGGCTATAGTGACCTGTTCAGAAGTTAGCGACATTTATGTGGCAAAAATGCACTTTTTCATTCCTGTCATGTCACTTTGCATTAATTCCTGAAAATTACCTGAAGGGTTAATAATCTATCTAACAGAAGCTTTCAGTATGTCAGGGGGTGATGTTTTTAAAATGGTATCACTGTTGGGGGTTTCCAATATATAAGACCCCTAAAGTCACGTCAAACATGGATAGGTCCCTAAAAATATACATTTTGTAATTTTCCTTGCAAAAATGAAAAGTTCCTGCTACATTTTTAAACGTCCTAAAATGCTAATAAAATAAAAGAACATTTTACAAATGGTGCTGATGTAAAGCAGACATGAGGAAAATGTTATTTATTAATGTTGGTCTATGCTATGACTATCTGGATTAAAGTGATAAATCATTCAAAGTTTGAAAATTGCTATTTTTTTTAATTCTCAAATTTCTTATATTTTTTGTAAATAAACACAAAACATATTGACCTAAATTTACCATTATCATAAATTATAATGTGCCATGAAAAAAAACAAACTCAAAATCACTGGGATTTGTTGAAGCATCCCAGAGTTATTACTGCAAAAAGTGACACTGGTCAGATTTCTAAAATTCGACCCGGTCATTAAGGGGTTATATTAACTGTCAGGTTCCTCCAACAGGCAGCCACATAATCCCAGGAAAAGATTTCAGCTTTCAAAGACCAGCTCTCTGTTACCTTTCCATCCACAGATTGGTCCAAACTCAAAAACAAAACTGACTCTATCCTCCAAGAACATCGCAGACTCCTACAGGAGAGAAAGAAAAAAAATTTCCAATGTGATAGAGATGACTACCTCCAGAAAAGGGTATACCAAATAAACATCACAGGGCTCATTCAGCTCAGGGAGTGAGTCATCAACTGGTCCACAAGGCAGAAACCATTTTTCATTTAAGCCCAACAGAGGATGAAACCAATGAGGAGATGTCAACGCAGACCAAAATGACAGAATGATGGCACAGTCCCAGATTACACTTCAAACCTGGCAGTCAACATCTCCCAGTATACCCTCTCCCCTGCAAAGACTTCGGTGCTTATAAAAGGACTCTCATTCTGCCCCACTCCAAACTGGGACTCGTTCCAGCTGTAAAAGGATCTACAGCAATTTTTTCACAACATAAGACTGAGAACTCATTGTGGCTTACACAGCGAGACGTCGGACAACAGAGTAGTTTCATCTGAGGCATTTCCTGCTTCGGACCTCTCCATCACCAGTTTGGGACTGTGCAACCCCAGCACGTTCAACCCACCCCACACGCATCACGCCACCAAAGGGGGAGCTATTGTCATCATGGACCACACACAGTAGGTAAAATACTTACACCTCTCACCAAGAACACACAATCCTTTTTACTGGACACTGGGTATTTCTTACAGATTCCCCACAACCAACCCTCAGTCTTTTCTGGAGACATACTAGTGACTCTTAATGTAAACAGCTTGAACACTTCCATCACACATGATAAGGGCATAGATGCCCTTTCTCACTTACTCTCCATATATGGACGATGACTCAGTATGATGCTCCATGAACCTCCTAACCATTGTCTTACAGGAGAATTTCGTTCCTGTTCGGTGACACTTATTACCCTCAGACATAGGGGACCGTCATGAGTTCTAATGTAGCCCCGGTTTATGCAAGTGCATATATCAACTCATTTGAAGAACAAATCTACTCCAATACACTCTTTCAACAATTTTCCAATTGTTGGCTGATATACATAGATGACATCTTCTGGATCTAGCTAGGCACACCACAGACCCTCAACACCTTTATCGCAACACACAACGCTGTCAAACTGAAGCTTACTTTGACCCACAAACATAATTTCCTCCAAATGCCATTTCTGGACATGCTTGTACTCAAAAACCCTGGTCGTAGGCTCCACAGATTTATATTACAAGCCCACTGACTGCAACAATTTACTACATTTCACTTGTTGCCACCCTAGGTCCACAAAGAATAGCCTGCCCAGATTACAATTTCAAAGAGTCTCAAGGATAGTGTCTGACAAAACCTTACTCCCCACTAGACTATGAGACATGTCAGACAGACTTAACGATATACACTATCCTGCAACTCAATTAGAACAAGAGACAAACAGGACCCTGTCCATGCCACCTTCACACATTTCTAAAAATAAGCTTGAACATACTGAATACTGTTCGCTCACACTTTTCACCCTCGTATGTCTAAAATTCACAAGATCATTCACAAACAGTGGCCAATGTTACATGGATCTTACCCTTTCATAGAGGTGTTCAAATCACCAGTCTGATGTGCACTAAGAGACCCTGAAACATCAAGGATAGCCTCATCAGAGCAGACCTATGCAGCATCACATGAGTACCCACACAACAATTCTTAGGCAGCAGAAGACTTGGAACATTCCCTCGCCTCAGGTATGCAGCTGTCATGATCCATGCTGGATCAGGACTGATAGAAAGCACAGGTAACCTTTTTTTCCCTAATCTGTGCTTAAGTTTGGTTTTTGCCTCCGGTGGCCATTAGGAGTATTGTACTGTGGTGTCATTTGTTCTAAGTTTGCCCCGATGGTGGTGAGCGTCATTGCACTCTACTTTCTTTAGTTTAGTGCACATGATTATTATACAGGTGTGATTGCTGGCTCTGCTATAAAAGAGTCACAGGTGTTGCAATCAGTGTTGGTGATAGTGTTCATTACCTCTGACTTGCGGTAAGTCGGAAGTTGCAGTCATAAGATAGCGGATCAGGCCAGAGAATAATAATTTCATAACTTTTTCCACTTTAATGTGACCCATAGTCTTTACAATTCAATTGAAAAATAAATAGCTTTTTTGAGGTTGGACAAAGATTAGTAATAAACTGAAATAATGCGATTGCATAAATATACAAACTATTAAATTAATACTTTATTGAAGTAACTTTTGAATCTATTACAGCATTCAGTCTTTTTGGGTAGGTGTCCATCAGGTGTCTATCCTTGCAGTAGTTCTCCAAATCCAGATTGTGAGAGCACAGTCCTCTTCAGGTCAACCCAATCCATAGATTTTAAATTGGATTCAGGTCTGGATTCTGGCTGGACTTTTCTAAAACATTAATCTTCTGTTGGTGAAAGCCATTCTTTTGCTAATTTGGGGTATGCTTAGTGTCTTTGTCATGGTGGAAGGTGAAATCATTTTCATCTCCAGATATTATCAGAGGGTCAAAGATTTTGTTGCAAAATTGATTGTTATTTGGAACTTTTCATCATTCCACCTTGGCTAAAGTCCAAGTGCTAGCTGTTGAAAAACAGCTCCAAATCACAATGTTGCCTCCAGCATGCTTTACTGTGGGTATGGTGTTTTTTGTGAAGTGTTGGCTTTGTGTCAAATACCTTTAGGAATTATTGCCAAAAAATTAAATTTTGGCATTATCAGACAATAGCACTTTTTCTCATTTTGTGACCTTTTGTCACCTACCTCACAAGCCAACATGTAAAGAATACAGGAGATTGTTTCACATGAAGTAAACAATCAGTACTTGCAAGAAATTTCCGCAGCTCTTTTAATGTTGCTTTAAGCTCCTTGGCAGGCTCCCATATCAGTTATCTCATTGTCTTTTCAACCTTTTTTCTGTAGGCCTTTCTGCAGCATTCTGGACTTTTTTTTCTTATTATTTTTTACCAATTTTTGAGGACTGTCCAGTTTTAGTTAATGTTATTGTTTTGCCAAAATTAAGCCATTTCTTCATGACCATCTTCACAGTGATAAAGGTATATCTAATACCTTTAAAAACAATTTGTGCACTTCTTCTGACTGATAACTTTCAACAATGAGATCCCTGTGTTGTTTTGTTAACTGCTTATAGATCATGATTTTTTATATAAAATTCAACTAAAGAAAATGTCCCGAAAATCATACTAGAACAACAAAACTTTATATGAAGGTAATAAGAAACGTCTAATATCTTGGAAATATTTTGTAACCTTCTCACTGATAACTTTCCATATTGAGATCCCTATGCTGTGTTGAAAGCTGTTTTCAAACCATGGACTTTGCTCTAATATGCAACTAAGGAAATGTCAAAAAAATCCTACTGGAATATATAAAATGTATATGGGATTAACCAAAATCCCTTTAAATTATGGTATCTGTGTACTGAACACTAGTTAACATGAGTTTAAATGTGATTGGTTAATTATGGATAAAACCACATCCCCAATTATGAGGATGTTCACACTTATGCAGCCACATTATTTTAGATTTTTTATTTTTATTCCCCCCTCCCATAAAATCATGTCAGTTTTTCTCAATGGATTTGCACATATTATAGGTGATATTAAAGGTGGAAAAAGTTTTGAAATGATTCTCCTTTGTATGATTTTACTTTTACATGGCAAAAATCCTGCATTTTCACCGGGGTGGGTAGGCTTTTTATATTCTGTATATCTAATATATTTCAGGAACCTAAATTCTCTAAAAAATCAATTGCACCACACTAACTATCCTTGTAGCAGACTCCATGTCATAAACCAGAATATTTGTTAACAATCTTGTTACAATATATATTTATAATCATTCTTACTGTTAATCCACTTAGTGTTATATTACACTTAAATATTTATGAATATTGTGATTAACATAACATTAATATACAAAAAACACATAATTATTAAATTGAAAATAATATGTTGAGATCAGATCTAGATATGTCACAAATTAGAGTCTAATATGGTTCTTACCTTACTCAGAGTCTTGAAATGCAGTTAATAAAATATTCCTGCATTGTAATGTGTAGTTTCTATCTTCTTTATGTATAGCTTGTCAAATAAATCTTAGCTTGTAGAATTTAATATTAAACTGCAGTTCCATATTAGTCTACATTATAGACCACACGAAGTACAGACTATCCCCTTCACTTACAGTACATTCAGCGTGGCCATGAGTTTAATTACTGTTGAAAATATCCTATCAAACATAACACAAAAGAACGCCAAAGGATCAGAATGCAGAAACTATTCAACTTGCTGACTAACTTTGCTTTCTGTGTTATTTACCAAACTACACAAAGAAAGTGCTGTCCATTCAAAACACATTTCTAAACTCTTTTCACAGAAAGTCACTGAACAAATAGTCCCATGTCCTAAGCTATAGCTACATCCCCTGTGAATACTGCTACTAGCTTTGGGAATGGAACTGAGTGACACCACAAGTCACAATTGTACACTTCTGTAAACAACTTGGAAAGAGGAATGATCCATCATCTTAACTTTTTACTTGCTCTACTTAGAGATGATGGGTGTAAAATCTGTGAAATTATAAACTTACGCTGGTACACTGTGAGCTAAGTATATGGAATTATAAATTGATATCATGTTGTGAAATCTGAAATATTTGCTCATTTTTTGTATTTTTGTTGGTGGTTGGTGGGGATTTGCTTCAGATAAATTAGGAAAGAAATCTGTTAGCAACGTGTTATGAAAAAAAGAAACTCACACTCACTTTTTCATCTGGGCGCCTTATACCTATCCCATTGCTGCTCTCCACCGGTACTCCGATGAGCTTCTTTTCAATCTTCTCCTGTCTCTGAATTTTCCAGCATTCCACACGGAGTCTAACCAGTGGGGTAAAGGAAATGCTCCAAAATTTGAATTTATTAAACTACAAATTATTAGGGAAATCATAACTAAAATGATTTTTTTAGAATTGAATTGCTCGCCTCTACAATTGGCAAATTGTAATACATGATCAAAATAAATTTGAAAGCAAAAAATAAAAGCAAACATATTTATTTTTCCTCTAGGTTTTCAGTCCTATGAACAAGTAACGTGAAAAGTGAAAATCAAATTCATGTAAACTAATACATTGTATTTTGCAATAATGGGGCCTGCGAGGCGTATGCACTCCGCTGTCAAGTTTCTCCATTTGTGTTTCAGCCCTACCAGGTCCTTCACTTGTCTCTTAGTCACTTATTGACCCCAGATATGGAGCTACATACCACTAAACACTGCCCATATCCGAAAACATCATAATATATAAACCTTGCTGGCAAGTTATTGCGGTACTTCGAGAGGAAGAACTGTCTCTGAGGAAGAACCTGGTGTAAGGTTCGAAACGCGTCAGGCGTGGGGGGTCTGTTTTCCCCTTTATGGTTTTATCATGAAATTATGTGAATAAAACTTATCGTGGATTTTATTAAGTCTCCAGTGCCGGATCTTCCTTCTCTCTTCATGGGTACTTCGAGAATGCCCATAATCACTACTGTTCTCCATTTAGTTATTGCTTCTATCTCATTTTATAAATTAGGCTTCAATTTCAATTATATTTGTCATTTCAATTGACTGGGTCCCCTGGTTGGGTTTACAAGCCAAGACAGTAGATACAATATAAGAATATCATAATAGCAATAGGAAAGCCAGAAATGATAATAAACCAGTTGACAATGCAGAGTAATATGCGGACTGCCTGGATCTTTTAATTGTACAAGTGGTCTGAAAGTAATAAAGTATAGTTACACTATTGCTAACACTTAAGGCACTTTGTGCACATTTTTATGAAAGAGTGTGAGCCCATCTGCCAGCAACAAGGCAGCATCTTTTATATGATACCTTATAGTTACATAGTTATTACATTTAAAAAAAAAGCCGTGTCCAAGTTCAACCGAGGGATTTCAGAGAACTCAAAAGATTCACTTCCTTTTGTGCCTATGTCTCAAATATAGACAATTTTTCCGTGTATTTAATTTCTAGAAATCAATATTACTGGAAGTCCCTGGGTAAAACCTTAGAAGAAATTCATCAAGACTGACATATCATATCCCAGTCTTGAATCATAAACTTACTTAAGATGCTATAAATTTAAGATGATCCAGATAGAATAAATTTGATGCATATTTGGGTTGTTCTTGAGCCAGAAAATGTAATCCACACCATTTATGGTTTCGGTGAATAATTTACCTAAAATGTACTCCAGTTTTCTGGTGTATATTTGTTGGGTCATGATGCTTTTGCTAAGCTCTACACAGTCTTTAGCATATGGAAAAAAGTTAAAACATTTCTGCACAATTGACACTTACAGCGAATGACTAAAAAGTGGTGTAGGAGGCTGATAAATTCCTGCACTACTGTATGTGCAATGGAGTTGAGCGGATATCTCGAAATTCAATGGTAGTAGATTCGCTCATGTAAGAAAGCAAATGTAATATGCACTGAATAAATTAAAAATGGTCTGAATTGGCCAGTAAGGGTTTCAAAAATGTTATACCCATCTGTGCTTGGCCTTCACTGAATTTGACTTGCCCCCACCAGGTCTCTGATCAGTTTTTCTCTTTTTTGTTTTCTATCTTCTTTATACTATTTTCTCTTTGGATGGGTAAGCCATTCACTAGGCCTCATGTTGTCATAGGGGGTGATGCACTTGATTGATCTGCATAGCAATCCACATAATAACATGAAACAAAACACAAGTCATTAATGTGTCTCTCGACCCACATGATGGTGTGAGCCTCGTGAGTAAAAGACCCAGCCAGATCAAAAATAGGACATAAAATAAAGAAGATGGAAGAAATAAAAGTTAATCATATGATCAAAAAGTTAAGGGGGGAGTGAAGTGATTATAAGATTTTTTTAACCCCTTCTCTGCTCTCTATAAGTCAGCAAAATAGCAGTCATTTTGCTAGATTCGCTGAAACCAAATTGCAAAAGATTCTTATGTGAATCTGAAATTTTTTGAAAAATTTGAGGTCAATTTGATTCACTCATCTCTACTATAAAGGTTCAGTTGCTTATATGCAGATATACAATACATAAAGTGGCATAAAAAATATTCATAGAGCAAGGCCCTTTCCACATTTTTTGATGTTACACCTACAAAATTAGAATATCATCAAAAAGTTAATTTATTTCCGTTCTTCAATATAAAATTTTTTGTTAATGTTGATAATTATGGCTTACAGCCAATGAAAACCCAAAAGTCATTATCTCAGTAAATTAGAATACTTTATAACGCCAGCTTGGAAAAATGATTTTAAAATCCAAAATGTTGGCCTACTGAAATGTATGTTCAGTAAATGCACTCAATACTTGGTTGGGGCTCCTTTGACGTCAGTTACTCCATCAATGTGGCGTGGCATGGAGGCGATCAGCCTCTGGCACTGCTGAGGTGTTATGGAAGCCCAGGTTGCTTTGATAGCAGCCTTCAGCTCGTCTGCATAGTTCGATGTCTCTCATCTTTCTCTTGTAGATAAATGAACGGGTTAATGTGGATATAGTCTGCGCTGCTGAATAATCATATGTCCAAATGTATTTCACATAAAGAGAGGAGGTTTATTCAAAGTGTTTCAAAGTCTAGATGACTTAATCAGGAATTACCATTACAGAGTCAAAACAACGTTGCTGTCTTAAATATATAGAATTTCAAATATTGGCGCCAATGGGATCACCTGACAAACTGACAATGTCAGAGTTCACAGATACAGTGGGGCAAAAAAGTATTTAGTCAGTCAGCAATAGTGCAAGTTCCACCACTTAAAAAGATGAGAGGCGTCTGTAATTTACATCATAGGTAGACCTCAACTATGGGAGACAAACTGAGAAAAAAAAAATCCAGAAAATCACATTGTCTGTTTTTTTTTTCATTTTATTTGCATATTATGGTGGAAAATAAGTATTTGGTCAGAAACAAGCAATCAAGATTTCTGGCTCTCACAGACCTGTAACTTCTTCTTTAAGAGTCTCCTCTTTCCTCCACTCATTACCTGTAGTAATGGCACCTGTTTAAACTTGTTATCAGTATAAAAAGACACCTGTGCACACCCTCAAACAGTCTGACTCCAAACTCCACTATGGTGAAGACCAAAGAGCTGTCAAAGGACACCAGAAACAAAATTGTAGCCCTGCACCAGGCTGGGAAGACTGAATCTGCAATAGCCAACCAGCTTGGAGTGAAGAAATCAACTGTGAGAGCAATAATTAGAAAATGGAAGACATACAAGACCACTGATAATCTCCCTCGATCTGGTGCTCCACGCAAAATCCCACCCCGTGGGGTCAGAATGATCCCAAGAACGGTGAGCAAAAATCCCAGAACCACGCGGGGGGACCTAGTGAATGAACTGCAGAGAGCTGGGACCAATGTAACAAGGCCTACCATAAGTAACACACTACGCCACCATGGACTCAGATCCTGCAGTGCCAGACGTGTCCCACTGCTTAAGCCTGTACATGTCCGGGGCCGTCTGAACTTTGCTAGAGAGCATTTGGATGATCCAGAGGAGTTTTGGGAGAATGTCCTATGGTCTGATGAAACCAAACTGGAACTGTTTAGTAGAAACACAACTTGTCGTGTTTGGAGGAAAAAGAATACTGAGTTGCATCCATCAAACACCATACCTACTGTAAAGCATGGTGGTGGAAACATCATGCTTTGGGGCTGTTTCTCTGCAAAGGGGCCAGGACGACTGATCCGGGTACATGAAAGAATGAATGGGGCCATGTATCGTGAGATTTTGAGTGCAAACCTCCTTCCATCAGCAAGGGCATTGAATATGAAACGTGGCTGGGTCTTTCAACATGACAATGATCCAAAGCACACCGCCAGGGCAACGAAGGAGTGGCTTCGTAAGAAGCATTTCAAGGTCCTGGAGTGGCCTAGCCAGTCTCCAGATCTCAACCCTATAGAAAACCTTTGGAGGGAGTGGAAAGTCCGTGTTGCCAAGCGAAAAGCCAAAAACATCACTGCTCTAGAGGAGATCTGCATGGAGGAATGGGCCAACATACCAACAACAGTGTGTGGCAACCTTGTGAAGACTTACAGAAAACGTTTGACCTCTGTCATTGCCAACAAAGGATATATCACAAAGTATTGAGATGAAATTTTGTTTCTGACCAAATACTTATTTTCCACCATAATATGCAAATAAAATGAAAAAAAAACAGACAATGTGATTTTCTGGATTTTTTTTTCTCAGTTTGTCTCCCATAGTTGAGGTCTACCTATGATGTAAATTACAGACGCCTCTCATCTTTTTAAGTGGTGGAACTTGCACTATTGCTGACTGACTAAATACTTTTTTGCCCCACTGTACAACACATGACATTCATTAGTTAATGCATATTTGAATAAAATAGATGTTTATACATTGATATTTCATAATATTAACAACAATTTTTTATTCCATAGTGCAAATGCAAAGATGAAAAAAAGAAAATAATTTTATAAAAAAAGAAAACAAGAAAGTATGTGCTATGAATGAGTCACTGAGGAGGAAAAAACAAAAAGCAAACTAAGCCCAGAAAACCGGAGAGGTTGGTAACTAGCGGATTGCAGACCCCTGATCCTCTCCACAACAACTACCAGTAGCCGTGGAGCGTGCCTACGGTGGTCCTAGACGCCTCGTCACGGCCGGAGAACTAAATAAGCCTAAAGATAGAAAGGGAAAATCTAAACTGCCCCAGAGCAAATCCCAAAGCAATAGACAGCCCCCAACATGTATTGTCGGTGAAACAAGATGAAAACACAGACACAGATAGAAAGATAGGCTGAGCAAACGATGGGGCCCTCACTAACTAGAAAGGACAGGAAAGAAAAGCTGCTGTCTGCAATCACGCAAAAAACCTTGCCAAAAAAAATGTCCAACATGTCTGAGAGAAAAAGGCCCTGAAGTCGCTAGACTTCAAAACACTGTATCAACACTCAGGTATATTCTGAAGACAGAGCAAAAGAGATCAACTGATCAGAGACAAAATGGGGATTCAGCCCAGTCCCAGCCAGGGCTGGCTGAACACAAAAACTAAGTAAACCAGACAAAAACTCATAAGAACAATAGCAGAGAAAACTTAGCTTTAGGAAGGCAGGAACCAAACTGGAAACCAGAAGCCACAGTCAGGAAAAATCACCAGCAAGAAACTAGGGAGTCGGCTGCCTTAAATCCAATCAGAAACTCCTGATGTCCAATCGCAGTCCTCTTCCTCAGGTGGCCGGTCTCTGCCATTTAGATCAGCTTCATTACCTCCCTTCACCAACAGAGGGAGTCCATATAGAGAACTCACTACTCCTCTGTCAGCACAGCCAGCTCCATAACCCTCACCAGAAGCCAGAGGCAAACCCGAAAATGAGCTCACAACAGTATGGATACGAACTCAAAAGGACACAATCAACAAGTGACTTTCCTTATGGATCTGTGCGTGAGACACAGTGTATGCTGAAAACTCTGAACAAAGAATGAGAATATAAGCAACAAATAATGAAGAATAAATGTAAAAAAATATGTAAATTTTAATATACTTGATAAATGGTTAAAAAATATCAATAAATAATGTTTTTTTTATAAAAATATGTTATTAAAATATATTAAACTGACATTAAAATATGTTGATCACTAATTAATATAAAAACAATAACTGTATCACAAATATTAATTGAAAAAATTATTTTAAGACAAAGTGTTTTTCTGATTGTTATCTAAGGGAATTGAACTTACATGAATGTGAAATAGAGGATCATCACAATTGCTTGACAATAGGCAGCAGTAGTCAACTGAATCACCCTGCATATTCGAGCAGGACTAGAATGAAAGATATTTATCATTTACTAGACACTCTTTAAAAGCGGCTACAACACAGCCACTTGCTTGACCAGTGGATCTACCACAGCGGATAACTTTATATGCTGTATTAAAGCTCCATCTGGTGAGTAGAATTTCATTATATTAATTCACTTTGCCCAGAATAAGACCCTATTTGCGCTGCTCTCTCCAGCAGCATTCCTCATCTTTCTCTTGACAATACCCCATAGATTCTCTATGGGGTTAAGGTCAGACGCGTTTGCTCGCCAATCAAACACAGTGATACTGTTGTTTTTAAACCAGGTATTGGTACTTTTGGCAGTGTGGACAGGTGCCATGTCCTGCTGGAGAATTAAATTTCCATCTCCAAAAACCTTGTCAGCAGAGGAAAGCATGAAGTACTCTAAAATTTCCTGGTAGACGGCTGCACTGACTTTGGTCTTGATAAAACACAGTAGACCTACACCGGTAGATGACATGGCTCCCCAAACCACCACTGATTGTGGAAACTTCACACTAGATCTTGGAAATCAAGGTCCCAGAGTCTGGAGGAAGAGTGGAGAGGCACGCAATTCAAGTTGCTTGAGGTCTAGTGTGAGAAGAAAAAGTAGTATTGGGAGTAAACCCTTGCAAACACGGGGAGAACATACAAACTCATTGCAGATGCAGTCCTTGGTGGGGTTGGAACCCAGGACACCAGTGCTACAAGGTTGCTTATGTTTGTGTGTTGACAACTCAATGTTCCCGGGGTTGTAAGCCTATCACTGCAATACATATTGTGTACCTCAATGCTGTCTTAGGGAAAACCATGGTCAAGGAATATCTTTAAGCATGTTTTGACACTACGGAACGGATGCGTCCCTTTCCAGGGGGAAGCAAATGGCAAAATTTACTTTTGCATCATGGATCAAACAGACTGGCAACCCAATAGTCAGCACTCTTTCGAATCCTAACATTACAGGGAACAATAACAATCACCTCTTCCCTCTCATCCTTCTCATCCTTCTCCATTTGTTCCTCCCATGGCACCTGCCTGTTAGAAGACAGACTAGAACTTAGAGATATTGTTAACCCTTCTACATCCTCCTCTGCTTCTTCCTCTTCCTTCGGGAACATCACCTCCTCACTCAGACTATTCAAAGTGTGTTTCAGCATGTAGATGACAGTAATAGTTTTGCTGATGATGGCATCGTCAGCGCTAACCATCTTGGTAGCCATTTCAAAAACGTATAGAAGGGTGCAGAGGTCTTTCCTCTGTGTCCACTCCGCAAGTGTGAATTGCATCACAACTATACTGCATTGGGCCAGGCTATGAATATTGTCATACTGCACCAGTTCTTGGCACTGCTGCCACAGTCACTGCAACATGGGCAGAGTTGCATTCCATAGTGTCATCACATCGCATATCAACTGGTTAACCGGTAGGCAAAAAAAATTCTATACCAAATTAAGTGGAATGGTGTAAGTGAGCGCACAAAGACAGTGGTTTCAGCATCAGCACATCCAGACTGGGACAATGGCGGAGGGATTTCTTTACCATCAGGTTGAGGATGCGAGCCATGAAGGACACGTGAGGTTGCCCCAGCATACAGCCGCCACCAGGTTTGCACTGTAATTGCACATGACCTTCTCTGGCTCCAGGTTCACTGGAAACAGCCATTGCTAACACTCAGCATGGATAGCTGTCCACAACACTTGATATGTATGACTGTGATCTTGTTTAGGGTGGCCTATCACGTTCCCTAATCAAAGTCCTTTTATATATAGTCCATTCTCAATTTCTCTGATCATAATCCTCCATCAAACTTCATGGCTCCCAAAAACACTACAAATATTGGCTGGTGACAAGCTCATGCTTATCTACCTCCCACTTCCTCAAGATGGCTGGGCCATCTTGAATAAATAAGTAAATAAGCACCGGTACTTTGTCACCCCCACCTCATTGCAGATTGTAAGCTCTTATGGGCAGGGTCATCATTATCTTTGCATTAATTATTGCATTATGGTTAACTTTGTTATGACTGCTGTATATGAACTGTTGAATCGTAAAGCGCTGCGGAGTATGTTAGCACTATATAAATAAAGATTATTATTGTTATTATTATTACATACAGAGGTTTGTCCCGCAAGCCCAGAGGATTCCACGACTTAGTGTCTAATGACACCACTGTCTAGTGCTTTAGTTTTCCATCTCCTGGTGTGTAGTAGTTTAGCTCTTCAACCCAAGATGTTTAGTAGTTTATTTCTCCAACCACTGTTGTTTATTACTTTAGTTTTCCATGTTCTGGTGGGTATTTGTTCCATTCTCCAACCTAAGCTATTTAGTAGTTTAGTTCTCCAACCTCTGTTGTCTAGTAGTTTAGTTCTCCTTATGGTGTGTAGTGGTCTAGTTCTCCATCCCCAAGTGCCCTGCAAGCCTTGGGCTTCCAAGACTTGTGAGGCAGCCCCTTCCCTGACTGCCCCCACAGCCACCAGAGTCTCCCAGTGCCTAGTCAGCAAGATGTAATGCTCCTGTTCATGCTTGCTAGTGCAGGTGTTAGTGTTGAAATGCACCCTGGCAGACATAGAATTGTTCAGGGAATGGGTGATGTTGTCTGTGACATGCTGGTGTAGAGCAGACACATCTTTCTTAGAGCAGTAGTGATGATTGGGCGACTAGACCTGGGGGACTGTGACAGCCATCAGCTTTCGGAACAAGTTTCTATCCACAAGGTGGAAAGGCTGCATTTCCGTGGCCAACAGATTCGATTGGCTATCCAATAATCACAGAGCTCACAGGCCGTGAGTCACGCAGAACTTTGATCTTTGGAGCAAAGAGCTTTCAAATGGCCACTATTGTCCAGACAATGACACAATTGGGCAACAATTAAACAAGGAGGCCGCAGGCTGTTCACAATAATTAGTTCTTTGAAAACTATAGTGAGCATGTGGCATATCCACCACCAGATTACAATACATGGAATAAGTGTATGTACCGCGATACGATCATTGCTAATTTCACAATAACCCCACACTCCTCGCTGCCAACAATAATCCTGTTTTTAAAAAAGTAAATAAATACAGGCACATTGGATGACATTCTTCTTTTGAGGTTCACACCATCATGGTCTTCCATCTCCTTGCCCTGAGAGTAGTGGTTATATACCGTCTCCCAGGCTCATCCACCCACTTCCTTGACCACTTTTCTGCTTTGCTGCCACACTTCATGTCCTCAGAATTTCCAACCCATATCCAGGGAGACTTCAACAGCCCCACCTCCCCAACTGCATCCCCGCTTCTACCTCTAGCCATTTCTTGTGGCCTCTCACAACTTTTAATGTCTGAGACACACAAAGATGGTAACACCCCTGATTTGGTCTTTGTGCAGCTCAGTTCAAGCTCCTACCTAGATAACTCACCTCTTACACTTTCTCTCTTGTGAAATTAGGAGTATAAACACAATTTAGACATTTTTAGAAGCTCCCTAAAAACACATCTGTTTAGGGTGACCTAACATGTTCCCTAATCAAAGTCCTTTTTATTTATAGCCTATACTCTACGTTATACTCTACAACCCCGAGGTTGTATGGATACTAATGGTCCTGCAGCAGACACGGGAGGAATAGAAGTTGTCACCACTTTATTCCCACACAAGACTTGGGGCACAACAGCAACGAGAGTGAGCCGGGACTTAGTAGCAAGGAATCCCCGAAGCAGGCTACAGCTGTCTGCCGTACAAGTAGAGTTTATAGGAACATCTGACAGGAGGAACTCCAGTGTAACTCAGTACTGAGAGCACTTCACTATAGGCGCAAAAGGGAGACATCCAGAAAAGGCACATATGTTGGCGGAGTGTTGGAAGGGAGTACTTCATCTTTCCTGGAAGTTGGCTGAGCCCCTGACCAGGAGGACACGGTACCGAGGCGGGCACCTGTATGCTCAACAGACTTGGAGTAAAGCTTTGGAACTGCATGCCCTGGTGTCCTCCGCTTATTACTGCGCCACCCACTCAGCACTGCTACATCTCGGTGCCGGACACTGCACTCTCTCCCTTAACACCTATCTTCTTCATCTACTCTGCCCTGGGACTACAGCCCTACCTGTGGAGGGCTACGCCATCATTGCTGCACCACACCAGCTGTCCCAGATCTGTCTGCAGCGTCGGCTTAACATCTTCATTGCCGAACACCACAGGTGGCGTCACGAATCATTCACTCATAAACTTTATTCCATCACCCTTAGCCCCCCTTTTTTTACAATGGACGCCCAGGGCCACAGACCGGGTCACAGCTACTGTGACATCTTCCTTTGAAATCCACCGGGCCCGGCTCCGAGTACCCCATGGCCCTGGCACGGGGCAATCCATAAGCACCTTTGTGTTAACCCCATCTCATTGTAGATTCTAAGATCTGAAGAGCTGGGTCATTATTATTTTTGCTTCAAATGTTTGATTATCATAAACTTTATAACTTTTGACTGTTTTATATGAACTGCTGACTTGTAAAGCTTTGCGGAATATGTTTACGCTGTATAAATAACGGTTATTATTAGTAGATTGAAGATGGTGAAGTTCAAGCTCTTAGCTTTGGCATGTGTAGGAAGAAACAATCTTTTACATGAGCACAACTGCACAAGTGAGGGCTGGCTGCTGTGCTGACAGAGGGTTGAGTAGGGTGAACATGACAAGCTGCTGGACTGTGAAAGATGTGCAGGCGAAGATATTACGGTGGATTGAGAAAGATAGGGTGTGCTTGGTATCTAAGATCAGTCAAAAACAGCAGGAATGTCCACTTCCATATCAGCTGATGGGCTCTCACTCACCTCAACTGCAGTGGCTAAACAAGTGGAGGTTCTGCGACTGGAGACCTGTGTGACAACACTTGCCACAGCGATTGAGGAGGAAGAATCAGAAGATGCGACTGATGAAGTGGACAGTGGTTGGCGAGGCCCACTTGTCCGCATTTTAGTACAGGGAGATTCTCCTATTAGTACATGTTGAATGTGCATGTGCCAGTTCATGCATGTAGTAGTCAAATTATTTCATCAACTCTACTCTGTCGTTTTTAACAAATTTGGCAGATAATGTGATTCGTGTCTGAAAAAAAGACACAAGCAACTGCAGACCCGCAAACGCTGCTGGCCACTAACAGATTTGGGCTGAGAATGCATTGCTTGTTACAGTGACATAACTCTGTGTCTGCAAGAAGTCACAACATTACCCCCTCATCTTTGTCCTCCTCCTCTGCTAATCAACTCAGATGCATGCCTCTGGGTTTACACCAAGTTTGATTTAATACCTCATTGTCATCCTCTCTGTTTTCCGACTCCTCGCCTTGAGAGTCACCCTCCTCCTCTTCTAGCCCTGACAGCACAGTACAGTCCATGTGCGCCTCAAGTATCTGAATCTTATCAGAGTACCCTCCACCCCCCCAGAGTTAAGGTCTGTTGATGAGGGATTGGATTCTGCTCTGACCCTACTTTGGCCCTGGATCAAACTGAAAAAATATTTGGGCATCGGTGCAGATGATTTCCTTCTCTTGACTCTGTAAATCTTTGGGGTACACTTCCAATGCCCATGGCATGGAATGTGTGAACAGATCTGCAGACTCAGCAATCTGTGATTCCCTACAGTCTTTGGGCAGTTGGAGAGTTGTGATTTGGGGGAAATCAAGGGTAAGGGGAGGCCAGGACTGTAGTCATGGCCAAAGACACTGAAGCATCTGTGTCCCGACCTTCCCTCACATGTGAGATGTTGGTTTATTATTTTACATTATTTCTAGGAGACCAGGGCGTCGGTGATTTGGTATGAGGTGAGTATAATGGGTTTTTATTTTTATCTGAATATGTATGTAATTTTACTTTTTTTTTTTTTTTTACCTGTGAGCATAGGTGCCGGCAAGTGATACTACTCTCCCATAAGCGGCACTTGCTGTCACTGTTATCAGTGACAGCAGACATAGCCAGATGGGAGCAGTAGTCTCATCCACCCATGCCTGCTTTTTTACCATCGCTAAGGCTGCATTCACACGTCGCGGGATTTTTGCATTTTAGCGGCGGTTTTTAACATGCGATTTTGCCACGAAAACGAAAAAAAAGCATCCCATGCTATCCTATGGGATTCCGCAATGCTGTGGTAATGCTGCGGATTTTCCAGTGGTGGAATCGCATCGCTGAAAAATGCGCAGCATGCTCATTATTTTGCGGAATCGCGGCATTTCCACCCACATAGGAATGCATTGTTCTGCTTACTTTCCGCATGTGGCTGTGCCCACCATGCGAAGCAGAGCATTTGCGGATGTACCCACGGTCCGGAGGAGAGGAGACTGTCCTCCAGGCTCTGGGTACCATATCCCTGTAAAAAATAGAATTAAAATAGAAAAGTCGTGTTATATTCACCTTCCGATGTCCAGCACAGTGTCCCCAGGCTTCAGCAATACACGCGGCAGGTCCCGTTCCCAGTAATGCATTGCGATGACCTTTGCTGATGTCGCATCTCGCGATACTGTAGCGGTCTCGCGAGACCACGACATCATCAAAGGTCATTGCTGCAATGCATCACTGGGAATGGGACCTGCCAGAGCACCACGGAGGCCTGGGGCCGCTGCGCAGGACATCGGAAGGTGAATATAACACGATTTTTTATTTTTTTTATTATTTTTAACATTAGATCTTTTACTACTGATGCCGCATAGGCAGCCTCAATAGCAAAAAGTTGGTCACACTCGTCAAACACTGTGTTTGACGAGTGTGACCAACCTGTCAATCAGTTCTCCAAGCGATTCTACAGATCGCTTGGAAAATGCTAGCATTCTGAAAGCTAATTACACTTGCAAATCGCTAGTTTTTCCACGGGAAAATCGCGGGAATTTAAAATGCAATTTTCCCGAGGAATGAAATTCCAGAATTCCCGAGGTAACTTCCGCGGGAGTTCCGCTACGTGTGAACTTAGCCTAAGGGTCACATTCAGCTGCGGGATCACATTGACATCTGCCAGCATGATCCCACAGAGCTTTGACCAACAGTACCGGTGGTAGTGTTACCGCACACAGTCGCAGACAACCATAAACAGCCGCACACATAACATACACACAGCTGCATACACATGCAGAAACCCGCACACACGCAGATGCCTGAACACACACACAGACCTCCGCACAGACCTTTGAACACATATGCAGACACCCGCACACACACAGACACCTGCACACACACAGACACCAACAGACAGACACACACATATTCTCCACTCACACATAGTCTCCGCCCATACATATATTCTCCGCCCACACACGGTTCCTCCTTCTGACATAATTTTTTCCTTTTCTGCAGCATTTTTTCCAGCACATCCGCAGCAAATCCGCAAGCCTTTTTACACCTGCGCTTTTGCTGCAGATGTGAGTGACTCAATGGAAGTTAATGGCTGCAGAAATGCTGCAGATCCTCGAAAAGAACTGATATGCTGCGGAAAATAAAACGCTGCAAAAAAGGATGGAAATTTCCACAGCATGTGCACAACAATTCAGGAATGCCATTGATTATCATTGCTTTAATAATCCATTGCGGATTTATAGCATTTCCATGCAAAAAAAACCACTGTAGAAACGCAACAAATCTGCAACATGTGCCTATAGCCTTCAAAGATAACCACTGCCAGATCACAGGTCCTATAGCATCCACAGTGCCTCCATCTGCCTCATTATAGGTATATTTCAGAGATTTACATGGAAACCCCGGTGTAAGTGCACAGCGCAGAGCGCAGGACAAATGTGTGCCAAGCCTTACTATGATCTTTGTGAAGCAGAATTAACAAAACAGCAGGTGAAGAATTGGTTTTATCTACTTTTTACGCCTCTCTTTGAGCGATATAAGTGATTAGGAGACTTTATTCTTCTGGTCGGTGTGATTACAGCGATACCAGATTTATATCGAGTTAATATGTTTGGCTCCTCTCACACACTAAAAGACACTTTTTATTGCCCAAACTAGCTTCACCATATTTTTTTTTTTTTTTTGAACAATAAATTTTTTTATTGAAGGTTTACATTTTACAAATAAGGTGATAGCTTCACCATATTTTGAGAGTTGTAATTATTTCGACCCATATTCCCTCCCTAGGGCTCTGTCCAGCAGTAGAAATATTTTCCAAACTTGTCTCCCCTGATATAGAGTCCCTGGCCAAAAAGCTTAACTATTCTTCCAATCTTAGTAAAAAAGAAAATTTAGCACTGCCTGAATCAAAATCAAGGGACGACGTTCTATTTAAATTGAAGGATAAAGGTGGAAACCTTGTGATTTGGCCATCGGATATGTACGATAAACAAGCGTACAAAATACTTTGAGATGGTAAGTGTTATGGTAAAATCCACTGACTTCTTTCCAGAAGGAAGTAATAGGAATCCTGGAAAAACCATACAATGATGGAATAATTTGCAAGAAATTATTAGAGAAAATTTCTAAACACCACCCAAGGTTACCAACACTCTACCTCACCTGGTTGCCCCATAATGGCAGGAAATAGTGGTCTGTGTGAAATTATAGCCAATATAGTGGATCACTTCTTGAAATAATAATAATAGTGATTACTCTTCCATCCTATATCAGAGATCCTACTATGGTATGGAGAAAAATACGATCATGGTCACCGCTAACATCAAATCCCTATACACTTCAATTCGACATCGCAATGGATTAAAAGCAAAGACATGGTATCTGCATTCCAGTAATTCTGAAAAATCTCTAGGAATTTTTGCACAATCATAATGCTTTTATATTCAATTCACAATTTTATTTCAACTAAAAGGCTCAGCAATGGGGGCATCTTGTGCACCCTCATATGCCAATCTGTTTATGGTCGCCTGGGAATGGAGTGTTTTTCAGGGGGACATGTTCCAGAAATGGAAATGGTCCATAATTGAATCAGATATATAGACAATATTTTTTTCATCTGTGAGGGCACTAAGCAACAACTTGGGGGACTTTTGCAAAAACTCAATTCAAATGACCAGAATATAAAATTATCCTTTAAGTCAGGAAGAACTTTGGAGTTTCTTGATATTAAAATCACAGCGTCAACCTTACACACCAATGTTTACCAAAAGCCAACAGAAACAAACTCCTTTTGGCGGACTCGTCTCATCCCAGATCCATGATTAGAGGCATCCCTACTGGACAATTTCTTAGAGTAAGGAGGATCTTCTAGGATGACAAAACATTTCAAAATCAATCACTGGACCCAGTATGTAGTTCCAACAATGGGGACATACCAATGGGATCATCAGACAAGGTTATAAGAGAACAACACATACCACAAAAGATGAAATGCTGTTATGATTGAGTCACCGTAGGAGGCAAAAACAGAAATGCTAGCTAAGTCCAGAAAACCAGAGAAGTTGGCAACTATCAGATTGCAGACCCCTGAACCTATCAGCACAACTAGCAGTAGCTGTGGGAGGTTCCTACGATGACTTAGACTCCTCGATCACAGCCGGAGAGATACATAGGCCTAAAGAAGGAAAGGGGAAATCTAACTGCCCCAGAGCAGACCCCAAAGCAATAGGCAGCCCCCCACATATAATGACAGTGAAGCAAAATGAAAAACACTTACACAGACAGAAAGACAGGCTGAGCAAAGACGGGGCCCAAAAACTACCTAGATAGGAACGGATAGGAAGGCTGCTGTCTGCAATCTGCCAAAACCCTATCAGAGACAAAAGCCAACAAGCTGATATAAAAATGGCCCTGAAGCAACTAAGCTTCAAAAACTAAATCAGCACTCAGGTACTTTCAGAAGACAGAGCTCACGGAACACTGCACACTCCAGCAGGGAGTGGCAGAATCCAAAAAGCAAGAGAAACAAAAACAAATCTTAAATGCAAAAAAGGCAAAACAGAAAACTTAGCTTTAGGAGAGAAGGAATCAGACTGGTGTCCAAGAGTCCACAGAGAAATCACCCGCAGGGCAGAAAGGGCGTAGGCTGCCTTAAATCCAGTCAGAGACTCCACTCAGCCAATCGTCTTCATTAGTCCCAGGTGCCTGATAATCAGGCTCACTACCTTCCTTCACTAGAATAGGGAGTTCACCAGGCCTCAGTGACGGAGGGGAAAATGAACTCACAACAAACTGCTGTATAACAAAAGTAACAAGTCCATTAAAAAAGATGGAGAATCCATACACTACATCTCTACATATTGTACGGAATGGCATGAACTGATAGCCATTCTACAAAAACACTGGAAAAAACTCCAAGTGGACACCATATTAAAACAGATCCTACCTACATCTACCTCTTGTGTTGCTAGAAGATCACCTAATTTGAAGGATCATTTAGTACATAGCCACTATGATCCTAAAAAGTCTACCACCAAAAAAAACTTAGGATCTGTTGTCTTCTTTCTATGCGGTGTCTGTTAGGCCTGTCTCAACTTGGTCAAAACTACTTCTTTTAAAAACCAAGATCAATCAAGAACCCTCCATATCAGGAAAGATCTGAAATGCTCTTCAAAGGGAGTCATTTACCACGCTGAGTGCCCATGTAGCAAAATATACATGGGACTTACAACCAGAGAGCTCAAGATTAGGGTCAGAGAGCATATTATTATTATTATTATTTATTTATATAGCAACATTGATTCCATGGTGCTGTACATGAGAAGGGGTTACATATAAATTACAGATATCACTTACAGTAAACAAACTAACAATGACAGACTGATACAGAGGAGAGAGGACCCTGCCCTTTCGGGCTTACACGCTACAGGATGGTGGGGAAGGAGACAGTAGGTTGGTTGGTTGCAGCAGTTTCGGTGTTGGTTGAGGTGATATCACCGGTAGTGGTGAGAGAGAAGGAGGTAGCGGGGTCATTGCAGGCTGTAGGCTTTCTTGAAGAGGTGGGTTATCAGTTTCCGTCTGAAGGATCCAAATGTGGTTGATAGTCGGACTTGTTGGGGCAAAGAATTCCAGAGAATAGGGGCAGTTCGGGAGAAGTCTTGAAGGCGGTGGGGTGAGGAGCGAATAAGTGTGGAGGAGAGAAGGAGGTCTTGGGAGGACCGGAGATTACGTGAGGGAAGGTATCGGGAGATTAGTTCAGAGACATATGGGGGAGACAGGTTACAGATGGCCTTGTAGGTTAGTATTAGTAATTTGAACTGGATACGCTGAGGGAATGGGAGCCAGTGAAGAGATTTGCAGAGGGGAGAAGCGGAGGAGTAGCAAGGAGAGAGATGAATTAGTGGGGCAGCAGAGCTAAGGATGGACTGGAGAGATACGAGGGTGTTAGCAGGGAGACCACAGAAAAGAATGTTGCAGTAGTCGAGACGGAAGATGATGAGGGCATGCACAAGCATTTTAGTATATTGAGGGTTGAGGAAAGAATGGATTCTGGAAATATTTTTCAGCTGGAGGCGACAGGAGGTAGAAAGAGCTTGGATGTGCGGTTTGAATGACAGGGCATAGTCAAAGGTTACTCCGAGGCAGCAGACTTCAGGTACTGGGGAAAGTGTGATGTCATTAATTGTTATAGCTAGGTCAGGTAAGAAAGATCTGTGAGATGGAGGAAAGATGATGAGTTCAGATTTGTCCACATTGAGCTTGAGGAAGCGAGAGGAGAAGAAGGAGGATATGGCTGATAAACACTCTGGGATTCTGGACAGCAGAGAGGTGACGTCTGGGCCACAGAGGTAGATCTGAGTGTCATCAGCATATTCGAGATACAGAGAATGCTGGCTCCACACAGGACAATACCCTTCTTAAAACTCTACCCACACATTTTAAGTTTCATAATTGCAACCCGAGAAGCCTTAGAATTGGAGGTATTGAGTTGACCAAGTTGATCTGGGGCCATGTGGTGGAGATGTGGGAAAAGTCTTCGCCTGTCTGGAAAGAAAGTGGATATACCATTTAGGTACTCTTAGCCCCTTTTGTCCTAATGAGAATTTTGGTTTTGTAGTGTATTTATAATGAGGTATTATGCTTTATGGGTTTTATGGGTGAGTTATCATTATTGTGGCTTTTAATTGCTTTTATTATGTATTGTTATATGTTACTATTATGTCTATTTGTGATCTATTTTACTCTATTTTCTTATATCATAAATCCTGTAGATGGAGGACCTGATGTTTCCAACTGACATTAAACCCAAGCACAGCTCTGCACTTATCTTGTACTACAATCCCCAATGAATGGTGGACATCTGCCAGGAGGATCTGAAGACAAAATATTTTTCTGGGAAAGAGAAAAAAAAGAACAAATGACTATTTATCAGTGGGTGCTTTATTATGGACTATTTATATTCTGGTTCGGAATACTTCCCCTCTTAGGACTAGGTCCTTGTAAGATCTATAATTTAACATGCATATGTTGATTTATTATTCATAATTTTCTTAGAATATTTCAGTTTTCCATAATAAGCCTTATTACCATAATATAATTTCCAAAAATATTTGTCTTTTTCTTTGAATAGTCTCCTTTTGGAGACTGCTGTCCTTTTTGGCCTTACAGACTCCTAAGGAGGTATATAGCCATTTTTACATTTTCAATTTTATTTTACAAAAAAAAATTATATATCTACAGTTAGGTCCATATATATTTGGACAGAGACATTTTTCTAATTTTGGTTCTAGACATTACCACAATGAATTTAAAAAAAAACAATTCAGATGCAGTTGAAGTTCAGACTTTCAGCTTTCATTTGAGGGTATCCACATTAAAATTGGATGAAGGTTTTAGGAGTTCCCTGTTTTTAAAGGGACCAAAAGTAATTGGACAGATTAAATAATTGTAAATAAAATGTTCATTTCTAGTACTTGGCTGAAAACCCTTTGTTGGCAATGACTGCCTGAAGTCTTGAACTCATGGACATCACCAGACGCTGTGTTTCCTCCTTTTTGATGCTCTGTCAGTTGCTGTTTGTTTGTGGGCCTTTCTGTCTGAAGTTTAGTCTTTAACAAGGGAAATGCATGCTCAATTGGGTTGAGATCAGATGACTGACTTGGCCATTCAAGAATATTCCACTTTATACGATGTCACTATATATGTATGGAATCATGGGATTGCGAGTTTATTTAAACTTTATTATAAAGTACATGTCACTTTATTTTAGATTTATACAAGCTTTTCACTTTGTATAATCCTCTTCTGATATTTTGATACATCTTATGGCAATTTTAGCTCACTAGGTACCTTTCACGTATGCACAAAGTTAGATACTATAATAAATAAATATATTTTCTTCACCTGTCTACTCATCACTTTCTTAGATTTATACTCCATTGGATCCGGTTCTTCCATTCTGCTTGCACTTCTCGCTGACTCTTGTTGTGTCTCGATGTATTCTCTATGACAGTGCACATGCGCTTCTTTGCTGACCCCGTCTCATTCCAGAAGCACCTCACCTATGTCAGCTTGCGTTCCACGCTTGCGGTTCATTGCGGCCCTGTCCAGGAAATGATGTAATACACGGAGAATGGCAGAAGTGTTATGTGCTGTAGCGTCATATGAGTGATCGGGTCTTCATGCTCATTGATTTCAGATATATTTAAATAGACCGCCACCCCTCACCTAGCCACATCCTCAGAAGATGCCAGCGGGGAGACGTGCATCAGGGTAAGGTAAAAACACTATGGATATATTATTGCACTATGATTGTATTGGCACCCTCTCCCAACTGTTGTATCAGCTTGGAAGCTGTGGTGATAAACCCGATCATATGCTTGAAAATCAACGGCATTTACAAGTAGGAATTTTCCATACTTTGAGCTAGATATACATTCAATTATACTATACGTTTGTAAAGATCATACTGCATATAATATACTTATCATACTACTATTCCTGCCATTTCTTATGTACTATTGCCTTATATTATAGCATATAATTATTCTTACTGACTGGCAATCATTTTTGCTTAATTAGAATTTGTGGCGTCTCCATTGTGAGGCACGCTGCTATTTTATTTACTCTAGTGTATTCATTGGTTTTAATCAGCATTAATAAAATTTATTCAGTTTTACTATTTTTTGTATCTGTTTCCTTTTTCTGATGTTATTTGGTATCAGGATTGTGCAATAATAACTGAGAGCCGGGTGTCTGCTCTCAGCCTCTGTGCATGCAAAATCGCTAGGACATATTCATACATCCCAGGTAAATAAGGGCCAAGTCACAGGGACGTATGAATATGTCTTGGGTGGGAAAGGGGTTCATACAGTTGAAAATAGACATGTTCGTTAACCCCTTAACAACCACTGATACACCTTTTAACAGCGGTAGTTAAGGGTACTTAAACCACAGCGCCATTAATTAATGGCTCTGTGGAAAAAGTGTATAGCACTCTCCAGAGACGGATTTTCTCTGGGGTCTTGGCTGCCGGGGTAGCCAAGACCCCAGAGAACATGATTCAGGTCGGTTTTTACCGACCCTGCTTTTGCGATCGCCGTTATTAACCGTATAACAACAACTAGAAAAAATAAAAGTCGCAATTTTGCATTTAATTTCTCTCTTCACTGATGTGATCGCACATTAGAGGAGAGAGAAATAAGGTCCCTGATCCCTCCGGTCCCTCTTGGTGGTCCTCGGGCCCACCTGCCTCCTCCACTGGGCACCGCCATCTTGGTCCAGGAAGAAAATGGCGGGCATATGCGCACTGCGCCCGCCGAATCTGCCAGCTGGCAGATTCCATTCATTCATTACAGGTACATTTTGATCGCTGTGATAAACTCTATCACAGTGATCAAAATAAAAAACAGTAAATAACCCCCCTGTTTATCACCCCCTTAGTTAGGTAAACATAATGAAATAAAGAAAATATATTTATTTTCATTTTTCCATTGGGGTTAGGGTTAGAATTAGGGTTAGGGTTGGAATTAGGGTTAGGGTTGGAATTAGGGTTAGAGTTAGAAATAGGGTGAGGGTAAGAATTAGGGTTAGGGTTGGAATTAGGGTTACGGTTGAAATTAGGGTTAAGGTTGGGATTAGGGTTAGGATTAGAGTTAGGGTTGGGGATGTGTTGGGGTTAGGGTTGGAGCTAGATTTGAGGGGTTTCCACTATTTACCAACTTTGGTGGTCTAATGTCTCCTGTTACACTTCTGAAAATATAAAAATTGGGGGCTAAAAAATCACTTTTGTGGAAAAGAAAAGATTTTTTTATTTTCACGGCTCTGAGTTATAAACTTCTGTGAAGCTCTTGGGGGTTCAAAGTGCTCACCACACATCTAGATAAGCTCCTTCGGGGTCTAGTTTCCAAAATGGCATCACTTGTGGAGGGTTTCTATTGTTTAGGCACATCAGATGCTCTGCAAACGCAACATGGCACCCGCAGAACATTTCATCAAAGTCTGCATTCCAAAATGGTGCTCCTTCCCTTCCGAGCTCTCCCATGTGCCCAAATAGTGGTCCCCCCACATGTGGGGTATCAGCGCAGTCAGGACAAATTGCACAACAACTTTTGTAGTCCAATTTCTCCTGTTACCCTTGGGAAAATAAAAAATAGCGGGCTAAAAAATCATTTTTGAGGAAAAATGATTTTTTTATTTTTACGGCTCTGCGTTATAAACTTCTGTGAAGCACTTTGGGGTTCAAAGTGCTCACCACACATCTAGATAAGCTCCTTTGGGGGTCCAGTTTCCAAAATCAGTTCACTTGTGGGGGTTTCTACTGTTTAGGCACATCAGGGGCTCTTCAAACGCAACATGACACCCGTAGAACATTCCATTAAAGTCTGCATTCCAAAATGGCGCTCCTTCCCTTTCGAGCTCTCCCATGTGCCCAAACAGTGGTTCCCCCACATATGGGGTATCAGCATACTCAGGAAAAATTGTACAAAAACTTTTGTGGTCCAATTTCTTCTGTTAGCCTTGTGAAAATAAAAAATAGCAAGCTAAAAAATCATTTTTGAGGGAAAAAAATGATTTTTTTATTTTCACTGCTAAGCGTTATAAACTTCTGTGAAGCACTTGGGGGTTCAAAGTGCTCAGCACACATCTAGATAAGTTCCTTAAGGGGTCTAGTTTCCAAAATGATGTCACTTTTGGTTTTTTTTCACTGTTTAGGCACATCAGGGGCTCTAAAAATGCAATATGGCATCTAATCTGAATTCCAGCCAATTCTGCATAGAAAAAGTCAAACGGTGCTCCTTCCCTTCTGAGCTCTGCTGTGCGCCCAAACAGTGGTTTACCCCCACATATGGGCGTACTCTGGACAAATTGCACAACAACTTTGGGGGTCTAATTTCTCCTGTTACCCTTATTAAAATAAAGATTTGGGGGTGAAAAGATCATTTTTGTGGAAAAAAAAATATTTTTTATTTTCACAGCTCTCCCATGTGCCCAAACAGTGGTTCTCCCCAAAAATGGGGTATCAGCGTACTCAGGAAAAATTGTACAACAACTTTTGTGGTCCAATTTCTCCTGTTAGCCTTGTGGAAATTAAAAATAGCTAAAAAAAATTTTTGATGGAAAAAAAGATTTTTTATTTTCACGGCTCTACATTATAAACTTCTGTGAAGCACTAGGAGGTTCAAAGTGCTTACCACACATCTATATAAGTTCTTTAAGGGGTCTAGTTTTCAAAATGGGGTCAATTGTTGGGGGTTTCCACTGTTTAGGCACATCAGGGGCTCTCCAAATGCAACATGGCGTCCGATCTCAATTCCAGCCAATTCTGCATTGAAAAAGTCAAACGGCACTCCTTCCCTTGTGAGCTCTGCTGTGCGCCCAAAAAGTAGTTTACCCCCGCATATGGGGTATCGGAGTATTCAGGAGAAATTGCACAGCAAATTTTGTGGTTCATTTTCTCTTTTAACACTTGTGAAAATAATAAAAATTGGTTCTGAATTAATTTTTTTTGCAAAAAAAGTCAAATGTAAATTTTTTCCTTCAACATTGCTTCAGTTCTTGTGAAGCACGTAAAGGGTTAATAAACTTCTTGAATGTGGTTTTGAGCACCTTGTGGGGTCCAGTTTTTAGAATGGTGTCACCTTTGGGCATTTTCTGTCATGTACACCCCTCAAAATGACTTTAAGGCTGGGTTCACACGTAGCGGAACTCTCGCGGAAATTACCGCGAGAATTCCGGAATTCCATTCCACGGGAAAATCGCATTTTAAATTCCCGTGATTTTCCGGCGGAAAAACTAGCATTTTGCAAGTGTAATTAGCTTGCAGAATTGCTAACGTTTTCCAAGTGATCTGGAGCATCGCTTGGAGAACTGATTGACGATTGAACATAGTGTTTGACGAGTGTGACCAACTTTTTACTATTGAGGCCGCCTATGCGGCCTCAATAGTAAAAGATAGAAAGTAAAAATAATAATAAAAAAAAAATATTGTTATTCTCACCTTCCAACGTCCCGCGCAGCCTTCCCGCCTCTCTCCACGCTCTCAGTCCCAGTAATCCTTTGCGACAATTACCGCGATGACGTCTGTTCTCGTGGGATTGCGACGTCACATTGTCATTCGCGAAGACGTTGCGCGAATGACCGCGAGACTTCGCGATCCCGCGAGAACGGACGTCATCGCTTGCAAAGGTTTACTGGGACCGGGAGCGTGGAGAGAGGCGGAAAGGCTGCGCGGGACGTCGGAAGGTGAGAATAACAATATTTTTTATTTTAAATTCCATTTTTTACAGGGATATGGTACCCAAAGCCCGGAGGACAGTCTCCTCTCCTCTGGACCGTGGGTACCATCCGCAAATGTTCTGCTTACTTTTCGCATGGTGTGCACAGCCACACGTGGAAAGTAAGCAGAACAATGCATTCCTATGGGTGAGGGATCTCCGTGAAATTAATGAGCATGCTGCGCTTTTTACCGCGAAGCAATTCTGCCGCGGTAAAAACCGCAGCATTAGCACAGCATTGCGGAATCCCATAGAAATGCATGGGATGCTTATTTTTCCCGTTTTCGCGGCAAAATCACGCAGTTAAAACCGCCGCGGAAACGCGAAAAAAACGCCACATGTGAACTCAGCCTAAATATGATGTGGTCCCTAAAATAAAATGGTTTGGTAAATTTTGTTGTAAAAATGAAAAATCGCTGGTCAACTTTTAATTTTACCACTAACATGAAGTACAATATGTCATGAAAAAACAGTCTCAAAATCAGCGGGATCCGTTAAAGTGTTCCAGAGTTATAACCTCATAAAGTGACAGTGGTCAGAATTGTAAAAATTGGCCTGGTCATTAAGCTGCAAAATGGCTCTGTCACTAAGGGGTTAAGCTCAACCAAATGAAAGGAATTGATAACAGGGATGGGGTTTATGTAGCATCTGGTCCAGAAGAAAAGGTTGATGGGAGCTCATCCTGCACCTATTTTGTTCCATGCTGCACTTGTTTAAACAAGAGCTATGTCCCTTGCTGTCACCAGTAAGGGTCTTTATAAAAAGGTGCCATCAAATTCAGGAGCATAGCAAAGAACATCAGAGCAGACATTCAATAAGTTATAGTAGATTAATATGTTTCTGCTATTTTTATACCAACAGACAGTAATGCGTTAAAATAGAGAACACTTACAATGCAATATACAATAAGGCTAAGTTCACACTAGCCGTTTTTGCAGTGATTTTTTTATGCACATTTTCTGCTACGTTTTACAGTGCCAGTAAAGTCTATGAGATTTCAAAAAATCTTGTTTTTTTTGTTATCAGGATTTTGTTCTTTGCATTTTTTTTGCACAATGGAGCGTGTCACTTCTTTCATGATATTTTCAGTGTTTTTTCAGTGTTTTTCATCCATTTAAATGAATGGCTGGTGAAAAAACTCTGAAAAAACGTACCAAATACGCAGGTATCAGGTTTTGCTGTGGTTTTTGTGCCAAAACTTGATTCTGTAGAATAGGACTTTCTTTTTCAAACACTAAACTTTATCAGCATGCACAAGAGACAAATCTAGCATGCCAAAACTGCAGCAAAAAAATGCACAAAAAATGCAGCAAAATCGCAACAAAAAAGCAAGAAAAAAACAAGGAAAAAATGCTTTTTACTGCAGCTTCTTTACTGCCAAGATATTAGGTTTTGCTGCAGATAAAAAAAAGGCTGAAAAAACATCTAGTGTGAACTTACTCTAAAAATGTAAATGATTGCTATTTTTTTTTAAATCAGAACAAGTTAATTAAAAATTGCAAAAATATAATAACACATCAGACAATTCTTAATCACCAATATTGTATTTTTAATAGTTTTATTATAGACATGTACTTCAGTATAGATTGAAAGTTGGTCCTCTGTATAGTCATTTCTTCAGGGCCAACAACAATGGTTTTTGGTCTCAGGTTTCTTCATAATGAAAGTTTTGTAGAGAGATATTTTTTTCCTATGAATTAATGCTAACATGCATCCCATTAACCATACAGAAATATGTTTCACCAGCTTTGTCGATGTACTAACAAAAATTTCAGAACTACAAGAATATTGAGGAACAAAATCGGCAATGCAATATTTATTTTCCCCAGTAGGTGGAGACAAACATACGCAGTATAAGAAAAAGCAACATAGCCTGCATTTATTCAAAAGGACGTTCAACATTTTCTAAGTAAAAAGTTACATTTCATTTATTGAAAAAAAAAAAACCAATATGACAGATTTATTGTATTAAATTACTTAAGTAAAATTAAAATATTCTAATTTATAATATAAAGAAAAAAATTGATATATTTCTAAAAAAGTAATAATCATGTAGATCTCTTTCCTAGAAAATAACAAAAAAAATCCTATAAAACAGTATCAATCATTTATCTTTCAATGAACACCAAAATTTTGGATAAATTAACATGTGGTGTTCTTATGTGATTTACCAGTGGTATTTAATTTTGAGTTATTAATACCTGCCCATCAGAACCAAATGCCATATTTGCTTCTCATATTTTTCTCCCCTTCTTCTAAGGGCTCATACTCACTTGCGAGAGACTCGCATGATTCTCAAGAGAGTCTCTCGCATGAAAACCTGGCACTGCCGCCTGCACTCGGACCGGAGTGGGCAGCTTCATGCATTTCTATGTAGCCGGACGCTCCAGTCCAAGTGCCGGTGGCAGTGCCGGGTTTTCTTGGTAGAGACTCTCTCGAGAATCATGCGAGTCTCTCGCAAGTGAGTATGAGCCCTAAGAGCCAAACTATTTTATTTATGAAGTTACAGCCATATGTGGACATCTTTTTAAAGGACGATTTATAAATTACATCATACAATTTACCATATAATGTACGGGAAAAAAAAAATCTAATGGGGGAAATGGTGAAAAAAAAGGAATTATACCATTGTCTTTAGGGTTTTGCTTTTACAGCATTTAATGTGCAATAAAAAAGACAACATTCTGTAGGTCAGTGCACATGAGGCGACACCAAACTTGCAGACGTATATGCTTACATATTTATTTTAGATTTCACAAGAGTACAGAAAATTCAGAACTTTGTTATAAAAATGTGGTTTCTGTCACCACTTTCTGAGACCCATAACTTTTTCATTTTTCTATGTAAAAACACCATTATACATGGGTGCAACATATGACAGATATATATGAAATGTAACATTTACAGATAAAACAGTGGACCTGTGGCACCTTATATACATATACTGTATATTTTTCATATATGTGCATCACATATTGTTTTTTTTACATGGTTGAAAGCTCTGATATAGTTCTAGTAATTTTTTTTTATTTTTCTTTTGATACAGATATCCAAGAGCTTGTGTTTTTGTGCAGCGATTACACTTTTAGGGTACATGCAACATTTTTATTGCATTATATTGTGTTTTTTGGGGGGAAGATAAAGTGACTGAAAAATTTCAATTTTGGAATTTTGATTTTTACTTTTTACAGCATTTATTGTGTTGGTAAAATTATTTTATACAACATAAAAATGAAGAAAACGGGCATCAAGGGCGTATCTTTATTATTAACAGTCCATAAAACTGTCCCAACAACAGAGCAAGGGAGAGTCAATGGCCACGTTCACACGTTCAGTATTCAGTATTTGGTTACAAGTTGTCTTGGTGGTTCTTACACCCAGCACTTCAAAGCAACAGATTTAACCACTGAGCCATCGTTCTGCCTGTAAGAGATTAGTCAATCATGTGACTGCAAGTATGCTAACCACATACATGTTGTAATATGACCATTAGAGTTGAGCGAAACAGGTCAGCCAGATTCATAAGTCGCTGACTTATGGCAAAGTCGGGTTTCGCGGACCAAAACCTGACCACAGTGTTAAGTCAGCCATGCGGTCGGCAAAACGAGCGCCAAAGTCGGATTTCCCAGATGCTTGCACGTGACTTTTTTCAGCCACTGAGAAAGGACGTACATTGTGGGCAACGAAATTACATGTGCAGTGGCCGGGGAGAGCGAGAGATATTTGGCACACTTTAAAAAAGCGGTACGGCATGTAGGTGTGTTTACTGTCCTCCACTTCCTGCCGACTTTGCTTCCCCATTGACTTACATTGGGTTTCGTGTTTCAGTCGGACCTTCGACTTTTCCCGATAGTCGGCCGATCTCGTTCGACTCGACTTTTGAGAAAGTTGGGTTTCATGAAACCCGACTCGACCCTAAAAAAGACAAAGTCGCACATCTCTAGTGACCACGCACTTGCATGGAGAATACATGTAAATTGCGATAGCATGCATCACTTACTGTCATGATCTGGCTGTCTACAGTCATAAAGAGGGACTGCAGACTTTTCTTCTTAAGCCAGAAATCACTTTTAAGTCCATTACATCATTAAAGGGAATCTGTCAGTGGGTTTTTACTATGTGATCTGAAGACAGTATGATGTAGGGGTTAAGACGCTGAATTCATCATGCTGTGTGCTGTTTTCTTGCATTGAAGGATTTATCACCAGGTGATTATCATTCCCGGACTACATGAGCAATAGCAGCGCGTGCAAGCTAGTCCTTCTCTGACCCTTCTTATGATAAGCAGCTCACTGTCTATTTACTGTGTACACAGAGAGCTTGGTGTGGGCAGGGGGATCTTTCTGAGCTCTGCTCTTTTCTACATCTAAAAACTCTGTTTGTGTCAAAACCACTGCACCCAGTAAATTAAACTATACATCAATGGATTCAGGGTCTCCTGTTATGAATGGGAAACCGAGGAGGAAAAACAAGACAACAAGCTAAGTCTCAGAAAATCAGAGGTTTGTAACTATGCAGATTGCAGATCCCTGATCTTAACCGCACAACTAGAAACAGTTGTGGAGCGTTCCTACGTTGGTCCTAGATGCCTCGTCACGAACTACATAAGCCTAAAGCAGGAAAAGAGGAAAACTAACTGCCCCAGAGCAGACCCCAAAGGAAAGACAGCCCCCCACATGTATTGACGGTGAAGCAAGATGAAAATACAAACAAAGGCAGGAAAATAGGCTGAGCAAACGATGGGGCCCGGCTTACTAAAAAGGACAGAAAAGGAAAGACACTGTCTGCAATCTGCCAAAAATAACCTACAAAAATATTGTCCAACACTTCTGATAGCAAAATTAACCCTGAAGTCACTAGACTTCTAAACCTATATCAGCACTCTGAAATATTCTGAGACAGAGCAAAAAAGAGGCCAATCTAATAAGGAACAAAAAGCAGATTGGCAAATACTGATTAATAGGAGTGGAAATTCAGTATAGCCCCAGCAAGGGCAAGCTGATTACACAAAAAACTGAATTGACCAACAAGCACAAGTGTGAACATTAGCAAAAAACAAACTTAACTTGAGAAGACTGGAAGAGAGTTGAAGTCCAGGACCTGAGAAGCAGACTGAATCACCAGCACCCGGATAGGGCGTCGGCTGTCTTATATCCAGTCTGATACTCCAGAGATCCAATCATTATCTTCCTCATCAGGTGACAGATCACTACCACTTAAAGCAACAGCACTACCTCCTGTCACCACCAGAGGGAGAACGGAAGGAGAACTCTCAATTGGTGGAGCAGAAAATGAGTTCATGACAGTACTCCCCCCTTGAGGAGGGGTCACCGAACCCTCATCCATGCCACCAGGCCGATCAGGATGGGCCCGGTGAGAAGCACAAACCAATTTATTGGCATGAATATCAGAGGCAGAGACCCAAGAATTATCCTCCTGGCCATAACCCTTCCATTTGACCAAATACTGGAGTCTCCATCTAACCAAACGAGAATCCAATATTTTCTCTACCTCATATTCCACATTGCCTTTAACCAATACAGGATCAGGAGGTGCCGCCACAGGAACTAATGGCTCAACAAACCTCTTCAACAGTGACTTGTGAAATACGTTATGGATTTTGAACGTAACTGGAAGAGCCAACCGAAAAGAAACAGGATTAAGAATCTCCAAAATCTTATAAGGTCCAATAAATCTTGGCTTAAATTTTGGAGATGCAACCTTCATAGGAATATTCTTAGACAACAATCAAACCATATCACCCACTTTAAACCGGAGACCAATGGTCCTACGCTGATTGGAAAAACGCTGGGCCTTTTCCTTAGAGAGTGACAACTTATCCACCACTTGGTCCCATATCTGCTGCATTCTCACAACCACAGTGTCCACACCTGGGCAGGACGAAGATTCCACTTGCAATGAAGAGAATCGAAGATGAAACACAAAATTACAGAAAAAGGGTGACATCAGAGTGGCAGAACTAGCTCTATTGTTCAGCGCAAATTCGGCCAAGGGCAAAAATGAGTCCCAATCATCTTGATAAGCAGATATAAAACATCTTAAATAAGACTCCAGGGTCTGGTTTGTTCTCTCAGTCTGTCCATTGGTCTGGGGATGAAACGCGGAGGAGAAGGATAACTGAATTCCCAGATTGGAACAAAAGGCTTTCCAGAATCTGGAAACAAGCTGGACCTCTCTATCGGACACAATGTTCTCAGGAATCCCATGTAACCGAACCACCTGTTGTAAAAACAAGGCCACCAACTCAGCGGAAGATGGCAACTTTGGGAGTGGTACAAGATGGACCATCTTCGAAAATCTATCACAAATCACCCAGATAACAGTCATTCTCTGAGAGACAGGAAGATCAGAAATAAAATCCATTGAGAAATGGGTCCATGGCCTCTTGGGCACCGGCAGGGGCATCAGCAACCCACTAGAACAAGAACAGGGTTTAGACCGAGAACAAGTCCCACAGGACTGTACAAAATTCCTGACATCACAAGATAAGGCAGGCCACCAAAACGACCGACTCACCAAATCTCTGCTACCAAAAATACCCGGATGACCAGCCAATGCGAAGCAATGGACTTCAGACATCACTCTCTTTCTCCACTGGTCAGGAACATACAATCTTCCCATAGGGCAACGCTCAGGTTTATCCTCCTGAAATTCCTCCAGGGCGCATCTCAAATTGGGCGAAATGGCAGAAAGAACTACCCCCTCACCTAGGATAGTAGTAGGTTCGGTCACATTAAGAGAATCAGCAAAGAAACTCCTAGAAAGGGCGTCTGCCTTAACATTCTTAGTGCCCGGAAGATCAGATCAGTCAGTGGTTTGACAATACTAGAAAAATTACTTATAAATTTACGATGGAAATTAGAAAAACCCAAAAACTTCTAGAGAGCCTTCAAAGAAGTAGGCTGAACGCAATCATAAATGGCCTGTATCTTGGCCGGGTCCATTTCAATAGTCGATGGAGACAAGATAAATCCCAAAAATGAAATCCTCTGTACACCAAAGAGGCACTTCGATCTTCCTACGGCCCAAGAGAAAAAGAGTAAAAAATACATAATAAAAAAAAATTCTGACACTTTTTTCTCTTTTTTTTTTCTTTCTCTAACATTTCTTTCCTTCTTTTGAGTACCCTGGAATCTGTGGTATGGCTGGTGATTCTGTTATGAATGGGAAACTGAGGAGGAAAAACAAGACAACAAGCTAAGTCTCAGAAAACCAGAGAAGTTGGTAACTATGCAGATTGCAGTTCCCTGATCTTAACCGCACAACTAGAAACAGTCGTGGAGCATTCCTTTGTTGGTCCTAGACGCCTCATCACAACCGGAGAACTACATAAGCCTAAAGCAGGAAAAGAGGAAAACTAACTGCCCCAGAGCAGACCCCAAAGGAAAGACAGCCCCCCACATGTATTGACGGTGAAGCAAGATGAAAATACAAACAAAGGCAGGAAAATAGGCTGAGCAAACGATGGGGCCCGGCTTACTAAAAAGGACAGAAATGGAAAGATACTGTCTGCAATCTGCCAAAAACAACCTACAAAAATATTGTCCAACACTTCTGATAGCAAAATTAACCCTGAAGTCACTAGACTTCTAAACCTATATCAGCACTCTGAAATATTCTGAGACAGAGCAAAAAAGAGGCCAATCTAATAAGGAACAAAAAGCAGATTGGCAAATACTGATTAATAGGAGTGGAAATTCAGTATAGCCCCAGCAAGGGCAACTGATTACACAAAAAACTGAATTGACCAATAAGCGCAAGTGTGAACATTAGCAAAAAACAAACTTAACTTGAGAAGACTGGAAGAGAGCTGAAGTCCGGACCTGAGAAGCAGACTGAATCACCTGCACCCGGATAGGGCGTCGGCTGTCTTATATCCAGTCTGATACTCCAGAGATCCAATCATTATCTTCCTCATCAGGTGGCAGATCACTACCACTTAAAGCAACAGCACTACTTCCTGTCACCACCAGAGGGAGAACGGAAGGGGAACTCTCAACTGGTGGAGCAGAAAATGAGTTCATGACAGTCTCCTTGCCTAAATAATGCTACTCTCAGTTAAGGTAGTAAGAACATGCTGACATATTCCCTTTAAAGCCTATTTTACCCATCGCTTCTGTTCATATTGTCTATTTAGCTTCTCTTTGTATTAGAATCCTATTGTGATCTTCCGTTTGTGAAAGATTTTTTTCTAACCTTTCAAACCTTAATACTATGGGATTTGTATCATGTACTGTACTTAACGTACTGTATACTATGATTAATCAGCTGCACACTGCCTTCACCTGTTATTAATAATCTAAAATGTTCATCAAATCAGTTTTTTAAGCTGCAAATAGTTTTGACTATATAAAAATAACGGCAGAAACAGAAAATTACATAGACTATGGCCCCGAGTCATCAAAACTGATGACTTTCATGCTGTTCTTGTTGAGGGGTGGTGTTGGAGTCAGGCGCTCCTAATTCATGAAGTGGCAAAAGCCTCTTAATGAACCAGGAGCGCTGATAAACCTTAGGGTATGTGCAGACGTTCGGCTATTGAACGCAGGTGATTCCACATATGTTCACTGAACCGTGCGGTTTCACCAAGTTCAATACATTGTGTGAGTGAAATTATTTATCTTGCGGAGGCTCACCTCTCAGCAAGATAAATAGCCATGCTGCAGTCTGGAAAGATGCGCCTCGTGCCCGTCTCCGCAGGGAAGCCGCTGGCATCTGTGGATGCACAGTGGGCATGGGATTTCTTGAAATCCCATCCACTATGCTGTAACATCTGGACAGTGCGAGTTGAACACTGCGCAAGTACGCAGCATCCAACCAGCATCGCTTACTGATCGTGCACACATACCCTTAATCTTTCAAAAACTCCTCAAAATGCAACACCACCCTATAATTTCACTCTTTCCTATTTCTACCATTCTACGTGTATTCTATGTTCTGCCAAACGATCCAGTCCATACTATGTGTCTAGGACTGTGAACAGGTTGTTACATTCATTTGTTTTATTCCTACCTTTATAGACATATTGTAATTTACTCTGTAAACTTCACATTCACATTCCATTTAAACTGTATTTTATGAGCCATCAGTACCTAAATCCATGAGTTTTATTTATCGATAATGATATATGATATTGTGCATAGAGATGAAGAAAGATCAATATGGGTTACTGCAAATTGTACCCTTGGTATTTACACTGACGTAAAAGGTGTCCTACGTTAATACCAATTCATCTGTAATTTAGATCATGATATACGATATTGATATGTTAAATTCAATCAAAAATTGAGCATTCATATTCTCCTGGGATGATGTTAAGGTATTTCCTTCTTACTAAATGATCACACAAGACAAATGACTCAATTTATAAATATGTCATTTGATGTAAAATGTAATAATTGAATAAAGACCTTCCATGGCAACTGCAGATAAAGCTATCAAGAGAATTCCAATTTCATTTATGACAGTTGTATTAACTTTGCCAATCTTTTCTTTGCAATTAATATTGTTAAGTATTTTTTTCACAACTAAAACAGAATATAATATAATGCAAAAACACCTATAAATAGAAGATAACAGTTAAGGGAAACTTGTAAAAGCATATTGTAGTTATTTTGACTATGACATGGAATCCAAATATACAGTGTAATCTTCTCTAAGCATCCTGTAACTTTGATTAGTTTCAGACCACAAATTTTGCATGTATTATGTGACTGTAACCATGAGTGCAATTTATTTTATTCCAAATGAAGACTACTTTATATAGCAAATCCTTATCTGATTAAAAGATTTTGTGTTTAAAGGGCCTGTCACACTAAGCGATATTGCTAGCAATATCGCTATAACGTCACTAGTTTTGTGATATCGCTATGTCTGACACTTACCTCCTACCTGCTCCCCCGCTGATTATCGCTGATCGCGCGAGAACGTCCTGGGCCATTTCTCGTCGTCAGCTTCCTGCTGGGCTTCCTGCTGTGGCGACGCATGGACGCAGGCGGGAGGACGTCTTCATCACCTCGTCTGACAGGTAAGTAGTGACCCCCGACCCCTGCTATGTCGCTGGTGAGATCTGCCTGAGTGGCAGCTCATTAGCGACCACTTAGCGATGCACCAGCGATCCTGACCGCGTCATATCGCTGGTCGAGATTGCTGGTGCATCGCTAAGTGTGACAGTGCCTTAAGCCTCAGAGCAAATCTTTGAGAAAGGTCCTAATCAATAATTTTAGTGATAGCTGTGCAAAGCCAGAATTGATAAATTGAAAAATTTCTGTTATTTTAAATACCCTATAATAATAAGCTGTCAGCCTGTCACATATATGTAAATGTGGAATAATACTATTTCTGGCTATTATGTAACATATATCCTGCACTTTTCACTAATTTCATCTTCTGCAGTCTCTATTTCTAATATTCAGTTCTTTCAGCTATATCTCCTATACGCACAATGCACAGAGAAAATAATTCCTGGTATTTCTGTGAGTATCACAGAGACAGAAAACAGCAGCAGCATGGAGTACATCATACTGTATCTCTGAGCTGTGTAGCTGTGAATCCAGAGCAGAAGAGAAATAAATTTGTTAGCAGCTGCAGTATGATCTGCCTGATCTCTGTGCTGAGGGCTCCTCACTTCTCCTCCTCCCTCTCCATAAAGATTTTCAGTATCTGTAACCTAACAATACAATGAGGTGTCAGACCTTCTTGATTTGACTAAGATGTGCAACGCACACACTGCAGCAGGAACTTTGGCCAATTCCTCCAAACAGATTTTTTCTAGATCTTTCAGGTTTCGGGTCTGTCAGGGGGCAACATTGAGTTTCAGCTCCTGCCAAAGATTTTCTATTGGGTTCAGGTCTGGAGAGTGGCTAGGCCACTGCAGGATTTTAATCCATGATGGTGTAGTGTGCTTCTAACGGTAATGTTTGAGACTGTGATCCCAGCTCTTTTCAGGTCATTGACCAGGTTTTCATGTGTAGTTCTGGGCAGATTTCTGACCTTTCTCAGAATCATCCTTACCCCACGAGGCGAGATCTTGTATGGAACCTCAGGCCAAGGAAGATTGACAGTCATTTTGTGTTTCTTCCATTTTCTAATAATTGCACCAACAATTGTTGTATTCTCACCAAGATGCTTGCCTACTGTCCTGAAGTGCATCCCAGCCTTGTGTAGGTCTACAATTTTGTCCTTGGTGTCCTGAGACAGCTCTTTGATCTTGGCCATGGTGGAGAGGTTGGAGCGTGATTGATTGAGTGTACAGGTGTCTTTTATGCAGGTAACAAGTTCAAACAGGTGCAATTAATACAGTTAAAGAGTGCAGAGTATTATTGTAATTATTATTATTTATTTATATAGCACTATTAATTCCATGGTGCTGTACATAAGACGAGGATACATCAAATTACAAATATCACTTATCGTAAACAAAACTAGCAATGACAGACTGGTACAGAGGGAAGAGGACCCTGCCCTTGTGGGCTTACATTCTACAGGATTATGGGGAAGGAGACAGTAAGTCGGACATTGTAGTAGCTCCAATGGTGTTTGTTGAGGTGGCTGTGTGGTCATTACAGGTTGTAAGCATTTTTGAAGAGATAGGTTTTCAGGTTCCGCTTGAAGGATCCAAATGTGGTGGGGCACAGAATTCCAGAGGATGGGGGATATTCGGGAGAAGTCTTGGAGGCGAATGGATGAGGAGCGAATAAGCGAATAAGGAGGAGAGAAGGAGGTCTTGGGAGGACCGGAGATTACGTGAGGGAAGATATTGAGAGATTAGTTCGGAAATATATGGAGGAGAAAGGTTATGGATGGCTTTGTAGGTCAGTGTTAGTAGCTGAAATCTCATCTCCCGAGATCTTGATGCCGAGATCTCCATATGCGCAAGCGCCACCCCCAGCAGCCATTCTCCCGGAGTCCACCACACAGGAAACTACAGAACTGCTGGGCTACAGGGGCTCTGGCCTTTGTCAAAATGTCGGCAGAGCCGCCAGCAGCACCACCGGGCGCCCTAGCAGCACCGCCGGACCCCCCAGCAGCACCGCTGGGCACCCCCGCAGCACCGGACACCTGCAGCACCGGACATCCACAGTGGCACACCCTGTCATTCCAGCCTGCAGCCTGCAGCATCACCTTACTCCTGCCTCCTCCAGCAGCGACCCTGGAACCCCACTTCACCACAGCCACCACCCCTGGTAAGCAATAAGATGCGTGGATTATAAAAAGCATCACCATGTTATAAAAATAAAAATTTTTCCTATTTTTCTCCCCAAAATTTGGGGTGCATCTTATAATCCAGAGCCTCTTATAATCTGAAAAATACGGTACTTTCTGCAGCATTTTTTCCCTATTCAAATGAGTAAGAAACAAAAATACAAGTGAAAAGGCTGCAAAAAGCAGAACATTTCCTGCCAACACTCTGGTTTTTGATGTAAGACAAGCCACAGCAAAAATGATGCATGTGAACAGACCCTACAGAGGTTTTCTGAGAATGTAAAAATAATGTGTATATAAATTATAAATCTCCAGCACTGTTGCTCCGGTGGTCTTCGCCAGTCTTAGCATTTGACTACAGTCATCTTGTGGCTGCATCTTATATTATAGCTGCAAAGTGAATAATAACCATCAAGGACCCCAAACCATCAGCACTGAAGTATGAATTTAGTAGCGTAGTTTGGGGGACATGTAGGACTTTTTTTTATCACTTTTTATTCTGCTGTTTGTGAGGTAGGAAGTACAAAAAGACAGCAATTCTTCTAATGTATTCTATTCCGTGTTTCATGATTTTCATGGATGCCATGTATACCCATTTAACCCTATGGTGCTGCACTCATGTCTGTGTTTTCCCAACTGCACAGATGACAAGAACCAATACAAGTCTATGGGTCCATGTGCCATCCGTGTGCTGTCCATGTTTAACAGTGAAAGCATATGACAAGCTTTGTAATTTCATTTCCAGTATCCATACCAGAAAAACACGGATAGTACACGGACCAACATGACAATGCCTGCAAAATCCTGCCAGCAGGTTCTCTTTAAATAGTGTTAACAAGAGCACCAATACAATGTATGCCATGGGGCTAACTATGTCAAATTAAATTTATTACACTCTACTTGGCAATTCCCACTAACATACTTGATATGTAGATGCTCCAGTGCTTTCCCTTTTCCAACCTTCCTCCACCCCAAAAAATTATACTTCTCTTTCGAACAATAGCAAACAACAGTCTCATGAATATTTCTGCTGAATGCTGAAGACAAAATTCAGAAATAATGGGCAAGAGATGTTATTTATTTTCCAATCAATTAAGATTTAATGAGAGATAGTAAACATAATAAAGTTCAAGGCAGAAGTGAGCTGAAAATAAATAGCTGAATGGATGCAACTTAATTGGCCTACAGCTGCTTGTAACGCCTCTTAAAAGAATTGTGTCTGCTTAATATTACTTTGGTAAACTGAATGCAATAAAAATGAAATGGAAAAGACATTTGTCTTTTATGGATTATACAAGCTTTCTAAGCTAATTCTAAGACTCTGTTTCCCTCAAAATCAAGGTATTTGTATTATTTGTATACAACTTCATTATTGACCTATGAAAAACAAAGTTGTAAGTGACCTAGTCATGGAGAAAACTACATGGTCCTCTTTTCATAAAGTGTGTTTTCCATTAACACATACTAAATCCCCACTCGACTTGCAGCAATATTACCATGACAGTGAGGACAATGGAGCTCTAGCTTATCTGTAGTTAGAAAAACAGGCACAACTTTAATTCAAATAGGCCAGTGTTGCACAGAATCTGGTGGGTAGTAGCATACAGTAGTGATGAACAGATGGTTTGATGAAATTTGAATTTTCCGGCATTGTCAAATTTTTCCAGATATTTTGATTTCTGGCAGTCTCCTAGGTATCTGTTGACCTTGTTTTGAGCTCTGTAATGCAAGCACAGCCTTATTAATGTTCAACTGACTTCAAGATATCTCACTAGGGGAAAATCAGATTGCAATCTGTGGTAATCAGCAGCCTATTTAGTGACTGCCATTTTCAAAGTGAAAAAGCAATGGATTGTTACCAAGCCTTTCCAAAAAATGATGCCCTATTTTTTGGTGTTGTTTCAGGTTTGTGTACATCCAATATATTATGTTATCTGGTATCAAAATTGTCTATCACTATAAAACACAGTGGGCAGGCAGGAGATGTATTGCTGGTTTGATTCTCCAATGACATGGCAGCGACACAAGTCTTATGGTAAAGAATTAGGAATGGGCACGTAAGAAGATATGTGTCAGTCTAGGGCTAATAACTTTACCCCTGGCAGCAGCAGTGTGATCTCACACTACAAAACACAGCAGAAAGGTGTGGCTGGCATGGCTCGGCAGAGGCAGCAGCAGAAGTCACACAGAAGATCTGTCGCAGTAACATTATGGGCTAGCCCTAAAAACACAGTGGGCAGTCAGAAGATGTCATGCCTCTGCAGTGCCAGTGGCAGAAGACCCATGGTAAAGCATTAGTATGGGTAAAGCAAAGAGATATGTGTCAGTTTAGCATCTGCAATGGCAGCATGGCAGCAGCAGTGCTACAGTATAGACAACATGATGGACAGAGATGGATAAGCATGGGCCATTGACACTGGAGGCAGCAGACTGGTATAGAGGACAGACAATGAACAGTCAGGCAGGCAGATGGTATGGCCAATTTAATTATTGGCATCGGTCGTAGGTGAACTAATGTCAGAAATGTTCCATACCTAATTCATTTTGATAAATGTTAGGTTTTCCACTCTTGTGGCAGATTACCTGGTCCACTTGTGTCTGAGAAACCAACTAGCCACCTGGACACCCTCTCCAACACTACATTGGAGGCTGCTCATAACAGTATGCCCATAGTCAGCTATTCAGCCGTTCTCGCCACTGGTCCAATCTGTTGAACCAAAAGGCCATGGAATCAGGGTTTAGGATATCTGCCTGAGAAAGAACACAGTCTAGGTATTAATCATACCTGGCTGTTCAGCATATGGGTCTCTGTTTGGAGGTTTTTGCAATGGCACATAAAACATCTAGTCCATCATGTCAAATATACTGTAACTTATGCTGCTGCCTCCACTACATGTTAAAGCCCTAAATGGAAAGTGTTGTGTCTGTATGGCGCCCCTGAGGCTTCCGTCGCCACAGAGGTACTGCACCTTCTCCTAAGGTGTAGTGCCCCACCATCCAGGTAAGGTGGGAACTCCTGACCACACTCCACACCTGCATTCCACACACAGGATAGTTCAGTGGGGCCACCTAACAGCTTCAGGCTGGGGGTTAGCAGAGCACCCCTCATGTAACCCTGCTTCGTAACACGAGATGTGCTGGGAGGCGGGTGGAGTGAGATGATACAAAAGAGTGGGAAGAGTGAGAGTTAGAGGGGAGAGTAGTTGGTTAGAGGAGAGAGAAGAGAGAAGATGGGTGTCTGAGGGACGTGCTGCAGCAGGTCCCAGTGATCTGGGCTGCTGGCACGAGAAAGACCAGAAGAAAGAGACTGATAAGATTGATAACCTAACCTTCCATAAGAGAGAGATAGAACAGATCGGAACGAAGGAGAATAGAAGGACGGTGGGAAGCTGGTTGAAGAAAGATAGAGAACCCTTCCAAGCCAGAGCGCAAAGGCCGGGGCCCGGTCCCTGAGGTTGATTGGATCTTTATGTCCGGCAACAGACACCGGAGGAGTAGTGAGCCACTAACGCCTTGCTCCCCTCATAGACTTGGGACACAACAGCAATTGAATAGAGAGCCGGGACGCATTGGAGGAGTCGATCAGTAAAGGTACATATTGGCGGAGTGTGGAAGGGAGAATCCTATGTGGCCTGGAGGTTGGCTGGAGCCCTGACCTGGAGAACACAGTACGGAGGCAGGCGTGTGTGTGAACTGCAAACAGTGAGTAAAGCCTTGGAACCGCACACCCTGGTGTCCTCCAGTTATTCCGCACCGTTACACCTGAGTACCTGCACCTACATTATCTGCGCTTCCCCACCATTACTTCATCTACACTGCCCTGGGACTACAGCTCCACCTGTGGGGAGCTTTACCATTTAAGCTGCGCATACCATCAGTCCCAGAGGATCTGCCCGCAGCGTCGGCCTAACATCACACTTGCCGAGCATCACAGGTGGCGTCACGAACTTTCCAAATAAACTATATTACAAACATCACCGCCATTAATATTGGGCACCCAGGGCCACGGACCGGGTCCGTGTGTGCTTTGAAACATAAGATTGTTTGTTTCAAATGTGCTGACACTTTCCTGGCCATAGTCACCACCTTCTTCAATCTAGTACATTTGTGAAAGAAATGCTATACAGTTAAATTCATAGCATGGGTCATGCATGAAGCACAAGATACTTTGTCAGACCATCAGGAAGCCAAAAAGGGGCGTGAGTTGGCACTTCAGAGTTGCAGTCACAAGGAATCACCAGGCAAGTTGCCGCTTCATGCACTGCAGCAATTCTTCTGCCATATGTCTTTCTCCCAAGGCTTTCAAATAGGTGTGCTAAAAGGAAAATGTCTAATTATTTATCATTGTTTTTTCACTTTTTGGGGGGCTGAGTGGGTTTGGGAAGCTATGTAGAGTCATGAATCAACATGAAGCACCTGTAACAGTCCACTGTGTTCAGGAGGTATGTGTATGGATTAATATTAGACTATTACCAAGTGAGCAAAAAATGCTTTACAATACACACACAAGGTAGACAGTTGGTTTTAGATGTCTGGATCATGGAGAATTTTCTTTAGGATGTTAAGAAACTACATTGGCTTTATCCATCGTAAAATGCAGGAAGCATACTGTAACACACAAGTCTTTGATTCCAGATTTTCCTATAGCAGAAAAAATATCTCTGAAGGGTTTAAATAATGTCCTCATGGTTTGCAGAGTGAAAAGAATAGAAAAAGGCTGCTATTAAGTTCCTGACACTGCAGTATATTTCAGATCAATCAATTCATAGTCACACTAAGTGACTATAAAGTTCAGTGTTTCCCAAACCCTGTACTCTTAGGCTGGAGTCACACACAATGAATAAAAAATCAGTCCGATTTTTCCGGTACAAAATTGCACAAAGGTTTCTTCTCCAGGGATCCGTCTGTCCTCCGAATTTTCAGCGAAGAACCGATTTTATTCGCATCTAAGCATCCAATTGACATCCAATGCCAATGCCTGATGCTCTTTCCTGTTGACCTGGAGAAGTCTTCTGATTTTATCGCAAGTCACACTTGTGCTCCGTTTGTAATCCGATTTTTAATCGCACCCATAGACTTGCATTGGCGAGTCCGATCCGAAAATCGGTGACAATCGCAGCATGCTGCGATTGTCTCGGTCCGAGGAAACGTTCCGAAAAAAAATCGGATGATGGGAGCTGCACCATAGCATAACATTGGGATGAATGCAATGATATTTTTTTTCTCATTGCATTCGTCCGAATTATTCGCTAGTGTGACTCCAGCCTTAGCCTCCCAATGCATCATGTTTCAGGATTTCCTTAGTTTTGCACAAGTGAGAGAACCTGTGTCAGTTTGATGCTTTAATTTCATCACCTGTGCAATACTAAGGAAATCCAGAAATCATGACATGTTGGGGGCTGTAAGTACTGGAGTTTGGGAAACACTGATACAGCTACAGAACTTCTATATATATCTTCTCTATGTATAAAATGAATGAGTGTGTGTGTGTATCACCAACCAATCACGAAGCATCTTTCATTTCACCAAAGCTGTTCAAAAGAAGCTGAGCTGTGATTGGTTGCTATGAGCAACAGTTTTCCTTACAAACAATCACTAAGCATCTCTCATTTCACCAGAGTTGGTTAAAAGAAGCTGAGCTGTGATTGGTTGCTATGACCAACAGTTTTCCCACTTGACAACACCTTAGCAGACACTGACATGGTGGGAGAAATATAGCATCTTCGGGAACATAAGCTCCCAGCCATTGTCTGCCCCCCTGAAAGGAGCACAGAGCACATGACATAAATTAATCCCCCCTCCTGTGCCCATATACCATCACACATCCTCCGTCCTATAGGCACATCTTCCCTCTTAAAGGGATCATTGGTATGGAAGTCAGAGAAAATCCATCCAGCGCTTTGGTTTTGACCCCAGGCCTCTCTTAAAGGGATCCCTGGGATGGAAGTTAGGACCGTTCCACTCAGCTCTGTGGTTCTGACCCCAGGGCCTCTTAAAGGGATCATTGGTATGGAATTTAGGGCAAATCCACTCTGCGCTTTGGTTTTAACCCCAAGCCCTTCTTAAAGGGATCTCTAGTATGGAAGTCAGGGCAAATCCATCCAGCGCTTTAATTCTGACTCCAGACCTCTCTTAAAGGGATCCCTGGTATGGAAGTCAGGGCAATTGCCTTCAAATGCTCTGGTACTGACCCCAGGCTCTCTTAAAGGGATCTCCTGCATGGAAGTTAGGGCAAATCCCTTGGCGCTCTGATTCTGACCCCACGGTTCTATTAAAGGGATCATTGGTATGCAAGTCGAGGCAAATCCACTCAGTGCTCTGGTTCTGATCCCAGGCTCTCTTAAAGGGATCCCCGGTATGGAAGTTAGGGCAAATTCACTCAGCGCTCTGGTTCTGACCCAAGTCCCCTCTTAAAGGGATCCTCGGTACGGAAGTGAGGGAAAATCCACTCTGTACTTTGGTACTGACCCCAGGCCTCTCTTAAAGGGATCTCCGGTATGGAAGTTAGGGTAAATCCCTCAGCGCTCTGATTCTCACCCCAGGCTTCTATTAAAGGGATCATTGGTATGGAAGCCAGGGCAAATCCACTCAGTGCTCTGGTTCTGATGCCAGGCCTCTCTTAAAGGGATCCCCACTATGGAAGTTAGGGCCGTTCCACTAAGCGCTCTGGTTCTGACTCCAGGCTGAGGGGATGATGTGGGATATTAGTGGTAGTTGTCCGGTGGCTCTGGCTGATGGGATGTTGTGGGATATTAGGAGTAGTAGTGCAGTGGCTCTGGCTGACAGGATGATGTGGGATATTATGAGTAGTAGTCCGGTTGCTCTGGCTGATGGGATCATGTGGGATATTAGGGGTAGTAATCCAGTGGCTCTGATTGACGGGATGATGTGGGATATTATAGTGAATGTGGCTATGCGGAATGGGCGAGGCTATACACTCAGCTAGAGTTGAGCAAAACGGGTCGAAAAATTTCAAATGTCGCCGACTTTTGGCAAAGTCGGGTTTCATGAAATGAAACCCGACCCTAGGATGAGGTTGGCCACGAGGTCGGCGACTTAAGCGCCAAAGTCGCGTTTCAAAAGTTTGTTTTGCGCTCTTTTTCAGCCAATCAGGATCCACGGACACTGTGGGCAACGTGATGACATAGGCAGGGGTCACCACCATCTTTCAGAAGGGCATGCAAATGATTGGCTTGCTTTGGTGGGCGTCACAGGGGGTATAAAAGGGTGTGCACGCCGACCGCCATGTTACTCATGCTGATCTCAGAATAGGGAGAGCTGCTGCTGATGATGATTTTGTAGGGAGAGCGTTAGGCAGGGAAGAAGACACCAAAAACTGCTTCTGCTGCTAGCGATTTTGCCTATACAACACACCAGTCACTGTGTGTGCAGTGCAAGTGGAGGCTATATTTTGCTGGATCAGCAGTGTTGGTTGTTAGGCTGCCTTCTAAGGCTTCCTGACGGCTGCATTGCTGTTTACCCACTACTCTGCAAACTGCTTTTTTTAAAAGCAATCCCAATTTTTTTTTTTGTCCTGGTGAGGTACTGAGCATGCATTTTTTCACACCATACAGCGGTGCACACTCCTCACACAGTACCGTGTAACGGCTGTTATCACAGCCACAGTGAAGCTATCTGTGTGTCACTCTGTAAGGATAAGTCGAGGACATGTTCCGTTCTTACAGACCTGCACCTTCTAGTTTTGTCTAGCTTTCAAACAGTTAAATATATTTGCTGTTTGATCACATTCAAAACTATAGAGAGACAGCATGTGTCAGTCCGTATACTTAAAAAACACGGAGCTTGACAATTTTACGTACACCGGACAGCCGTGTACGTGCACGCTCCTCTCTCAGTACCGTGTAACGGCTGTTATCACGGCCAAAGTGAAGCTGTGTGTCGCTCTGTAAGGATAAGTCGAGGACATATTCCGTTCTTACAGACCTGCACCTTCTAGTTTTGTCTAGTTTTCAAACAGTTAAATATATTTGCTGTTTGATCACATTCAAAACTATAGAGAGACAGCGTGTGTCAGTCCGTATACTTAAAAAACACGGAGCTTGACCATTTTACGTACACCGGACAGCCGTGTACATGCACGCTCCTCTCTCAGTACCGTGTAACGGCCGTTATCACAGCCACAGTGAAGCTATCTGTGTGTCGCTCTGTAAGGATAAGTCGACGACTTGTTCCGTTCTTACAGACCTACACTCTAGGGAGATTCCTATTCTGCCCAATACTATATACACCTTGTAGTTTGCCATACACTAGCCAATTTCTGCCTGTGACATAGCGCTGTGATATTCACTGGGCCTCACACAATCCAAAAGTGTCCAGTGTCCACAAGTGTGTGCAGAAATTCAAAATTTCCGTTATCCTCTAGTGACATTTTTCACACCTGCGACATCGAGCCTGTGACATAGCACTGTGATATTCAGTGGGCCTCACACAATCCAAAAGTGTCCAGTGTCCACAAGTGTGTGCAGAAATTCAAAATCTCCCCTGTCCTATAGACACCTTGTACCTTGTTTTACATTACTATATAGTTTGTTGGATTTTGTCTACATTTCTATGGTTGGCAGCTGGTAATGATGGTATTGGTGGTGGATCTGATGGTAGTGGCAAAAGCAAGATAGGACCGAATGCAGGAGGTGTTGAGCCTGCGTCATCGTCTGGCTCCACAAGGCCTCGAAGGTTTAGTTTTCTAGGAGTTGGCAAACCGCTTTTAAAGCCAGAGCTTCAGGAAAAAGTTTTGTTTTACATTGCTGACTCAGCCTCCAGCTCTATCGCCTCCTCTTCTGAAGTTGTAAAAAATAAAAGCACTGAGTCGTCATTGGAGGCTCATGTTCATGAACCACACCTTTCCTTGTGTCCTTCACCCCAAACAAGATTGAAGGATGACGCAGGCCATACTACTGATTACTCCATGGAGCTGTTTTCACATACCATGCCTGGATTATCAAGTGAAATGGTGAATTACCCAGGCCAAGATGAATCTGACATGGAGTGCACTGATGCACAGCCACTGATAGATTATTCTGCTGGTACATTCACTCAGAGCACTACATTGTCCTCGCAGTGTACAGAGCCAGATTCTGACCCTGATGAGACTCAGGTGCCCCTTCCCGCACACTATACCACCATACACGGTGACACAGAGGAAGGTGCACATGACATTGAAGAAGAGGTGATGGATGACCCAGCTGTTGACCCAGATTGGCATCCATTGGGGGAAGAGGGTGCTGCTTCCAATAGCTCAGATGAGGAGGAGGAGCATCCACAGCAGACATCGACATCGCAACAGCTGTTATCTGGCAGGCCCGGAGCACTCCAAAGACAGGTTCCAAAATTCAAAAGAGTTGCTGGACAGCTTGTCCAGAGGGTCAAAATATCACAGCGTGCTAGGCCGCAAAATGTCTGCCAAAGTAGGAAGAGTGCAGTGTGGCACTTTTTTGAACAAAATCCTCATGATCAGGCCAAGGTTATCTGTAAGAAGTGTGCAAAGACCTTTAGCCGAGGGAAAAATCTGAAAAATTTGAATACCAGTTGCATGCTTAGACATTTAACCACCATGCACTTGCAAGCATGGACACAACACCAAACCTCAAGTACCACATGTGCAACTGATCACAAAGAAGGTTGTCAGCAATGCTACATTGTTTCCCCCACTGTAAGCCCACCGGTTAGCACAGCAGCAAATGTTGAGGTGTCGTTGCAAGGCCACAGCAGTCAGGGAATCCCACTGTTATATCAACGAAATACTGAATCTAGGCCATCAGAAAGAACACCAACTCCATCACCATCATCAACCCTCTCTCAGTCCGCCCTGTCCACCGCTACTTCCACCATATGCAGCTCTCAAGTCCAGCTCACCCTCCCAGACACTATGAGTAGGTCAAGAAAGTATCAGTCTATCATCCGCGTACACTGGGTTTGAACGCCCACATTGCCAAACTAATCTCGTTAGAGATGATGCCCTATCGTTTGGTGGAAAGCGCAGCTTTCCGCGAACTCATGGCCTATTCAGTACCACGCTATGACCTACCCAGTCGCCACTTCTTCTCTCACAAAGCCATCCCAGCCCTCCACCATCATGTGAAAGACCGCATTGTCCATGCACTCAAGCAGTCAGTGAGTGGAAAGGTGCACCTCAGAACTGGTGGTCCAGTCGGCATGGCCAGGGCCGTTACGTGTCCATCACTGCGCACTGGGTTAATGTGGTGGATGCAGGGTCCACAGGGGACAGCGGTGGTGGGACCATGCTGCCTAGCCCATGGTATAGGAAACAGTTGGCTGTAGGCGTTCGACCCTCCTCCTCCTCCAGAAGCGAAAGCTGGTCCACAGAGCGCAGTCGTACGAGCACTCCATCTGCAGCTGCCACTGTTGCACACGAGGTGTCCCCCTATCGAGCAGCTAGTGGAAAGCGTCAGCAGGCTGTGTTGCAGATGATGTGTTTGGGCGACAGACACACCGCCGAGGTGCTGGCCGAGTACTTGAAGCGACAAACTGAGTCATGGCTGGGCAGTGTACATCTTGAGGCAGGCAAGGTAGTTAGTGATAACAGCCGTAATTTTGTGGCAGCCATAGCCCTTTCAAAACTCAGCCACATACCTTGCTTGGCTCACGCCTTGAACCTGGTGGTGCAGTGCTTCCTCAATAATTATCTGGAGTTAGCAGCCCTGCTCCAGAAGGTGCGAAGCCTGTGCGCGCACATCCGCCGGTCGCCTGTACACTCCATTCGTATGCAGAAGCTGCAGCGATTGCTCCACCTTCCCAACCACCGCCTCATTATCGACATTGCAACAAGGTGGAACTCCACCCTGCACATGGTTGAGCGGCTGTGGGAGCAGAGGCAGGCCATAATGCATTTGTGGGAGGATACACGGCCAGGCACTTTGAGAACAGACATGGAGTTGACAGGTGTGCAGTGGTCGAACCTGAAAGACCTCTGTAAAGTCCTTCAGTGTTTTGAGGAATGCACACGGCTGGTAAGCGCAGACGATGCCATCCTAAGCATGAGCATCCCACTTATGCATCTGCTCATTCAAACTTTGACGCACCTTAAGGAGCAGGCGTCTGCAGCCAATGTTGACGAGGAGGAGAGGTGGAGGGAATCCTTGATGACATTCAGCCATTGTCTGCTCAGGGACCTCTCCTGGACGAGGTGGAGGAAGAAGAGGAGGAGGAGGATGATGATGGGGATGATTACTTAGGGGAGGAGGATGCATCTCGTGGGGCAAATGAAAATGTTGGCGTGGCAAGGTCTGGTACATGGTTTGTGCGTGACTGGAGGAATGTGGATTTGCCAGAAAGTGCTCCTCCACCCAGCACTCGCAGTGCATCATTGACACCAGGAACATTGGCCCACATGTCAGATTATGCCTTGCAGATCCTAAAAAGGGACCCACGCATTGCCAAAATGATGAACGATGACGACTACTGGTTGGCCAGCATCCTGGATCCACGCTATAAAGGCAAATTACAAAACATCATGCCACAGGAGAACCTTGACCTAATATTGGCTACTAAACAAGCAACTCTGGTTAACCGCTTGGGTGAGGCATTCCCAGCACACAGCAGCGGTGATGGTTCTCACACGAGCCGTACGGGCTGGGGGCAGCTTGGCAGAGGTGTTCATGGTGCACACAGCAGAAGTGGCGTTGGAGACAGGGGTTTCATGACAATGTTGTGGACTGATTTTTCACGGACCGCTCACACAACTGGTAATACTGCATCGATGGAAAGTGACAGGAGACAGCAGTTGTCAACTATGGTTACAAACTACTTTTCCTCCCATATCGATGTTCTCCCACACAGGTCATTCCCCTTTGACTATTGGGCCGCTAAACTGGACACCTGGCCTGAATTGGCACAATATGCCTTACAGGAGCTCGCTTGCCCAGCTGCAAGTGTGCTATCGGAAAGAGTCTTCAGTGCAGCTGGATCAATCCTGACAGAAAAAAGGACCCGTCTGTCAACCCAAAATGTGGATGATCTAACCTTCATTAAAATGAACCATGCATGGGTTTCCAAGGATTTTGTCCCTCCTTCCCTTGATGACACTTAGGTTGCCAGAAAAATGGCTTGCTTTGGTCCTCCTCCTATTCCGCGAACTTGACCTATTTCGCCTTTTGCAGCAGCTGGTTCTGTGATCATCTCGTCATGTCTGGAACTCTGATCATGTGACTATGCTCTGTTATCCTGTGGATCTGAACCCAGAAGTGCTCCCCTGGTCCTGACTTGGAAGAATTGCTATGCCCTATATCAGGCCGTTCCTTCCTATGCTCAGGGCCAGAGTATTGTGTGGTGTCCCTGCATGGCTGCTTGGTCTGTGGGGCACGCCCTCTATTCTGTGCCCTTGCACTCTGCCCTGTCATGCCTCTCTGCAGCTTCTTTACATGTCTGACAGCCATTCCATTTCAGTTTCAGTTGAATTCCAACCAGAGTACATCTCATTCTACTTAATGTGCTTCTGATAAGGTGATCACCTGAACCAAATCTTATTTAACAAAGGAAAGTATAAAAAACCCTGCTGTGGTGTTCACAATCCTCTTGCAATAGGCCAAGCTGGATGGCAAAACAAGTGCTAGTAATATCCCAAAAGTAATAGGAATGAAAAAATAACTTTTAACCATGCGAAAGGAGTTGAAAAGAAAAGTCTTGAGTGAGGAAAAGAAGGGCTCAATTCTGTCTTTACTAGCAGAGGGATACAGTGACCATCATGTTGCCGCCATCCTTAAAATTTCTAAGATGGCAGTCCATTACAACAAGGTCAAGCAGCAGACATTGGGGACAACAGAGCTACAGACCGGCAGAGGGCGAAAACGACTCCACTGACCAGGGTGACCGTCATCTTATTCGAATGTCACTCAAAAACCGCAGGATGACATCAAGTGACCTACAAAATGAATAGAAAATGGCAGCTGAGGTGAAGTGCACAGCAAGAACAGTTTGTAACAGACTCTTAGAGACAGGGCTCAAGTCATGTAAAGCTAGAAAAAAAGCCTTTCATCATAGAATCATAGAATCATAGCTGAATGACCCACATCTACATATGCCACTTTGTAAACCTCCCTAAGTGGGCGGCCCCCCCATGGCCGGGGACACCACCTAGCGCACAAAACCGTGCGAGTGCCGTTGCCCTGGACAGGTGGGTAGGCCGACTCTTGGGCGCGGGCACTGGCACAGGGTCCCTCATAGTGCAATCAAGTGTCTCTGACAGTGGTGGTGCACACCCGCCGTCAGACACACCGCCGTACTATGATGGGCCCAATGCCAGTACTGACGCCCACGAGTGTGCCCCCCTTGCTTCGGCAGGGCCCCAGCATTTGCAATGTTTACCTCTCCCTGCTCCTCCGCTGTGTAGTCTGGGCTGTCAAATCCTTCACTGGGACTGCCACTACAAATTGATTGAACTGAAAGATGATGGTTAAGATGTAGCTATGCCCTGTCCTGCTGGCCGGGCTCTAGCTCCAGATGATCAGTGGCTTCCATTTCTTATGGACGTCGACTCACAATTACATGCAGTGGTGGTTTATCATCAGCTTTCACAGTTTTCCTACTCACAAACGTGTGACATTCCGGCGCACATTTCAAAATGTGCCCTCTCATGACAATCAAATAGAATCGCCTACGGCCTGTGGCTTCTGTCTTTTGCACTCCAAAGTTACGTGACAGATCATGATAGCCAGTGAGCACCATGTTTACATCGCTCCCTGTGATAAAAATTGGATTGAGATGAGTAACAGTGATGGAATCAACGGAAGTGCGATACAGCAAGACTTTATTCACAAAAAAATGTTTTCACTATCTCAACACACAAATTAATTGAGGGTCAGCATCGCCTATGAGAATTGTGACGGAAGTTTTTCCCGTGAATAATAATTCCTAGATTTCTGCAATCAATAGCCTTTATGTCACTAATTGTATGCATCTCATTTCCTATTGTGGAGAGGCTGGACTGGATTACTGAGACAGAAATACACTGTGTTCCAAATTATTATGCAAAAAGAGTTTAGGAGTGATAAGGTTAGAATTTTTTTGTTTGTCATTTAAACTCATTGATGGTGATGTGTGTCAGGGCTCTTTATATCACTGAAAGCAATTACAGATACCTGTGCAAATTAGTTTGGCAGGTGTGTCCAAATAAAGGCAAGACTACTTAAGAAGGCTGTTCCACATTATTAAGCAGCCTACATTTTTTGCCAAAATGGGAAAGAAAAAGGATGTGTCGGCTGCTGAGAAGCAATAAATTGTGGAGTATTTAGGTCAAGGCATGACTACAATCAACATTGCCAAGACACTTCATCATGATCATCACACAATCAAGAAGTATGTAGCTGATTCCCAGCACACACGTGTGTTTGCTGATAAGGAAAAATTGAGGACTCTTTCCAACAGGCAATTGCATCAGGTTAAAAGAGCAGCAGCAAAAATGCCTTGTCATAACAGCTGACAAGTTTTTGAAGCTGCTGGTGCCTCCAACGTCCCCCCGAACAACAAGATGCAGGGTCCTTCAGAGGTATGCAGCTGTGCGTAAGCCATCCTGTTGACCACCTCTATCCACTGCACACAAGCAGAAACGGCTCCAGTGGGCCAAACGATACATGAAGACTGACTTCCAAACTGTTTTGTTCACCGATGAGTGCCGTGCAACGGTCGATGGTCCAGATGGCTGGAGTGGAGGATGGCTGGTTGATGGACACCCCTTTAAAACACGACTAAGGCGCCAACAAGGAGGAGGTGGAGAAATGTTTTGGACTGGAATCATGGGGAGAGAGATTGTCGGCCCCTTTAGGATCCATGAAGGGGTAAAGATGAACTCCATAATCTATGTGGAGTTTCTAAAACAGCACTTCTTGCCATGGTTCAAGAGGAAGAACCGTGCTTTCGGCAGCAAGATCATTTTCATGCATGATAATGCACCGTCTCATGCTGCAAATAACACATCTGCATCTCTGGCTGCTATGGGCATAAAAGAGGACAAACTTATGGAGGGAAAATAAATATGACTGCAATTCATATAGGTAATTTAGAGGAAATATGAGGAAATATTATTTGCATAATAATTTGGAACACAGTGTATATATGAAGATTTAAAAATAACACCAAAAGTATATAGTTGTGTATGCCTCAAATGCATTTCCTTTTTTCCACTTTTTAGATTGCTGTGTAATCCATACTGAGAACACGGAGATTTTACATGTTTAAACTATGCTATATATACCTGCTATCCAGTGATAAAGTACCCTTTCTCAACTTTGTACAATCTGGTCAAATCCATACTGGGCCTGAGAACATCTGAGTCTGCCTCCTGATCTATAGACATATACACTCACTGGCCACTTTATTAGGTACACCATGCTAGTAACGGGTTGGACCCCCTTTTGCCTTCAGAACTGCCTCAATTCTTCGTGGCAGAGATTCAACAAGGTGCTGGAAGCATTCCTCAGAGATTTTGGACCATATTGACATGATGGCATCACACAGTTGGCGCAGATTTGTCGGCTGCACATCCCTGATGCGAATCTCCCGTTCCACCACATCCCAAAGATGCTCTATTGGATTGAGATCTGGTGACTGAGGAGGCCATTTGAGTACAGTGAACTCATTGTCATGTTCAAGAAACCAATCTGAGATGATTCGAGCTTTATGACATGGCGCATTATCCTGCTGAAAGTAGCCATCAGATGCCTGTTCTTAGCTGAGAGGAGTGGTACCCAGTGTGGTCTTCTGCTGCTGTAGCCCATCTGCCTCAAAGTTCGACGCACTGTGCGTTCAGAGATGCTCTTCTGCCTACCTTGGTTGTAACGGGTGGCAATTTGAGTCACTGTTGCCTTTCTATCAGCTCGAACCAGTATGCCCATTCTCCTCTGACCTCTGGCATCAACAAGGCATTTCCGGCCACAGAACTGCCGCTCACTGGATTTTTTTTCTTTTTCGGACCATTCTCTGTAAACCCTAGAGATGGTTGTGCGTGAAAATCCCAGTAGATCAGCAGTTTCTGAAATACTCAGACCAGCCCTTCTGGCACCAACAATCATGCCACGTTCAAAGGCACTCAAATCACCTTTCTTCCCCATACTGATGCTCGGTTTGAACTGCAGGAGATTGTCTTGACCATGTCTACATGCCTAAATGCACTGAGTTGCCGCCATGTGATTGGCTGATTAGAAATTAAGTCTTAACACACAGTTGGACAGGTGTACCTAATAAAGTGGCCAGTGAGTGTATTTTTAATGTGTAAACTAGGCTACATATATACATATTATCCGGTGAAACTGTACTCTTTATCAACTTTCTACAATGTTGTTGAATCCATACTGGGCCTGAGAACGGCTGCCGAGCTGTTAAGGCCTCTTTCACACATCCGGTTTTTGTCATCCGGCACGATGCGGCGAAATTTTTAATAACCGGATCCAGCACCAGATCCGGTTTTGTCCCATAAGCTTTCATGGGCGCCGCATCGTGCCGGATGGTTATGCGTCGTGTCCGGTTGTTGCCGGACACGGCATAAATTAGCCTTCCGGCATCTGCAAAAAACGTTCCCTGCAACGTTTTTTGTCAGCGCCGGACCGGCTTTTTCCACAGCGCATGCCCGGACTCTGTGAATGTTAACCCCACAAGTGCCCGGCGAGAGAGAGAGAGATCTCTCTCTGTCACCCGGACACTTGTGAGAGATCTCTCTCGCCGGGCACTTGTGGGGTTAACACTCACAGTGTCTGGGTGAGAGAGAGAGATCTCTCTGTGGGGTTAACCCCACAAGTGCCCAGCAAGAGAGAGAGATTCTCTTGCCTGGACACTAATGTTAACCCCCCATGTCTCTCTCTCTCCACCCCCCTCCCCTCTCCTCCCCTCCCCTCCCCTCTCCTCTCCTCCCCTCACCTCCCTTTCAGCAGCTGTCTCATTGGCTGCCTCTGTCCTGCGGCTCCTTTAATAATGTCCGAGCCGTATCGTCTCGCCGCACACACATCCGGTGTCACGGCTGCAGGCCGGATTCGGCGGCCCGGCTTTTCGCCGCACGCCGCCGGACCCCACACACCGGATGTGTGAAAGTAGCCTAAGCAAGCTACAGCACCTGTGGTTTGGACACGTAATTTTTTCAGGAATGACGGCTAGGCCTAACTCTGGAATTGTGGTTGACCTGAACTTACTGGGAAATCATCGTTCGCGGGGAATAATCTGAATCCCAGATCCCCATCACTAACGGAGTTCAGCAGGTTATCTGCACCTGTAAGCGACAAAAGCTGGTCCTTTCAGTGTAGCGTGCATGCAGCCCCGGACATGTACTGGAATGCTAGACCTGTTATTGCTCGATCTCACGTGCCACAGCCTCGCGTATCCCTCTAGTAAGCTTGACGCGTACCGCGGGGCCATGCCGGAGTCTCGGTCGTAATCTCGCGAGATTTCGCCGACGCCTTCTTTTTGGATCCCGATGTCGTCCACGCCAGCGACATGTTGTTGCAGCGACGCCATCTTGAATATCGCGGGATTTCACGAAATCCAAGATGGCGTCCCGCAAGAACATGTCGGCGGCCTGGAGAACGTCTGGATCCTGGATCGCGGCGGAGGAAGATGTCGGGGCAGCGACGATGACGGTGTGAGTATGAGAAACGGAGTGAGAGAAAGGAACGTATGTGGAGTGAAAGAGTGAGTGGACATGAGTGGAGGTGAAAGGTGAGAGGAGTGTGTGTTGAGGCGGTGTGGTGTGTTGAGGGTTAACATGGCAAGAGGTGATAACGACGTCGGTGAAATCTCACGAGATTTCGCCGACGCCATCTTACATTCGTGAAATTGCGTCATTTACCTCATGCCGACTTGCTGTGCGGACGCTTGGCATTGCCTGTACCACCATAACTACTGCTGCCTTGGTCTTATGCCTGTTTACTGCCGGTGTCTAATTACTGGACCAATTTGCCTGTACTGCCATAACTATTGCTACCTTGCTACTCTGCCGGTGTCTAATTACAGGGCTAATTTGCCTCTACCGCCATAACTACTGCTGCCTTGCTCCTCTGCCGGTGTCTAATTACAGGACCAATTTGCCTCTACCGCCATAACTACTGCTGCCTTGCTCCTCTGCCGGTGTCTAATTACAGGGCCAATTTGCCTATACCACCATAACTACTGCTGCCTTGCTCCTCTGCCGGTGTCTAATTACAGGGCCAATTTGCCTATACCGCCATAACTACTGCTGCCTTGCTCCTCTGCCGGTGTCTAATTACAGGGCCAATTTGCCTATACCGCCATAACTACTGCCTTTGTCCTCTGCCGGTGTCTAATTACAGGGCCAATTTGCCTATACTGCCATAACTACTGCTGCCTTTGTCCTCTGCCAGTGTCTAATTACAGGGCCAATTTGCCTCTATCGCCATAACTACTGCTGCTTTGGTCATCTGCCTGTTTACTGCCGGTGTCTAATTACAAGGCCAATTTGCCTCTACCGCCATAACTACTGCTGCCTTGCTCCTCTGCCGGTGTCTAATTACAGGGCTAATTTGCCTCTACCGCCATAACTACTGCTGCCTTGCTCCTCTGCCGGTGTCTAATTACAGGGCTAATTTGCCTCTACCGCCATAACTACTGCTGCCTTGCTCCTCTGCCGGTGTCTAATTACAGGGCCAATTTGCCTCTACCGCCATAACTACTGCTGCCTTGCTCCTCTGCCGGTGTCTAATTACAGGGCCAATTTGCCTCTACCGCCATAACTACTGCTGCCTTGCTCCTCTGCCGGTGTCTAATTACAGGATCAATTTGCCTCTACCGCCATAACTACTGCTGCATTGCTCCTCTGCTGGTGTCTAATTACAGGGCCAATTTGCCAATACCGCCATAACTACTGCTGCCTTGCTCCTCTGCCTGTGTCTAATTACAGGGCCAATTTGCCTCTACCGCCATAACTACTGCTGCCTTGCTCCTCTGCCTGTGTCTAATTACAGGGCCAATTTGCCTCTACCGCCATAACTACTGCTGCCTTGCTCCTCTGCCGGTGTCTAATTACAGGGCCAATTTGCCTCTACCGCCATAACTACTGCTGCCTTGCTCCTCTGCCGGTGTCTAACTACAGGGCCAATTTGCCACTACCACTTCATAACTACTGCTGGGCAATTACAGGGTCAATTAGTATCTGTTTACTCTACAATACTCCAGGACGCCTTCTTCACTGCCAGATAACTTCCAAATAGACTCCTTTACCTGTGCCAACATGAGTCATAACAAAAAGTATGCCAATGCCAGTGAAAGGAAAGCAGCTTTAGCACTACGACAAAAACAACGCCGTGCTAATGAGACTCCTGAGGAAAAACACCATCGCCTTGAGAAGATTAAGGCTTATAAACGCTGTCGCCTCACACACGAATCCCCTAACTCTAAATCCATAAGATTGGCTGAAGAAGCCTCTGCACGCCGTCACCGCCGACAACAGACGGCCTCTTCCTCATCATTATTATTAGACTCACAACAGGATGCTTCCACATCAGCATGTGGAACAATTTACTGCTACACTTCATCCCATATGCCGTTCACTGACATAACTAATCAGCAATCTGTTTCTGCCCTATCAATACCACCATTCAATACCGATGCACAGTATGCCAATGCCAGTGAAAGGAAAGCAGCTTTAGCACTACGACAAAAACAACGCCGTGCTAATGAGACTCCTGAGGAAAAACAGCATCGACTTGACAAGATTAAGGCTTATAAACGCCGTCGTCTCACACACGAATCCCCTAACTCTAAATCTATTACATTGGCTGAAGAAGCCTCTACACGCCATCATCGCCAACAACAGACGGCTTCTTCCTCATCATTATTAGTAGACTCACAACAGGATGCTTCCACATCAGCATGTGGAACAAGTTACTACCACACTTCATCCTATATGCCGTTCACTGACATAACTAATCAGCAATCTGTTTCTGCCCTATCAATACCACCATTAGTCAATACCAACGCACAGTTTCTTCACATACAAGCTGCAGTTAGCCCGCAGAAAGTGCAACCAAGACAAATATACGTTGGTCTCAAAACTAGGCGCACCCCATCGGTTGGACATGCACTTCTACTACAACCTCACATTTTCACTAATGATGAAAATAGTATTACCGAACACAGCTGTGGTGACATGACCTATGTATGTGAGCATTGCGAAGCTTTGCATTTTGTAGCAGAGATACCTTCTGATAACAACTTTACGCTCTGCTGTCAGAAGGGTAAAGTCCATGTACCCATACTACAATATCCTGATGTCTTTACACGTTTGCTGAAAGGGCAAAGTGAATTTAGCAAAAATTTCATGGATAATATTCGAAGTATTAACAGTTCCTTTGCTTTTGCCTCCATGGGTGCAAATATTTCACCACCTCCTGGATATGGCCCATACTGTTTCCGCATACATGGCCAGATCTATCATAGAACTGGAACACTACATCCCTCAGATGACCAGCAACGCGCATTTGCCCAACTTTACATTCTCGATACCACTACCGCAAACGAACAACGCTTACGATGTAAAGAAAATCAAAAATGTCATCCTACATTGACGAACATTATTGCCCTTCAAATCCAAACTATTAATCCTTTTGTGGAAGCTTATCAAATGTTACGTGATGTGGAAGAACAAGAAAAAATTAAATCTCTACAAAACGGAACTGTCATGCCAAACATCACTATGGCTATTAAACAAGATCGTACTCAAGACCCTCGACGCTACAATAATCCCACTGTCAGTGAAGTAGCAGTCGTGTTTCAAAATGACAATGGTGAGCCACCTTTCAATAGAGACATATTAATTCATTTAAAACCTGATCCCCATAACCCTTTAGCTCCAAAAACACAATAAATTAGTATTCTCCATAGCAATTTGGATGCCCTCCTCTTTCCAAAATTTTTCCCTTATGGAGACCAAGGATGGCATGATGGACTCAAACAACAAGGCAAAAGTTCGAGGAGGATCACTCAACTCCAATACTATTGCTATATGTTATCTGTCAGAAATTACTTTAATCCACTCCTCAATGGTGGTAAGCTAACACAGCAATATTTAGTAGATGCTTATGTCAAAATCGAAGCTAATCGCCTACATTACATCCGCAAACACCAAAAAGATTTAACAGTGGAGGATTACTGCCTCCTTCAAGAACATCTACTCAAAAAATCGGTTCAAAAGGGCATCCCTATTGGGAAAACCGTCATTTTACCATCTTCTTTTGAAGGCAGTCCAAGAAACATGCAGCAGCGCTACCAGGATGCTATGGCTATTGTTACAAAGTATGGTCGACCAGATCTATTTATCACCATGACATGTAATCCTAAGTGGAATGAGATTACTACACATTTAGAACCGTGGCAGCGTGTTGAACACAGACCAGACTTGGTTGCACGTGTCTTTAAAATTAAACTGGAATCCCTCTTAAAAGACATTAGCAGTGGATTATTTGGAAACGTCACTGCAATGGTCCATGTCATTGAATTTCAGAAGCATGGTCTCCCACACGCTCATATTTTAATTATTCTTGACAGCCTGTCTAAATTACGGACTGAGGCGGACATAGACAATATAGTCTGGGCTGAAATACCTGATGAAACAATCTACCCTCAGCTCCATAACATTGTTCTTCAACACATGATTCATGGTCCCTGTGGAGAACACAATCCTAATTCTCCCTGTATGGATCTTGGAAAGTGTAGCAATGGTTTCCCAAAACAAAACCAACCATATACCGTCAAAGAAAAGGATGGCTATCCCACTTACCGCAGACCCATTGGCAAAACATATGAACACCATTCTAAGACGATTTGACAATTCATGGGTAGTTCCATATAACCCATTTTTACTCACCAAATACAAGTGCCATATTAATGTAGAAATATGTGCTTCCATTCAAAGTGTAAAATATTTATTTAAATACGTTTACAAAGGACATGATAAAGCCAACCTTGAAATTTCCCAAAATAACATCCAACATGATGAAACACACCAATTTACGGATACCAGATATGTTCCTTTCCATGTTAACCCTCAACACACACACTCCACTCACCTTTCACCATCTCCACTCACGTCCACTCACTCTTTCACTCCACATACGACCCTTTCTCTCACTCCATCTCTCATACTCACGCCGTCATCGCCGCTGATCCACGATCCCCGACATCATCTTCCGCCGGCGCCATCCTGGATCCAGACGTCCTCCACGCCGGCGACATGTTCTTGCGGCGACGCCATTTTGGATCGGCGAAATCCCGCGATAGTCAAGATGGCGTCGCCGCAAGAACATGTCGCCGGCGAGGACGACGTCGGGATCCAAAATGGCGTCGGCGAAAACTCGCGAGATTTCGCCGACGCCATTTTGGATCCCGACGTCGTCCACGCCAGTGACATGTTCTTGCGGCGACGCCATTTTGGATCGGCGAAATCCTGCGATAGTCAAGATGGCGTTGCCGCAAGAACATGTCGCCAGCGAGGACGACGTTGGGATCCAAAATGGCGTCGGCGAAAACTCGCGAGATTTCGTCGACGCCATTTTGGATCCCGACGTCGTCCACGCCGGCGACATGTTCTTCCGGCGACGCCATCTTGACTATCGCGGGATTTCACGATACTCAAGATGGCGTCGCCGCAAGAACATGTCGCCGGCATGGACAACGTCTGGATCCAGGATGGCGCCGGCGGAAGAAGATGTCGGGGATCGTGGAGCAGCGGCGATGATGGCGTGAGTATGAGAGACGGAGTGAGAGAAGGGGTCGTATGTGGAGTGAAAGAGTGAGTGGAGATGGTGAAAGGTGAGAGGAGTGTGTGTTGAGGGTTAACATGGCAAGAGGTGTGATGCTATCGCATCCTCCCGATGCGATAGCATCGGGCCATAATCTAGTATATATATATATATATTATATCACTTGAAACTTTCAGTTCTTATTTACATACTGAGACTAGCTTTCCTTATTTTTTTAATCTGCTTCAGCACTAAAGTACAGTATTATACCATAATCAGATTAGTAGAGATGAGTGGATGAATTAGTGGAGGATCAAATTTGAGTCGAATTTCCTGATTTCATGAAAATTAAAACACTTTGAAATTCTATTTGCAGTTTGCAAAAAAAAAATAGCCCATCAAAACTTTTTACATTGTTGAAGCATCAGAGAGACCAGGCTAACATCTTTTTTGGTCTGTCTGCATTGACTTCAACATAATGCTCTGCAGCTATGACAGCTTATGAATTATCATACCTTGTACAGTGGTGGCCACCACCTGAGCCATCACTGATCAGCAGTAGCCAGTGGAGCACAGTTTGTACAACAGGGTAATTTTCCATCACCAGAGTTACAGGGTACAGTGGCTTGTGAAAGTATTCACCTCTCTTGGCATTTTTCATATTTTGCTGCCTCACAACCTGGAATTTCACTGTTTTTTGAGAATTTAAATCAGTTCATGTAAAGAACATGCCTACAACTGTGAACAATTGGTTTTCCTTTTACTTTGAAGCAAACAACAAATAGGACAAAATAACTGGAAACTTCAATGTGCATAACTATTCACCCCCTTAAAGTCAGTACTCTGTAGAGCCTCTTTTCATGGCAATTACAGCTTCAATTCGCTTTGGATAAGTCTCTATGAGCTTTCCACTTCTTGCCACTGAGATTTTTACCCATTACTCAAGGCAAAACTGCTCCAGCTCCTTCAAGTTAGATGATTTAATCTGGTGAAAAGCAATCTTCAAGTTTGACCACAGATTCTCAATTGGCTTAAGGTCTGGGTTTTGACTAGGCCACTTCCAAACATTTACACATTTCCCCTTAAACCATTGAGTGTTGCTTCAGCAGTATGCTTTATCAATATTGTCTTGATCTAACGTGAACCTCTGTCCCAGTCTCAAATCACTGACAAACTGAATCAGGTTTTGCTTAAGAATATCCTTGTATTTCATACAATTGATCATCCCTTCGCTTTGAACAATTTTCTCTGCCCCTGTGAGCTGTGTTTTGTTTGGCATCAGAAACAGCATTTACCTTGGCAGCCAAAAAGTTACATTTTGGTCTCATCTGACCACAGCATTTTCCTCTATACGTACATTTGGGGAGTCTCCTGCGTGTCTTTTGGCAAACTCAAAATCAAAAATAAGTCTAACAAATTTTGTGTGTAAGTAACGTCTTTTTTATGCCCACTCTTCCATAAAGGCCACCTCTATGGAGCATACAGCTTATTATGAGCATATTGAGAAATACTCCAGTCTTTGACTTATTTGGAGATCTCCTTGGTCTTCAAGGTGTGGCTTGGTTAGTGGTGTCTCTTGCTTAATTGTGTTGCAGCATCTGTAGCCAGAAAAGGTATGTATATACTCACACACCATGTGACACTTAGATTGCACACAGGTGGACTTCCAAGCATGTCACCAAGCATGTGACTTATGAAGGTAATTCCTTATACCAGAAAATATTTAGGGGCTTCATAGCAAAAAGAGTAAATACATACGGATATGACAATTTTTAGTTATTTGATTGCATGCATTTAAATTATGTCCATTTTTTTCTTCACTTCACCAACTTAGAATATTTAGTTGTGATGCATCACCAACAAATCAGATTGCAGCAATATTTAGGGTGAGTGCTCACGGTGCGGATTCACCTGCGGATTTTTCCGCATTGATTTACAGGTAAAACCGCAGGTAAAGTGACCTGCGATTTTCCTGTGGATTTGCCAGCGGTTTTCCCCTGAAGATTGACACCTGGAGAATGGAACAGGTGTCAAACCGCTGCAGAACCCGCAGACAGAATTGACATGCTGCGGATTTAAAACCGCAGCAAATCCGTGCTGAAAAATCCACAGCATGTGCACAGCAGATTTGAAATCCTATTGGCTAACATTGTACTGTGGAACTGCTGCGCATCGGCAGGACCAAATCCGCTGTGGATCCGAAGCAGAATCCGCAACTTGTGCGCATACCCTTAAACACAGGTTGTAATGTAACAAAATAGGTAAAAAGCCAGGGGGGTGAATTTTTTCAGAAAAGCCACTGTATGTCTCTCTCCTGTAGAGTGTAAGCAGCTAAGGTCAGCAGGGTCCTCTCTCTTCTGTAGAGTGGAAGCTCTTATAAACATCAGGGTCCTCTCTCTTGCTTTATGTATCTTTATAGTTCTATACATTAGGTTATGAAGTATCCTAATAAAGTGCTGTAATTGTAAATTAGTGAAAAGTCATGATTCTATATCAGTTTTGGTCAATATAGTCTCTATATGGTTAGCATTATTTCGTTACAGTGGTAATAGTGTGCTATACTAAACAATGTAATGCCTGCATGAAATTTACCTGTTCACACAGCACGGTATGTTGGCTTCCTTTTGGCTTTTAATGCTATGAAATTGGCCCTGTGATGAATTAGTGGTTATAGTTTGTGGAAAAAAATGGATTTGATGTAACCACACAGTATTTTAATGGGACTTTTTAGGTCTGCTTCAGCTCTCTTAATTAAATACTATAAACAGGAGAATCATTGATTTAATTGCATTTTCTTATTAAAAACTAAATCTGTTCTGCAAACACTGGCTTTTCACGTTAGTTTTTTCCAGAAATATTCTTTGGTGTTGGAACAAACTTAAAAAAGTTGCAATTTAAACAACATTCTTTTATTTGAAGAATATTGCAGCCATATGCATTGTGGCTTTGACAAATTGCTATATTGCTTTTATTTTTTTTTATTTTTATTTTTTTTCCGCTGCAGGTGCCTGTGTATTGGAGATCATTGTGCTTGCGCACCTTTACTGATTCAGTACTGAGTAGAGGAGGAAGTACTGAACTCCTTGCAAAACATTTGGGCGCGTGCGCAGTGGAAATAGATGCTTAGTAAGGGCAACTCCATGGTACTTCCGCCAGTTAATACAGGCGCCTGCGCACTGATGGGAGCAGGACGCTGCCTCATTAAACTTAGAACTGATCCACCTTTTTCCCCCACTTGAAACTCAGCTGGTAAGAGTGATTACTAATTGGATAGGTATATATAAAGGATTTCAACAGAACATTACGCTGACCTTGAGAAAGACACATCACTGTGTCGATACGCGTGGGTTTGGGGGTCCCATGTAACCTACCCGGTAGCTTGTTCATCCTCAGAAATCAGGTGATATCATGCTAGGGAAAGGGACTTGTTAATGTATGTTTATTTGTGTTGGCAACATGATAAGTATTCAATTTTCTTTTCATGGCATATGTAGAATCTCTATGTAACCATAGTAGTTATTGATAATATGGTATTTTTGATCCAAGGTCATGCTTGTCATTACAATTGATTTGATAGACCCTAGGTTATGGTAACTAGCAGATACCTGGCATTATACTGAATGGTTGGCCTTGGGACCCATAGTATTTAACTATTTATCAAAATGACCCATTGTCTTTGTTTTGTTATCAGTGTCTGGTTGTTCAGACTTTTTAATTGTTTTTAAACAAAGTGTCTGTTTGTTGTGTCCATTAATAAAATTGATACTTTTTGATTATCATATCCTTGTGGTGATCCCTATTTGTGTGCATATACTTTCTTTTCTTCATGTGTTTTCATGAGAATCCGCAACTTGTGCGCATACCCTTAAACACAGGTTGTAATGTAACAAAATAGGTAAAAAGCCAGGGGGGTGAATTTTTTCAGAAAAGCCACTGTATGTCTCTCTCCTGTAGAGTGTAAGCAGAAGCAGCTAAGGTCAGCAGGGTCCTCTCTCTTCTGTAGAGTGGAAGCTCTTATAAACATCAGGGTCCTCTCTCTTGCTTTATGTATCTTTATAGTTCTATACATTAGGTTATGAAGTATCCTAATAAAGTGCTGTAATTGTAAATTAGTGAAAAGTCATGAATCTATATCAGTTTTGGTCAATATAGTGTCTATATGGTTAGCATTATTTCCTTACAGCAGTAATAGTGTGCTATACTAAACAATGTTATGCCTGCATGAAATTTACCTGTTCACACAGCACGGTATGTTGGCTTCCTTTTGGCTTTTAATGCTATGAAATTGGCCCTGTGATGAATTAGTGGTTATAGTTTGTGGAAAAAAATGGATTTGATGTAACCACACAGTATTTTAATGGGACTTTTTAGGCCTGTTTCAGCTCTCTTAATTAAATACTATAAACAGGAGAATCATTGATTTAATTGCATTTTCTTATTAAAAACTAAATCTGTTCTGCATACACTGGCTTTTCACGTTAGTTTTTTCCAGAAATATTCTTTGGTGTTGGAACAAACTTAAAAAAGTTGCAATTTAAACAACATTCTTTTATTTGAAGAATATTGCAGCCATATGCATTGTGGCTTTGACAAATTGCTATTGCTTTCAGTAAATAATAATTCAGTAACATTGTCAACAGTTTTCTAGAAATCACGTGTCTACCTAAATACGGGAAAGCACAAAAGTATTGATGGGTAAATCCTAAAAAAGATGTCATTTAAGCTCTATAAATATACATTTATAAGAGAATGATACTTACTACTGAATTATCAAGGCGTATTGGGGATATACTGTTTTTAATGTATTACTGTAGCCATGTGGTCACTTCCAACCCTGGTTAGGTTTCCACTGTTTCCTCTTGTCACTCCAGTAACTGCACAATAGTGAAGTTATTAGTAGAGATGGGCGAACCCAAATAGTAAAGTTCGGTGCCCATACACACTGTTTGGGCACGGACACCAAACAAGGACTTCACCAGGATGTCCGTTACTCTTTGGATTCGGGCCCCAGAACACCGGGTGTTTGTTGCACTGTCATGTGTGTGACAGGCCGGCCAACACTGCTTCTGATCAGTGGTAAAATTATTACTGCAGGTCAGACAGCATGAGCCCGCAACTGTGATCAGAGGTGTAAAGTTTACCTTCAGTCACTGGTGTCATCTGATGGGCCTACTGCTCTCATCAGCCAGCACCTGTGCTCTAAATAAATGATAAAAGGAAAAAAAAAACTGCTTGGATTCCCCTGTATTTTCAATAACCAGCCAGGCAAAACTGACAGCTGCAACCTTCAGCTACTAGCGCAATATTAGTGAGCAGTGGTGACCTCATCGAGGTTACCACAGGTCACTGAGGCTGCGTTCCCAGCCATGCCAATGAACTGCGGTGACCTCCCTCCAGTGAGATCACTGCTATCACAGTGAGAAAATTTCTTTTGGTGCAGAGGCAAGATCACAGCAGTTCACTGGGAGAATTTCACTGCAGTGAATTTGAACTGATTTTACTGCCGATCAGAGGCAGTGCTTGCTGCGCTGTCATGCACATGACAGCATGGCAAGCACTGGATGTGATCATTCAAGTGAATGGGATCTAGGTAGGGGTACTGTTCTGGCACTTGAACCCAAACTTTTTTAACTATTCGGCTGAACCCGCCGGACCCGGACATCCAGGTGTCCGCCCATCTCTAGTTATTAGTAACATATCTATGCATATTATAGCAAAACAGGGATGCAATAATTGTGGCTACTAGAGATGAGCGACTTTGCCTTTTTTATGGTTGAGTCGGGTTTCATGAAACCCAAATTTCTCAAAAGTCGGGTCGAACGAAATCGGCCGACTATAGGGAAAAGTCGGAGGCCGACTGAAACACGAAACCAATGCAAGTCAATGGGGAAGCAAAGTCGGCAGGGAGTGGAGGACAGGAAACACACCTACAGTGCCCATTTCAATGCCCAAAACATCAATTCTTATTACTGAAGCTTGTCAACCTTAATTTACTTCATAATAATAGTTACGCATTGAAAACTGGGGGTTATTTGGCTAAAGTTGTGGCGGGGTAGGGTTGGCTCCAGGTTTTCGTGTGCCCTGGGCCAAAGAGTGTCAGTGCGCCCCTTTAACACATACCACAACTCATGATGCTCCGATACGGCACAGAAATATAGGTATAGTACAATGACAAATACTTCACTGCTTACATGACATGACTGATCTATTTTAAATTGTACAATAGCTCAAAAAAAGGACAGTATATTGCTCCATACAGTATTATGGCCACCACATTGTGCACCATACAGAATAATGAGCCCAATATATTTCTCCATACAGAATAATTGGCCACATATAATGTTCCATACAGTATATGATGAGCTCCACATAATGCTACAGTATATGATGGTCCCCTTTGACGATACTCCAGTGTGTTATGGGCCAAAATAATGCTCCACATATAATGGGCTCCATTTCTAATGCTCCAGTGTATAATGTGCCCCATAGATGCTGCTCCAGTGTCTGATGTCCCCAATCTGGAATGCTCCAGTATATGTTGGGCCTCATGTATGATGCTCCAGTGTCTTATGGGCCCTAATAATGCTCCATATATAATGGGCCCCATTTCTAATGCTCCAGTGTATAAAGGGCCCTATAAATGCTGTTCCAGTGTGTGATGTCCCCCATTTGGAATGCTCCAGTATATGATGAGCCTCATGGATGATGCTCCAGTGTCTTATGGGCCCTAATAATGCTCCATATATAATTGGCCCCATTTCTAATGCTCCAGTGTATCATGTTCCCCATAGATGCTTCTCCAGTGTCTGATCTGCCCCATTTGGAATACTCCAGTATATGTTGGGCCTCATGGATGATGCTCCAGTGTCTTATGGGCCCTAATAATGCTCCATATATAATGGGCCCCATTTCTAATGCTCCAGTGTATCATGTTCCCCATAGATGCTGCTCCAGTTTCTGATCTGCCCCATATGGAATGCTCCAGTATATGATGGGCCTCATGGATGATGCTCCAGTGTCTTATAGACCCTAATAATGCTCCCTATATAATGGGCCCCATTTCTAATGCTCCAGTGTATCATGTGCCCCATAGATGCTGCTCCAGTGTCTGATCTTCCCCATTTAGAATGCTCCAGTATATGATGGGCCTCATGGATGATGCTCGAGTGTCAGATGTCCCCCATTTTTAATTAACCCAGGCATGGTATGTGAAAAGAGATCCATGGAGTAATCTGAAGTGTGTGTTTCCGCATACTTCACTTTTAGTGTGGGTGAAGGACACAAGGAAAGTGGTTGCTCCTGACCAGAAGCCCGCACTTACGACTCAGTGCTTGCATTTTTTTAAAATTCAGAAGAGGAGGCGATAGAGCTGGAGGCTCTTTCAGCAATGTAAGCCAAAAACAGTTCCTGATGCTCCGGCTTTAAAAGCAGTCTATCTACTCCCAGAAAATGGAGCCTTACAGGCCTTCCAGAGCTACACCATGACGCAGGCTCAACACCTCCTGTGTTGTGAGTTCATTTTCCCCTTCACCATTGAGGTCTGATGAACTCCCACTTCTGGTGAAGGAAGATAGTGAGGATGATTACAAAGCACCTGAGCAGCATGATAATGACTGGGTGACTGGGATTGCTGACTGGATATAAGGCAGCCGACGCCCTTGTGCCTTGCGGGTGATTACTCTGAGGGATTCTTGGAGACCAGTCTGATTCCTGCTCCTCAAAAGCTAAGTTTTCTTCTCTACTTTTTGCATTTGTGTTTTGGTTTTGTTTTGCCTTGTTTTTCTGGATTTCTGCCTTTCCCTGCTGGGTGAGCTGATTTCCTTTTTACTCTGTCTTCAGATAATACCCGAGTACTGATATAGTCTTTTTGAAGCCTAGCGTCTTCAGGGCCTTTTTCCCTATCAGTCTGTTGGCTCTTGTTTTTGAGAGGGTTTTGGCGGATTGCAGACAGCAGCTTTTCTATTCTGTCCTATTTAGTTAGCTTTGGCCCCATCATTTGCTTAGCCTATCTTTCTATCTGTGTGAGTGTTTTTTCATCTTGCTTCACCGTCATTATATGTTAGGGGCTGCCTATTGCTTTGGGGTCTGCTCTAGGGCAGTTTAGATTTCCCTTTCTGTCTTTAGGCTATGTAGTTCTCCAGCTGTGATCGAGGGGTCTAGGGCACCGTAGGAACCCCCCACGGCTACTGCTAGTTGTTGTTGTTAGGTTCAGGGGTCTGCAATCCGATAGCTGCCAACTTCTCTGGTTTTCTGGACTTAGCTAGTATTTCTGGTTTTGCCTCCTACGGTGACTCATTCATAACACTCCTGCCTTAGCTGCTATTGTGTTTTTGGCACTACCAGCAGATGCACCATCACCACCATCAGTACCAGGTGGCCCCCCACACCCACGTCCATGTCCTCTTCCACCATACTTCCTCATGTTTTAGAAAATTGACCCAAAATACCAGCAGATATGTGGTACTGTATCAGAAGCGTACAGCTCTATACAGTCTAGGGATAACAGTAAATCTCCGTATACAGTACAGACCAAAAGTTTGGACACACCTTCTCATTCAAAGAGTTTTTTTTATTTTCATGACTATGAAAATTGTAGATTCACTCTGAAGGCATCAAAACTATGAATTAACACATGTGGAATTAAACAATTAACAAAAAGTGTGAAACAACTGAAAATATGTCTTATATTCTAGGTTCTTCAAAGTAGCCACCTTTTGTTTTGATTACTGCTTTGCACACTCTTGGCACATTCTCTTGATGAGCTTCAAGAGGTAGTTACCGGAAATGGTCTTCCAACAGTCTTGAAGGAGTTCCCAGAGATGCTTAGCACTTGTTGGCCCTTTTGCCTTCACTCTGTGGTCCAGCTCACCCCAAACCATCTCGATTGGGTTCAGGTCTGGTGACTGTGGAGGCCAGGTCATCTGGCGTAGCACCCCATCATTCTCCTTCTTGGTCAAATAGGCCTTACACAGTCTGGAGGTGTGTTTGGGGTCATTGTCCTGCTGAAAAATAAATGATGGTCCAACTAAACGCAAACCAGATGGAGTAGCATGCCACTTCAAGATGCTGCGGTAGCCATGTTGGTTCAGTATGCCTTCAATTTTGAATAAATCCCCAACTGTGTCACCAGCAAAGCACCCCCACACCATCACACCTCCTCCTCCATGCTTCACAGTGGGAACCAGGCATGTAGAGTCCATCCGTTCACCTTTTCTGCATCGCACAAAGACACAGTGGTTGGAACCAAAGATCTCAAATTTGGACTCATCAGACCAAAGTACTGATTTCCACTTGTCTAGTAGCCATTCCTTGTGTTCTTTAGCCCAAACAAGTCTCTTCTGCTTGATGCCTGTCCTTAGCAGTAGTTTCCTAGCAGCTATTTTACCATGAAGGCCTGCTGCTAGAACTCTGTAAACCAAGCTGAAACCTCTACAATTTTTGGAATTCTTCTTGCGGCAGCGCGGGGATGATCCTTCCTTCCTACCTATGTGTATACTTATTAAACCTGACAGGGCACACCTGTGAAGTGAAAACCATTTCCAGTGATATAGAAGAGTTAATGGTTTGCTTTTATATCCCTTTAATTACCTTTAAGACTTCAAATTGCCTTTTGCGTATTATTGCTAGAATTATTCTTATGTAGACTATTAGTCTCTGTTTTCAAGGAAACTATACTTGCTATCATATTTGTTCTCAAAAGTCAGTAACAACATGTTCTGGGTACATTGTAAACATGGTATAACCCTGAAGGTGATAGTGAGGGCTACATGAGCTCCATAGAATTACATATTGTTGTAAATGGTATAAAAGATTGCCTTGTATTTCACTACGTCAGATAAAGTGATTTGACCACGACTCGTGTTAAGTCTCTTTGTCTCCAAGCGCTTGTGAACAGAAGGGCGAAAAACTCCTAATCCGGACTCACTGGTGATCTGGCATATCTGACACTTGGTCAGAACAAAAAGCAGCTACAACACCAGTGACTACCTCTTGAAGCTCATCAAGAGAATGCCAAGAGTGTGCAAAGCAGTAATCAAAGCAAAAGGTGGCTACTTTGAAGAACCTAGAATATTTTAAGACATAGTTTCAGTTGTTTCACACTATTTTGTTAGTTATATGATTCCATATGTGTTAATTCATAGTTTTGATGCCTTCAGAGTGAATCTACAATTTTCATAGTCATGAAAATAAAGAAAACTCTTTGAATGAGAAGGTGTATCCAAACTTTTGGTCTGTACTGTATATTTCATGAGTCATACACAAATGCTCACAGGCTCAGTATGGATTACCCAATAAAAGAAAAAGGTTAAAAAGGGTACAGTATCACCAGATACAAGATATATATAGTATAGTGTAAACATTCTGAATCTCCGTATACATTTCAGGAGGCAGACACAAATGCTCTCAGGCCCAGTATGGATTACACAAGAATATGAAAAGCTGTAAATGGGTAATGTAACACAAGCGTACAGCTGTATACAGTGTTGGCCAAATTTGAAATCTCGGTATACAGTATATTTCCGGAGTCACCCTCAGACGCTCATTCAGTGTGGGTTTGACCATAATAAAAAATGTTGCAAAAAATGTACTGTATCACAAGACAGCAAGTATATATATTATAGGGTACAATTGAAATCTCCGTATGCATAGTCCCGTAGACAGTCTCAGACTCTTACTCAGTATGGATTTGACCGTAATACTAAATGTCGAACAAAGGTACTGTATAGCAAGATAAAAGCTGTATCTAGTATAGGGTAAAAATTGGTATCTCCGATTCACCGTATATATAGAAGACGTAAACCACACATGCTCACTCACTATGGATGATAGCGTAATACAAAATTTTAAACAAAGGTGCTGTATCAGACCATACCAGGTGTATCCAGTCTAGGGGTAATTGTAAATTTCCGTCTATACTTCCGGAGTCAGACACAGACACTCACAGGCTCAGTATGTATTACACCATAATTTAACAAGTAGAAAAGGGAAAGGTAGTCGAAGCGTACAACAGTATACAGTGTGGTGGTACTTTTAAATCTTCGTATATATTTCAATCTCAGTAAGTCAGTCCAAACTCTCCGCTACTGGAAACTACATGGATGCAAGTACAGATGGAAAGTTGAGTGTTAGCAGAAATTTGGGAATTACTCATTGCGGGAAAACCTCCCGGTAGATGTTACAGAGGCGATGCAGACCTCAATTACTGTGTCTGTGGAGACAGCAAAAATGGTTCTTTGTGAAGAAAGGATTGCTTTACCGCAGTAGCATGGATCACATCACCATTAATCGTCTCCATCAAACCGTGATCACAGGGAGAGATGTAGACATGGTCCTCACTGCCTATCATGATGTGTCTGGTCATTTTGGAGTGCAAAAGACAGAAGCCACAGACCATAGGCGATTCTATTGAATTGGCATGAGAGGAGACATTGAAAAATGGTGACATTGAAAAATGTCTGTGATTATCACATCTGTGAAAGGTGATCATAAAGCACCACTGCATCCGTTTGTAAGTTGACGTCCGTTACAAATGGTAGTCATTGATAATCTGAAGGTAGAGGCCAGCAGGACAGGCCATAGCTACATCTTACCCATCATCGATCAATAAGCCAAATTTCTAGTGGCCATCTCTGTGAAGGATTTAACTGCCCGACTACACAGCGGTGGAGCAGGGAGAGTTAAGTATTGCAACTTGCAAGTGCTGTGGCCATAACCAAGCAGGGGGGGCACACTCATGGTCGACGGTACAGGCACAGGGCCCCTCATAGTATGTTGGTGTGTCTGACGGCGAGTGGGCCCCCCACCGTAAGACACTGTATTGTACTATGAGGGGCCCTATGCCAGTGCCGTCGGTCATCTGTGGGTCCATCCAACTGTTCAGAGCAACGGCACTTGCCCGGGTACGCCAGGTATTGACCCCAGCCATTGGGGGGTGGGCAGCACACTTAGGGAGGTTTAAAAAATGGCATATGTTGATGTGTTGGCTGGACATTCAGCTGCTGCAAAGGGTGGAATTGGGCAAGTCCAAGAAAGAGGAGGACAAAAGCGATGCCGTTTTCTGGCAACCTATGTGTCATCAGGGGAAGGTGGGACAAAATCCTTTGAAACCCATGCATGGTTCATTTTAATGAAGGTTAGATCATCAACATTTTGGGTTGACAGATGGGTCCTTTTTTCGGTCAGGATTGATCCAGAAGCACCGAAGACTCTTTCAGATAGCACACTAGCAGCAGGGCAAGCGAGCTCCTGTAATGCATATTGTGTCAATTCAGGCCAGGTGTCCAGTTTAGAGGCCCAATAGTCAAAGGGGAATGACCTGTGAGGGAGAACATCGATATGGGAGGAGAAGTAGTTTGTAACCATAGTTGACAACCACTGTCTCCTGTCACTTTTAATCGATGCAGTATTAGCAGTCGCGTGAGCGGTACTTGAGAAATCATTCCACAACATGGTCATTAAACCCCTGTCTCCAACGCCACTTCGGCTGTGTGCAACATGAACACCTCTTCCATTGTGCCCACCATGGCTCGTGGGAGAACCAGCATCACTGCTGTGTGCTGGGAAAGCCTCAAACAAACGGTTTTACCAGAGTTGCTTGCATGTTAGCCAATGTTATCTCTAGGTTCTCCTGTGGCATGTTGTTGTGTAATTTGCCTTTGTAGCGTGGATCAAGGATGCTGGCCAGCCAGTAGTCATCATCCCTCATCATTTTGGCAATGCGGGGGTCCCTTTTTAGGATCCGTAAGGCATAATCGCACATGTGGGCCAATGTTCCAGGTGTCAATGATGCACTGCCAGTGGTGGGTGGAGGAGCACTTTCTGGCAAATCCACATCCCTACAGTCACGCACAAACACTGTACCTGACCTTGGGACATCAACGTTTTCTCTTGCCCCCTGAGAAGCATCCTCCTGTTCAAAATAATCATCCCCCTCATCCTCCTCCTCTTCCTCTTCTTCCTCCACCTCGTCCAGGACAGTTCCCTGACCAGACAATGACTGACTGTCATCAAGGCTTCACTCCTCCTCCTCCGCTGCAGACGCCTGATTCTTAATGTGCGCCAAACTTTGCATGAGCAGATGCATAAGTGGGATGCTCATGCTTATGATGGTGTCGTCTGCGCTTACCAGCCATGTGCATTCCTCAAAACACTGAAGGACTTTACAGAGGTCTTTCAGCTTTGACCACTGCACACCCAACAATGTCTTCCCTCCAACTGCCTGCCTGTGTATCCTCCCACAAATGCATTACAGACTGCCTCTGTTCGCACAGCCTCTGAACCATATGCAGGGTAGAGTTCCACCTTGTTGCAACGTCTATGATTAGGAGGTACTTGGGGAGGTGGAGCAATCACTGCAGCTTCTGTATATGAGTGGAGTGGACGTTTGAGTGATGGATGTGCGAGCACAGTCTTCGCACCTTATGGAGCAGGGATGTTAACTCCGGATAATTAATAAGGAAGCACTGCACCACTAGGTTCAAAGTGTGAGCCAGGCAAGGTATGAGTGTGAGTTTTGCATGGGCTATGGCTGCCTCAAAATTTCGGCCGTTATCACTGACTACCTTGCCTGCCTCAAGATGTAGACTGCCCAGCCATGACTCAGTTTGTCACTGCAAGTAGTTGGCCAGTACCTCCTCGGTGTGTCTGTTGTCGCCCAAAGACATCATCTTTAACACAGCCTGCTGACGCTTACCACTAGCTGTTCGATAGTGGGACACCTCTTGTGCAACACTGCCAGCTGCTGATGGAGTGCTCTTGCGACTGCGCTCTGTGGAAGAGCTTTTGCTGATAGAGGAGGAGGATCGAAAGCCTACAGCCAACTGCTTCCTATACCGTGGGCTAGGCAGCACTGTTCCACTGCCGCTGTCCCCAGTGGAGCCTGCATCCACCACATTAACCCAGTGCGCAGTGATGGACATGTAACGGCCCTGGCCATGCCTACTGGTCCATGCATCTGTTGTGAGGTGCACCTTTCCATTCACTGACTGTTTTAGTGCATGGACAATGCGGTCTTTCACATGCTGGTGGAGGGCAGGGATGGCTTTTCGAGAAAAGAAGTGCCAACTGGGTAGGTCATACCTGTAGCATGGGACAGCATAGGCCATGAGGTCACAGAATGCTTCACTTTCAACCAAATGGTAGGGAATCATCTCTAATGAGATTAGTTTGGCAATGTAGGCATTCAAACAAAGTGTATGCGGATGAGAGGATGAGTACTTTCTTGTCCTACTCAGAGTGTCTGGTAGGGTGAGCTGGACTAGAGAGCAGCATAAGGGGGAAGTAGCGGTGGACTGGATGGAGAGAGAGGGGGTTGGTGATGGTATTGGTGGTGATGGCCTAGATTCAGTGTTGTGTTGCAAAACCATTGTGATTCCCTGAGTGCTTTGGCCATGCGACGACACCTCCACATTTAGTGCTGGTGGTGTGCTTAAGGGTAGCGGTGGTCTTACAGTGGGGTAAGCGATGAAGTGTTGCTGGCTACCTTCAGTCAGAGCAGGTGCACATGTGCTACCTGAGGTTTGTAGTCCGCCCACGCTTGCAAGTGCATGTTGATTAAATGTCTAAGCATGCAACTGGTATTCAAATTTCTGAGTTGTTTACCTCGGCTAAAGGTCCTTCCGCACTTCTTACAGGTAACCTTTGCCTCATCAGTAGGATTTTGGACAAAGAAGTGCCACACTGCACTCTTCCTACTATGGTATACATTTTCTGGCCTTGCACGCTGTGCTAAGTTGACCGTCTGGCCAAGCAATCCTGCAACTCTTTTAGTTTTTGGTCCACGTTTTTGGACACCTATGGACCTGCCAGATAACCGCTGCTGTGATGTCAATGCCTGCTGCGGATCCTTCTCCTTATCTGAACTATTGCCAGCGCCACCCTCCTCCCCCAATGGATGCCAATCCGGGTCAAGAACTGGGTCATCCATCACCTCCTCTTCAAAGTCATCTGCACCTTCCTCTTTACCTTCCTCTGTGTCACCGTGTAAGGTGGTATCGTATGCGGGAAGGGGCACCTGAGTTTCATCAGGGTCAGATTCTGGCTCAATAGACTGCGAGGGCAATGTAGTGCTCTGGGTCGATGTACCAGCAGAATCATCTAGCAGTGGCTGTGCATCAGTGCACTCCATGTAAGATTCATCTTGGACTGGGGAATTCTGTATTTGACTGAATAACCCAGGCATGGTATGTGAAAAGAGCTCCATAGAGTAATCTGAAGTGTGGGCTGCCGCATCCTTAACTTTTGGTGGGGGTGAAGGACACAAGGAAAGGTGATTTTCCTGACCAGAACCCTGCACTGACGACTCTGTGCTTGCAGGTTTTGAACGTTCAGAAGAGGAGGCAATAGAGCTAGTGGCTGTTTCGGCAATGTACGCCAAAACCTGTTCCTGATGCTCCGGCTTTAAAAGCGGTTTTCCTACTCCAACAAAAAGGCAACCTTACAGGCCTTCTTGGGCCAGAGGATGACGCAGGCTCAACACCTCCTGCCTTAGCTGCTATTGTGCTTTTGCCAGAACCAGCCGATGCACCACCACCATCAGTACCAGTTGCGCCCCCCTGCCCACGTCCACGGACTCTTTGACCATACTTCCTGTTTGGGAAAATGTACCAAAAATACCAGCAGAGAGATGGTACTGTATGAGGAGCGTCCAGCTGTGTAAGGTGTATTAAAAAAATTAAATCTACGTATATATTTTGTTAGTCACAGACGCTCTCACAGTATGTATTGGACCGTAATCCAAAAAGTATATATACGGAACTGTATCAGAAGTGTACAGCTGTATATGTTTTTTATGTAACTAACAATCTCCGTACATGTATTTATGAAGTGTCACACGCACACGCTGACTCTCTATAGATGTGACTGTAATGCGAACGGCAGATATACAATACTGTTTGAGAATCGGACATCTCTATACGGTGTTTGTATGGAAAATTGTCAATCTCCGTCTATTTGTAAAGGGACTGACACACGGTGTCTCTGTCTAGTTTTGACCGTGATCAAACAGCAGATATACGAAACTGTTTGAAAAGCGGACATCACTCTAAGGTGTATGTCTGGAAAAACATAAAAACTCCTCGGCTTTTTTTCCAGAGTCACACACAGATAGCTTCTATTTGTCCATGATATAAGGCGGTACACGGTAGTGTGTAAGGAGCGTACACCGCTATACGGTGTCTGTATGGAAAATTGTCAATCTCCGTCTATTTGTATAGGGACTGACACAGCTGTCTCTGTCTAGTTTTGACCGTGATCAAACAGCAGATATACAAAACTGTTTGAAAAGCGGACAGCACTCTAAGGTGTAGGTCTGGAAAAACGGAAAAACTCCTCGGCTTTTTCTTCCAGAGTTACACACAGATAGCTTCTATTTGTCCGTGATACAAGGTGGTACACGGTAGTGTGTGAGAAGCATACACCGCTATACGGTGTCTGTATGGAAAATTGTCAATCTCCGTCTATTTTTAAAGGGACTGATACACGCTGTCCCTGTCTAGTTTTGACCGTGATCAAACAGCAGATATACGAAACTGTTTGAAAAGCGGACAGCACTCTAAGGTGTAAAACGTAAAAACTCCTCGGCTTTTTCTTCCAGAGTCACACACAGATAGCTTCTATTTACCCGTGATACAAGGCGATACACGGTAGTGTGTGAGGAGCATACACCGCTATATGGATTCTGTATGGAAAATTGTTAATCTCCGACTATTTGTATAGGGACTGACACACGCTGTCTCTGTCTAGTTTTGACCGTGAACAAACAGCAGATATACAAAACTGTTTGAAAAGCGGACAGCACTCTAAGGTGTAGGTCTGCAAAAACATAAAAACTCCTCGGCTTTTTCTTCCAGAGTCACACACAGATAGCTCCTATTTGTCTGTGATACTAGCCGGTACACAGTAGTGTGTGAGGAGCGTACACCACTATACGGTGTGTGAAAAAATGAACTCTCAGTAACTCACCAGGACAAAATAATAAAAGTTGGAGTGTTTTGAAAAAAGCAGTTTGAACAGCAGTGTGCACACAGCAATGCAGCTAGCAGGTAGCCTTAAAAGGCAGCCTAATCACCACCAGCGCTGCTGCACACAACAAAAATCCTCCCCTTTCACTGCACACTAACTGTACAGTGAAAAGCGTTATCAGCAGAAGCAGGTTTTTTTTCTTCTTCCCTGCCTAATGCTCTCCCTGTTCAGAATCAGCAGCAGCACCTTTCCCTATTCTAAGATCGGCAGAAGTAAGATGGCGGTCGGCGGTCACAGCCTTTAATACCCACTGTGATGCCACACAAAGCCAGCCAATCACTTCAATGCCCTTCTCTAAGATGGTGGTGGCCGCTGCCCATGTCATCGCGTTACCCACAGTGTGCATCCACCTTCATTGGCTGAGAAAAGGTGCTGGAAGCATTATTTGAAACAGGACTTTGGCGCTCTGATCGGCGACCTCATGACCGTCCTCACGCTATGGTCGGGTTTCGATCGGCGAAACCCGACTTTAGCTAAAGTCGGCTATTTTTGAATTTGACAGACCCATTTTGCTCAACTTTAGTGGTTACAGAGAGTGTGAGGCACTCACATTCAACTGAAATATATTGCGGTGCAGAGATCTGCCAGGTCCTTGTACTACAATATATGCTTTCGGCAAATCAGAGGAGATTGTCCGGACTATACAGGATGTCACAGATCAATTGGACACATTGTCCCAGATTCCAGCAGTTTCTTCAAAGCTTCCTCAACACTAGCAAGAGTCTAGTCATCAGCTGCAACACTCTGCTTGGAAAATATCTCCACATTTGCTTTCTCTTGCAAGTTTTGATGCACTGTACACTTTGAGTTATGTCCAATTCACAATAGCGACTCCATACTTTATCAGGATATATTAAAATATAACTTTTATTAGTTCATAAAAAATGTACAAAAGTGAACTAAATCAAAACCATCACCATCAATGGTTATATAATGTAGACAACACAAAAATAGTAAAGCCAGGGGGTGGTGCCTCACCCTTCTCCACTACTGATCCACCCTGCCTGGCAGATGTGGTTGGCACCCTATATCTGTGTATTGGCACCCCCGCTCCTCGATGGCTCACCCTTCTGGCCCTGAAAGGCTCTACATGGGACAGAGGGGCAGAGAAACTTAACAATAAAAACATGGGATGGGATGGAATTCAGGGTGGCTGAAATATGTTAAGAAGTCCCTTTATTCCATTTAGATGTAAGAACATTGGTGCCACATAAAATAGTGGTCAGCATTGATGATTATATGCAGAAAAATATATGTATGATGTATAAGATAGGAAAAGAGGGGGGCCTACTCTGCTGAGGTTGGCACCCTAAAGTAATGAAGGTAGCGTCATAGTGTTGTATTTGTTTTAGTTCACTTTTGTACATTTTCTATGAACTAATAAAAGTTATATTTTAATATATCCTGATAAAGTATGGAGTCTCTGTGGTTCATTAGTTTCGTCTAGTATAATTCGTACTACAAATTCTTCCACACTGTGAATTTTGAGTTATGTCCCCAGCAACTTTTTCCTGACCTATCTAATAGACCTACATTTTTTCTTTTCTGTTTGGTGATGACTGCCTTCTGTGAAACATTTGATAAAGAAGGTCATGTTCAGTTTACCGCTGACTCCATATTGCTGCTCAGACAAGAGACTTGCTCTGTGTGACATTATGCCATCCAGTTCTGCATTCTGCTGAATTAACCTCTAATAATGACTACTGTTTGCTTCAACTGCTGTTTATCCAGTTGGATCAAAGGTGAACTCGCTGGTAGAGATTTGGCATCTGCCCTTGATGACTTGATTTCCTTTGCTACCCGAGTGGACATGCGTTTTAAATAACAGTCTAAGCAAAAAATGTTTGATGCCTGCCTATCACATTTTGAAATGTCTTCAAAATGTCCTTCCAGTGTGGCTGAACCAGAACCCAAGAGATTGGTCAGAACAGAATATCTCCAACTGAAAGATCCCACTGCCTTCTCAGTGGCTCTGTATTGTGGTGAATGGGATCATTAATGCACAAATTGTTCCAAACTGAAGGAGAACTAAGGAAAAATTCAGACCCTAGGTCAAAAGGGAGATATCATCCCAAGGTTAACTCTCTCCTATACTAAAAATACATAACTTGTGGCTATGTCTGTTTCTTATAGTTCCTCTGTGTGCTTGAGGCAAATGCTTATTGATTCTGGAGCAGCCGAATATTTAATGGACTTCTCTGGCCAAAAGGCACACATTCATTTAGTTTCTTTACAGACACCCCTGAAGCTAACCTCAGTGAATGGCTCAACAATTCCAGGTGGTTGTTTCCAATTATTGACAGTGAAGGTGACTATCCAGACTTGTGAACTTGGAGGACAGAACTTTTTGTCTTATCCACGGGTGTGTTTGGAACTTCCTTGGCTATATCTACATGCTCCAGTTATTCACTGGTTGTCTGACCAGATCGCTCAGTGGAGATCTTCCTGTCATAACTGCTCAGGGATGCCACTAGGAATTTCGGGGCCCCATACTGGCAAAAATTTCGGGGCCCCCTTGAGACTCCGCCCAGGCTCCACCCCTCAAACTGTCCACAGCCCCACCGCTCTCTCTTGGAATAACTCCACTTCTCACCAATCACACATTAACAGTTCCCATCTCCAGATCACACACATAGCCAGCAGCTCTTGTTTTGGCCAAAAGATTTTTTGAATCTGCCACCAAGACAAGGTAGACTCTTTTGGCCAGGCCCTACTCTACTCTAATCTATTAAACATTTGCTAAAATATCCAATACAATTTAGGTATATTCTATATTTTTCAATTTTTAAAATGATCAATAATATCACATCCAAAGGGACAAATACCACCGCATCATGTCCAGACCACATATTACCACCACATAGTGACCTATAATACTACATACAAGGAACAAATACAGCCACACCATGACCAGACCACATATTACCACCACAGAGATAGAATAATAGCACATACAAGGGACAAATACAACCACACCATGCCCAGACACAATATTACCGACACATGGTAACCAATAATACCACATACAAGGGAGAATTACAGCCACACCATGACCAGACCACATATTACCACCAGTGACAGAATAACAGCACATGCAAGGGACAAATACCACCGCACCATGCCCAGACCACATATTACCAGCACATGGTGACTGGATAATACAATACTGATCATTAATAAAAAAAAATAATACTATCACCATAAGTGCCATTATACACAGGAGATCTGTACTTAGTATGTAGTGTCTGTGTACAGGTAATACAGTGATCACCAGTGACATTATACACAGGAAATCTGTATATAGTGTCAGTGTACAGGTAATACAGTGATCATCAGTGACATTATGCACAGGACCTCTGTATATAGTGCCAGTGTACAGGTAATACAGTGATCACTGGTGACATTGTACACAGGAACTCTGTATATAGTGTATAGTGTACAGGTAATACAGGGATCACTGGTGACATTGTACACAGGAACTCTGTATATATTGTATAGTGTCAGTGTACAGGTAACACACTGACTCACCAGTGTTGTCTCTAGGTAAATTCCTTCATCTTTGCATTTCATCTTTCATCCAGCACAGACCGCCATCACGTCTTCCAGCCAGGGCTCGTCTCTGCAGGAAATAACACAGTTATCTAGAGCTCCACTTGCAGAACACATTACTTAATTTTTCCCAACTTCTACACTACACCAGATGAAGAAAAAACGGTGACATAGTGTCGCTCTGCACAGTAACAGAACCTCCCCCTCAAAAAAATAAAATAAATACATTACTGCAGTAATAATATCCCTTAATTAGCCCCTATGGTAATAATATCCCCCATCCTGGCCTCCATGTGTCTCATTCCTGGCTCCAGCCATATTTTCTCTCATCCTGCCCTCATGAGTATCCATTCTGCCCCATATGATCTCCCAATCCTGCCCCATCTGTCTACATCACATCCATCCTGCCCCATGATCCTGCACCATGTGTCTCCCATCCTGCCCCCTGTGTCTCACATTCTGCCCCCTCCTGTGTCTCACTGTCACATTCTGCCCCTCCTGTGTTTCACTGTCACATTCTGCCCCTTCTGTGTCTCACTGTCACATTCTGCCCCCTCCTGTGTCTTACTGTCACATTCTGCCCCCCGTGCCTCACTTTCTGCCCCTTCCTGTGTCTCACTGTCACATTCTGCCCCCTCCTATGTCATACCATCACATTCTGCCCCCTCATGTATTTCACTGTCTCATTCTGTCCCCTCCTGTGTCTCACTGTCACATTCTGCCCCCTCCTGTGTCTTACTGTCACATTCTGCCCCATGTTCATTCTGCCACCGTGTCTCACATTCTGCCCCATGTTTATTCTGCACCCGTGTCTCGCATTCTGCCCCCTCCTGTGTCTCACTGTCACATTTTGCCCCCTCCTGTGTCTTACTGTCACATTCTGCCTCCATGTCTGCATTCTGCCCCATGTCTCGCATTCTGCCCCACGTCTCGCATTCTACCCCCGTGTCCCACATTCTTCCACCATGTCTCACATTCTGCCCCCGTATCTCACATTCTGCCCCCATGTCTCGCATTCTGCCCCATGTCTCCATATTTGCCCCTATGTGTCTCCAATCCTGCCCCCGAGTCTCAATTCTGCATCTGTGTGTCTCCATTCTGCCCCAGCAGGATGGAGACACATGGTCCATGTGTCTCCATCCTGCCAGGGAACATATTGCCCCTTTCAATAATAAAATAAAATAAAAACTTTCTTCTTACCTGGCCGCGCATCTGCGGTGAAGATGGAGCTGCTGCTGTGTGAGCTGAAAGGACCTGTGGTGATGTCATCGTCATGTGATCAGGGGGTGGAGCTGATCAATGGTGAAGGCCTGTGATAATGATGATGTCACCACAGGTCCTTCAGCACTTCTGTAGCTTTCAGATGTCGGCCGCTGTGGTGGCTCTGCTGATGTGTGTGCTGCAGGCTCAACCACAGCACACACTTGGGACTCGGCCGCAGCGCACACTTGGGGCCCGGCCGCAGCGCACACTTGGGGCCCGGCCGCAGCGCACACTTGGGAACTGGCCATTAATATTTCTCCCTCCAAACAGAACGTCACAGATTTCTTCTCAAAACATGGATCCAAAAAGGACCACAGGACAGATGTATCTAAACCTGAATGTGACCTTCCTTATGCTTCATCATTTTCCAACTTTCCATTTGCAAATCGTCCTCTGACCTTCAGCAAATCCACTTCTACAGGCAAAACTGTTTGTGCTTCTACTTCTGATCCAATCATTGAGAATGAAATCAAGCATTTTCTACACTGTGAAATGGCTTTGGTCCAGAGGAGACATACTGGGTGCCTAGGAAGAACATAGATTCTCCTAGCCAACTGAAAAGATGTCATGCAAAGCATTCTTTCTGCTTTCCCAAACTCACCTAGGAGGGGCCCTAAGGGGCTACTGTTACATATCTGTCACAGGCATCCCAGTCCATGCATACTCCTCCTGGTTCCACTGCCCTCCGTTATGGTCCATTTCAGATTTTTGAAGTTGCCTGGCATGGATCAATGGTATCATCTCCCTAAACCTATTTAAAGCCTATTGACAAACATAACCCATGTCTTGGGATTGTAATCCTAAGACTCCTAGTCCTATGGTTGGTTTGCGCCACCATTTGTGCTGTTTATGTTTTCTTTTTGTGCTTGCATTCATTCCTGCTTGGTTCAACTGATGATCCTGGATTCCTGGTGATCCTTCACAGACCGTGCTGCCCATGTAGGGTCGGGCTGAGGGAGGCGATTAGGTGGTGCTGATCCAACAGGACTGGGGGGTGACCCACTTCGTGGCGCCGGCAGCCATGAGACTGAGACGATGGTTGTGTCCAACAGTTCAGATTTTATTGTCCATTTTTTTGGACGACCACCGTACTTCATCACATGAGTAGTCCACAATTCACTTTTACACACTGACCCGGGTACCTTCTCTTTCTTAGTTTCACCGTCCATGGCGTCCTCTATGGCTCTTCCCCACTGTGGCTGCCCTAAGCACTTTCACCACAGCGTTTCACCCTCACGGTCTGTCTCTGTCCGCAGCCACTGTCCTTTTTGGGTCACCCCCCATGACTATCTCCACTGTCAGTAGCTCTCTGTAGGCCTTTTCCATCTTTCTACCTACAGCAAACTCTCCTCTCTAGTGAGCTCCCTTGGCTGACTGGAACTTCCAGAACCTTCCCTGACCTCTTATACTCCCAGTCCTACAGTAGTAGCTCTGCCCACTATCACCTGACAGTAACCTTTGACCAATGGCAGTTACCTTGACCCGTGGCAGTTACACAGTCACTCTCCTATAATCCCCACTGCCCTATAATGGTCAAACTATCACATGACACCCTTTTCTCTTTATCTCAGCCTACACTGCGCTATTTCTCTGTCTCTTACTACAGACAGACCTGTCTGTCAGCTCAATCTCCCCACATTCCCCCTTTCTTTATCCATTGTCATCCCCGACAATCTTATCTTCTTTTCCATTCTGAAACTTCCCCACCTTCTTTTGTCGGACCAGTTGTTGAGCCAGGCCCGCGATACATGGGGGCTGAACCAAATCGGGAGCAATCATGGTCCGAGTAGCTCACGACTTACTCGACAGCGTGTACGCCACCATGACAATTCCTTCAGGTTGGGTTAGGTACATCCGGACTACTCTACGGATGTGTACCTCCCACTGCTCTCCCCTTCTCTCACCCTCTTAACGTCATGACCGAGGCCCTAACCTAGCAGGTCATCGTCAACGTCCTCCTAACATTTTGGGGGTTTGTGGTACTGGGGCCTGACTCATGTACCCCGGTCTGTCTACACTCTTCCTGTCTTGATGTCCTGTCTTCTTAAATATGTCATGGTCGTCATACTGTATGCACCCGGAACCTGTTGAACACACATTTGTTTTTTAACATTTCAACCTATCAATTTCATCACACACCTCACCAGGTTTACTGCAACACATTTTCTTTTTAAAACAATACTCTTTAAATAAACAAGCCAAGCAAGCACAAAACAACAAAAAAAAACACAAAATGTTAACAGCATGAGAACAGGGGTACTCCCCCTTCCTTGCCGTAACAGGGGACTCCACCGCCGTAGAGTCTCTGGGATGCCAGTAGTGTCTCTATTTTGGAGGCTCATACCCCTCAGGGTAAGCAATAACCGCTATGGCGCAGAGGCCACGGGGACAGTGTTCCTTATAATACGAGACCAAGCCTCCCTCCCACAGGTCATGTTCATTCTTGACGGAGGCTACATTTAGGTAGATCTTATAGCCGGTGGCAAGGTCCCAAATGAAACCATATCCTTTTCCCTTGTTCAGGTGTACCAGCCGCCCGTATGATCGTGGAACAGACATGGCGGCCTCTCCTTTCTTATAGAGTAGCGCCCACACCTCCCGCTCTCTGGCCTTTTTCTTTTCAATTATCTCCACAACCCAGACGGAGGGTCCGGTATAGGCCGCAGTGTCTGGTGGGTGGGCCGCAGCCGAAGGTGGAGCAGAAGCGGCCGTGGACAAGGGGAAGCAGGCCACCACCGAAGTAAAAGGCGGGACTGAGGAGGCTGCGGGCATCTTCAGATAAGTTGGGGAGTCGGTCACAACTGGAATCAAGACGGCTGTGGGCTCCGGTAAATAGGCCTCAGCCATGGCTGCGGACGCAACAACGGCAGCCGCGGGTGTTGGTCCATAGGCCGCGGTTTTCTGTGGCGGGCCCGTGAAGATGGCAGGTTCTAATGAGCAGGCCGCAATTTGACGCCAGAGCGCGGCAGGGTTGGCCGTGTGTTGGTTCTGCGCCGGCACCGCCGGGCGAGGCGGCTCGGAATGGTCAGCAAGAGCCGTGAGCTCATCAAGAGTTGTAGTCACTGTAGAGCTGGGAGTCATCCAAGGAGGTTGAGGGCTGATGTCCGGACCCGGGGACCCGTCTGTTGCGCTGGGCATGGGGGCAGGCTCTATCTGCGATGCCGCAGATTGGGCCAAGGGAACGCTCACCTTCCCCGGTGTTGCAGCTCCCAGCAGGTTGTCCCACCGCTCCTCCAATCACCATAGATCTTCCATCAGCAGCTGCATTGGGGCACAGGGCACTGAGACTGGCTCCCAGGGACAGGTCTCCCGACGGGCTTCAACTTCCTGATGCCATCTCCATTCTAGGCGTCCGAGGCCACCACAGCTGCAACGCCGCATTTCGCCCGAGTTTTCGAGGCTCAACGGCGCCAAACAGCTACACCCAGTCTCTTCACCAGGGCCACTCCCGCTCAGGGGTGGGGCGCTGATCGGCCTCTCCACCCACTTTCCAAGGGCCAGCATGGGAGAGCAGCTGCCTTCTGATGTAAGCCGTTCCCCCCGGGGGCGGAGGCGACACAGTCCTGGGTTGTCAGTTATGGCTTCAAACTCCTTTGTTTCTTCCGGCCACTGATGCGTCACCGCCATATTAGCAGTCCGCTTTTCTGCTCCAGTTTCACTTTTTTTGACAGCCAGAAACTCGAAGCTCAGTCCCAAATTGTAGTCCACAAGGAGATTAAAATTCTTCACCCCTTACAGCTTGGGGGGTCCTCTGGTACTCGCTGGCAGGCTTGTCGCTGAAGATGTTGTCTTTGCGGCAGCGATCCTGCCGACTACCCCAAATTTAGGGTCATGCTGAGGGAGGCGATTAGGTGGTGCTGATCCAACAGGACTGGGGGGTGACTCACTTCGTGGCGCCGGCAGCCATGAGACTGAGACGAGGGTTGTGTCCAATAGTTCAGATTTTATTGTCCGTTTTTCGGACGACCACCGTACTTCATCACAGGAGTGGTCCACAATTCAATTTTACACACAGACCCGGGTACCTTCTCTTTCTTAGTTTCACCGTCTGTGGCGTCCACTATGGCTCTTCCCCACTGTGGCTGCCCTAAGCACTTTCACCACAGCGTTTCACCCTTTAGAGTACGCCGTCCACCTGACACTCACAGTCTGTCTCTGTCCGCAGCCACTGTCCTTTTTGGGTCACCCCCCCATGACCGTCTCCACTGTCAGTAGCTCTCTGTAGGCCTTTTCTGTCTTTCTACCTACAGCAAACTCTCCTCTCTAGTGAGCTCCCTTGGCTGACTGGAACTTCCAGAACATTCCCTGACCTCTTATACTCCCAGTCCCAGTAGCTCCAACCACTATCACCTGACAGTGACCTTTGACCAATGGCAGTTACCTTGACCCATGGCAGTTACACAGTCACTCTCCTATACTCCCCACTGCTCTCAAACTACCACATGACACCCTTTTCTCTTTATTGCAACCTACACTGTGCTATCTCTCTGTCTCTTACTACACACAGACCTGTCCGTCAGCTCAACCTCCCCACACCCACAAGCCTTCCTGTTCACTGTGTCGACCCCCAAGTTCCATGTGTCAACCCTGGTGCTTAGAGGATCCACCTCATCTATTGAGACATGACACTACCATAACTCCCAAGTAGCACTCTCACTGTCTTATGAATTATATTTGATACAGATCTTTCCTTCGCTCCCTATTTTTGAACACTCACTGTCACTTCACTTATGTTATATGCACCTCAAAAATATTTCAATAAATCAACCTTTTCTTACCTTTAAATCTGATAAAACTCCTTATGGCCCTCTGATTCACTCTTATTTGGACTACTTCAACTCTCAGGTCCTTCACAAATAATTGGCTAATTCATGCAAACCTACCTGGATGCTGGGCTCACATGAGTTGTACAGTTTGAGCTCTAATTACCTTCATTTAAGAAGTATACTCTACAAAGCACTAATGCAGTTTAAATTTCACATAGTCAATGTTTGCATACGTACAGTATATACAAAGTTCTGCTCTATGCTTTTGTTTTTATATTATACAGTCATAGCAGCTTAGGTCAGTTTTTTGAGCTTTTTTTATTTGCAGATAGAGAAATAGACAGAGTTGTCGTAATAAGCTATAACATCATTTATGATCTAAAGACATGTGATAAAGACTTGCCATAAAGAATAATATCACCAGCATTCTAACTATACCTAACCACTAATTCTAAATTTAGTCCAGCTACTTTCTTAGTAGGAACACATGTCGGCAAATGGAATTTCTGGTTTGACTCTTTATCGTAAATCATGTGTCAAGGTTATGTAGAGGGTTGATATTGAATTTGTGTGCTGCCATGTCCAATAGGTAGCACTAATAGTCATCTGGCTCTTGAAAGAGGCTATTTGCATATTTTAATTATTCTTAGCCAATTATGAGAAATTTTGACTTTCTCATATCTGGAGATGCAGTAAGAAGTATTCTCTATACTTTGCTGTGATTATTTGTCATGACATGAATTATTTTACTGCATGTATCATCATACTTTTTAGCTCCACTTTAAGAGTATTGTAATCCAACACACTAAAGCTTTGTTATGATTATAGCATTGTGGCTGTTGAGAGATACTCTAGATGGAGATATTTGGATCAGTCAGATGGTATGCCACTGTCCTAGACTATACAGTGACATCACTGAGGATCGTAGCTTGCATAATACAGTAGTTGCAAACAACATTCCTGAACACATAGCTGAGGATTAGGCCAGTTAGGGTATTATACTTATCTTGACATAAGAGAAATACAAAACACAGAGAAGGTTATGTATGGAAAATGCTTCAAGGGTGAACTGAATGACGTTTTGCTTGAGACTAGTGAAAATGTGCCATGTCTTTTAAATAATTGGTTGTATATATTCAATTTCAGTAGTTTCACAAGAACTTTTGGTTGTTAACATTTATTAAATGTCAGAGGCGCACTTATCTTTTGATATATTAGACAAATGCTTATTACAAACAGGAACACATTGATGCAAATGTATTTGAAGGGATATTACCAGCAAAAACAATAATGGCATATTCTAAGTATTTCTTAATTTCATGATAGATGTTAGATTTACAATTGTGACCAAAGATAAGCGGAAGGATCCATGAAGAATCAACTTCAAGTCAATTTTTTTAAATTTGCAGGACTCCGTATGTTTGAAAACTTTGTGATTCGATTCATGGGGATCACAAAAAATGTCCAATGCCATTTCACATACAACTGAGGTATCTGTGAGTGAGTTTGTGACGTCAGTCATGAGAACTACGTTTTAAAGCCCTGTAGCCATGCCAAATGGTTGTAGCACAGGCAGTTGGGGTTAACACAGCCAATATATAAAATGGGGGATGGCCATGGAGCACCATTTTATGCTTGTACAATGTAGGAATAGAAGGTCAGAGTACACAGCTTATTCTACTAAGGGTTAGAAAAAGGGATAATCTGATTGTGGTGTACTAACTTTAGTGCTGAAACAGACTGAAAATGGGAGAGATAGTCTCAATCTGTGAATAAGACTCCGAAGTCTCAATTGACACAGAGGGAGGTGCTGTACATGTATAGTCACTCAGTGTGATGCTATCTTCACACGTTCTCTATTTCACATCAGTTTTTATAAGCCAAAATCAGAAGTGGGCAAAAAATGCAAAAGTGGTGGCGTGTTTTTTTTATATTTTTCTCCTATTGTTTCACTCTATATTTTGGCTTAAAAATACTGATGTAAATTACTGATCAAATACTGATTTGTGAAGAAGTTGTGAAATTAAATTAATTGATCTATGGTATACTATATACAGTTGTGCTCAAAAGTTTACATACCCCTGCAGAATTTTTGCTTTCTTGGCCTTTTTCAGAGAATATGAATGCTAGACAGCCCAGGAATTTACAGGAACTGGAGGCTTTTTGCCAAGAAGAGTGGGCAGCTTCCATCTGAGAAAATAAAGAACCTCATCAACAACTACCACAAAAGACTTCAAGCTGTCATTGATGTTAGAGGGGGCAATACACGGTATTAATAAATGGGGTATGTGAACTTTTGATCAGGGTCATGTGGTTGTTTTGAGTTGTCATTATGATTTAAAAAGAGAAAACACAGTAGTTTGACAATAAATGGCTTCACCCAACCACTAACCATTAGTGGAGAAAAAGTTTTGGTGTTATCATTCATATTCTCTGAAAAAAGGCCAAGAAAGCAAAAATTCTGCTGGGGTATGAAAACTTTAGAGCACAACTGTTCACTATGGTATGTATATATAACATCACATTAATAATAGCCTTTTTATATTAAACCTCACTTTCTTTCTCGTACAATTAGTGGATTTTCAGTATTACGATTTGCAGTGAATTTATTGAACACAAACCAAATTTTTGGGGAGAAATCAGTGAGCCTGGCAAATTTGACTTTCAAAAGATCTGTCTTAATGTGATTGTTATCTATTTTGATAGCAGTGGTTGTATTAGGGCCCCGTTACATTTAGCGATGCACCAGCGATACGACCCGGTCAGGATTACTGGTGCATCGCTAAATGGTTGCTAGTGAGCTGCCGAACAGGCAGATCTCACCAGCGACGTAGCAGCGGTCGGCGGTCGTTACTTACCTGTCAGACGCGGCGATGAAGACGTCCTCCTGCCCGCGTCCACGCGTCGCTCGTCAGCACCAGCAGGAAGCCCAGCAGGAAGCCGCTGACGAGAAACGGCCCAGGACGTTCTCACGCCATCAGCTATAGCCAGCGGGGGAGCCGGTCGGAGGTAAGTGTCACATATAGCGATATCGCTAGCAATATCGCTGCTGCGTCAGAAAATCGGTGACGTTTTAGTGATATTGCTAGCGATATCGCTATGTGTAAAACCCCTTTACTCCTACAGTTGTGGCCAAAAGTATTGACACCCCTGCAATTCTGTCAAATAATACTTAGTTTCTTCCTGAAAATGATTACAATCACAAATTCTTTGGTATTATTATCTTCATGTAATTTGTCTTAAATGAAAAAACACAAAAGAGAATGAAGCAAAAAGCAAAACATTGATCATTTCGCACAAAACTCCAAAAATGGGCCAGACAAAAGTATTGGCACCCTCAGCCTAATACTTGGTTGCACAACCTTTAGCCAAAATAACTGCGACCAACCGCTTCCGGTAACCATCAATGAGTTTCTTACAATGCTCTGCTGGAATTTTAGACCATTCTTCTTTAGCAAACTGCTCCAGGTCCCTGATATTTGAAGGGTGCTTTCTCCAAACTGCCATTTTTAGATCTCTCCACAGGTGTTCTATGGGATTCAGGTCTGGACTCATTGCTGGCCACCTTAGAAGTCTTCAGTGCTTTCTCTCAAACCATTTTCTAGGGCTTTTTGAAGTGTGTTTTGGGTCATTGTCCTGCTGGTAGACCCATGACCTGTGAGGGAGACCCAGCTTTCTCAACTGGGCACTACATTATGCTGCAAAATTTGTTGGTAGTCTTCAGACTTCATAATGCCATGCACATGGTCAAGCAGTCCAGTGCCAGAGGCAGCAAAGCAACCCCAAAACATCAGGGAACCTCTGCCATGTTTGACTGTAGGGACCGTGTTCTTTTCTTTGAATGCCTCTTTTTTTCTCCTGTAAACTCTATGTTGATCCCTTTGCCCAAAAAGCTCTACTTTTGTCTCATCTCACCAGAGAACATTCTTCCAAAATGTTTTAAGCTTTTTCAGGTAAGTTTTGGCAAACTCCAGACTGGCTTTTTATGTCTCGGGGTAAGAAGTGAGGTCTTCCTGGGTCTCCTACCATACAGTCCCTTTTCATTCAGACGCCGACGGATAGTACGAGTTGACACTGTTGTACCCTCGGACTGCAGGGCAGCTTGAACTTGTTTGGATGTTAGTCGAGGTTCTTTATCCAACATCCGCACAATCTTGCGTTGAAATCTCTTGTCAATTTTTCTTTTCCGTCCACATCTAGGGAGGTTAGCCACAGTGCCATGGGCTTTAAACTTCTTGATGACACTGCGCACGGCAGACACAGGAACATTCAGGTCTTTGGAGATGGACTTGTAGCCTTGAGATTGCTCATGCTTCCTCACAATTTGGTTTCTCAAATCCTCAGACAGTTTTTTGGTCTTCTTTCTTTTCTCCATGCTCAATGTGGTACACACAAGGACACAGGACAGAGGTTGAGTCAACTTTAATCCATGTCAACTGGCTGCAAGTGTGCTTTAGCTATTGCTAACACCTGTTAGGTGCCACAGGTAAGTTACAGGTGCTGTTAATTACACAAATTAGAGAAGCATCACATGATTTTTCAAACAGTGCCAATACTTTTGTCCACCCTCTTTTCATGTTTGGTGTGGAATTATATCCAATTTGGCTTTAGGACAATTCTTTTTGTGTTTTTTAATTTAAGACAAATTAAATGAAGATAATAATAACAAAGAATTTGTGTTTGCAATCATTTTCAGGAAGAAACTGAGTATTATCTGACAGAATTGAGGGGTGTCAATACTTTTGGCCACAACTGTATATTCCAGAAGGCAGAGCAGAGTCTTGCAGTGCGCAGGCGTCGGGAGAGGTCTGGCGCCTGCGCACTGCAAAATTCTGCTCTGCCCTCAACAGGGCAGAGCAATGCACCTGCGCCGGAGCCATTTCAGGACGGGAGAAGAGGACGTCATCGCATGAAGAAGGGAGGCGCCGGACCGGACCGCAACACCCATCAGACCGGACCGCCCACCTCGGTGAGTATAATATAACGTATTTTTCTTCTCTTTCAGGTTACATCGGGGGCTTATCTACAGCATTACAGAATGCTGTAGATAAGCCCCCAATGTCTATGCCAGCAGCTGCAAAGCCAAAAAAAGGGTGACAGATTCCCTTTAAGCATCTGCCACCACTCCACAGACTTCTACGGAAAAGGTGGCTAGACTGTCCTGGAATATACAGTTGTGGCATCTAGTGTCTAATTCATGCTGCCCATTAGATGACAGAGAGTGCCAAGATATCTACCAACCCATTATGAAAGGCCCTGTGTTGATACCATGCCTAGCACTGCATCTAACAATGAGATTCTCAACCATGGAGAAATGTACAACCGTGCTATGCAAACAATAAAGTTTGTACTGCATATAGCACCCCTTCATGCCCTATCACTGGTCACACGTTGAAGACCTGTCTGAAGGATAATCCACTAATGAGAAGTCCCTGAGGTTAGACTGCTTTCGATCACACAAGTGTTAAACCATGGAGAACCCTTCAACACAGAAATAAAAAGATAACAGAGAATATCAAGTTATACCTAAAAATAAAATATATCTCAGAATTCTGTGCCATCCTCATCTACTATATAATCATCTAATTCTGTCTGTCTGTCTGTTTGTAATGGAAATCCCGTGTTGCTAATTGGTCACGCCCGGCCGGCCGCGACCAATCGGCGACAGGCGCAGTCCGGCCGCGAATCCCACGTCGCTGATTGGTCGCGCCCGTCCGGCCGCGATCAATCAGCGACCGGCACAGTCTGGCCGCGAATTGGCACGGAATTCAAACGACGCACGTGGGTCATTTCCTGCCGCACAGAGGTCAGTGGCGATGCAGTCGGGAGATGACCGGTGCCAGCCTGATTGGTTGCACCCGGCCGGCCGCGACCAATCAGCGACAGGTGCAGTCCGCCCGCGAATTGCCGCTGGATTTGAACCACGCTTTTCTGATTGGTCGCTCCCGGCGACCATTCAGCGATATTGGCTTGGAATTTAACCCTCAGATATTCATGTAATGGTTTGTATATTTTGTTAATCTGTTTAATAATTTCGTTCAGTTGTATTAAGTTCTATGAGCAATAACATTTAATGATAATGTATATATTTTACCTGGAAAATCCTGTGTATTCATTGCATTATTTAAATCTTCATAAATAAATTACATACATATTCTAGAATACTCGATGCGTTAGAATTGGGCCACCATCTAGTGTATTTTATAACTGTGCTTTAAATATTAGATGTTCCAATTCCATTCTAATAATGTTCTTGAATCCTGTTGAGAAGATAGAAGAAAATGTAAGGAGTTAATGGAATCAATTCAAAGCATCCCCAGGTGAAAGAGAAAATGTATATCTCTAACAGATTTGTGTCTATTGTGAATAGAGACCTACGGTTGGCATATTGCCTATAGCCTCTAAAAATAAGCTACGAGAGGCACAAGCTTGGTGGGAACTGTGGCTTTTGTCATATGTCAGAGCGTGTAAGCATGTAAATTACTAATGCACCCTTACAGAAGACATGCAGAGTTTCAGAAGCTATGCCTTGGAAAAAAAATCATGTTTTTGATATCTGCCATTAATGTCTCAATCTTGCACACAAGTGTTAAATGTTGGTTGCAAGCATACAATCAACTAAGTGAAGATTTTGCATTATTATTATTATTTCCTTTACTATTTCTTATCATTTTCCACTTTTCATTTTATATTTCTATTTCAATTTTCTGCATCTCCTACTATGTAAAACCATTGTATATTATATAAACACTTGGTTACTTTAAAGAAATTTTAATATACAAATAAAATAAATTAAGCCATTTACTAATGATATCAATATAGACAATACTTCCAGATGGATCTCAGTACATTACAATCAACATACCAGATTTATTTGGTCTTTATCACTTACCCGCAATACAAATTAAATAACGTGTGCGGTGCCCTGGTATTATCCATATAAAACAGCATTTGGCACTGCTCACTATGTATGCAAACAGACATTAGCCATGGCGTAGGAACAAATATCAATAATGCAAATATACAGTATATCAAAGTAAGGCACATATTAAATACAAAAAAGCTGAAGAAAATATGGCACTCACCAAACAGAGTGGAAAATCTTTAATTCACAAAAAAGTACATATCCATGGAGAGAGTAGGTGTATGACCAGACAACAGCCGTTTTATGTACAATCACTCTTCCTCTAGCCCTTGTATAATGATAATAATATTTTTTATTATTATTACAATTTGGAGGGGAAATGTACAAATAATATGAGACAGTACAGAGTAAAACATGTCAACAGATAACAAGTGGAGCATGGGTCCTGCTCGCAAGCTTACAATCTAATGTAGGAAATCGAGTAAATAATGAAGACATTAAAGGTAAGTGTGCTTGTACTGTCCAGCTATCAATAAAATAAATAGGGTATTTTTATCTCCTCCACACTTATTCACTCCTCACCCAACCGCCTCCAAGATTTCTCCCGAATATCCCCAATCTCCTGGAATTCTTTGCCCCAACACGTCTGACTATCAACCACACTCGGATCCTTCAGTCGGAACCTGAAAACCCACCTCTTGAGGAATGCTTACAGCCTGCAATGATCCCCGTTGCCTCCTTACCACTACTGGAGCTACTGCCTCACCATCACTGGAGCTGCTGCAATCCCCCAACATACTGTCTCCTTCCCCTCCATCCTGTAGAATGTAAGCCCGAAAGGGCAGGGTCCTCTCTCCCCTCTATTTCAGTCTGTGATTGTTAGTTTGCTTACTGTAAGTGGTATCTGTAATTTGTATGTAACCCCTTCTCATCTACAGCACCATAGAACCAATTGTGCTTTATAAATAAATAAATAATAATATTCAAATAATGATTCATGAACCAATCAACATCCAGTATCTGTACAAGTACAGATACAAAGTGTCATTAGGTGCATGAAGGGCATCTAATCAAATGACCCAAATCTAGGCAGGATTTTTTAGAGGAAAGAAGGGAATAGTTAAATAAGTAAGGTGATAGATCTGTCTGAAGGAGTGCGTTTTGTATGGCATGTTTAAAACTGAGGATACTGGAATATAAATGAATTGTTCGGCATAGTGCATTCCAGAGAACAGGTACAGTATGTGAGAAGTCTTGGAGACGGGAGTGGGAAGTTCAGATTATTGCGGATGCTAGTATTAGGTCATTACCGTAATGGAAAGCATGGGTAGGATGATAGATAGATATGAGGGAGGAGATGTAGGGGTGGTGCTCAACATTGAGCGCATTGAGAGTGATACATTTATATTATATTCTGTAGTGGATGGGCAACCAGTGCAATAGCTTGCATAGGGTGGAAGCATCGGTGTAGCAGTTGGAAAGGAATAAGTTCAGCTGCATTCAATGGATGGGTTGGAGAGGAGAGAGTTTATAAAGAGGAAGATCAATTAGTAGAGACTTGTAATAATCCTGACTGGAACGAATAAGAGCAACAGTAAGGCTGAGTTCACACGTAGTATTTTCGCGGTGTTTTAAATCCTATGGCATTACGCACATGCTGTGTTAATGCTGCATATTTTTCCGTGGCGTAATTGCATCGCGGAAAAATTCGCAGCATGTTCATTCTTTGTGTGGAATGGCGGGAAAATCTGCACACATAGCAATGCATTGCTCGGCTTACTTTGCATGTGGCTTTGCCCACCATGCGAAAAGTAAGCAGAACATTTGCGGATGAAACCCACGGTCTGGAGGAGAGGAGATTCTCCTCCAGGCTCTGAGTACCATATCCCTGTTAAAAAAAGGGATGCTCCCGCCAAGTCCCGTTCCCAACGATGCCTTGCGACAATGACCTTTGATGATGTCGCATTCTCGCGATACCGTCATCTAAGGTCATTGTCAAAAGGCATCCCTGGGAATGGGACATGCAGGGAGCATCGCCATGATCGAGAACGCTGCGCGGGACGCCGGAAGGTGAGAAAAACACGAGTGTTTATTTTTTTTATTATTTTAAACTTTATATCTTTTTACTACTGATGCTGCATAGGCAGCCTCATAGTAAAAAGTTGGTCACACTCTTCAAACACTATGTTTGACGAGTGTGAACAACCTGTCAATCAGTTTTCCAAACGATGCTACAGATCGCTTGGAAAACGCTAGCATTCTGCAAGCTAATTATGCTTGCAAATCGCTAGTTTTCTGCGGGAAATACGCAGGAATTTAAAATGCGGAATTCTCGCATATTTCCCGCGGAATGGATTTCCGGAATTCCCGGGGAAATTTCCGTAGGAATTCCACACGTGTGCACATAGCCTAACAGTTTTTGCAGAGTCAAAGATGATAAAATGCAAAATTCTAGAGATGTTTTTGCAGTGCAGGGCAATTGATCGGGAATATGGAGTGAAGGAATTGTCTGAGTAAAATATAACCCCAAGACAGCGTATGTTACAGTATCACTTCATTTCACTAAAGAAAGTTTAAAAATCAAATTAAATAAATGAAGCCATTTACCAATGTAATTAAAATAGACAACAAGAACATCCAGCTGGATCTCAATACGTAATAATTATGATTACGTAATAAATATGGGATTTATTCGGTCTTTGTCAATCGCGACCAAGACACATGAAATAACATTGTGCGGTGCTTTTCTATTGCATATACAATAATTTTACAGTGAATTTCTTCTACAGCTCATAAACATAACCAATTATTTATTAGTAGTTTCAACATTTTAAACGTGTATAAAATTAAATCCAATATATGTTGCAAATATTCACAGTCCATCCATATGATTTAAACTGGCAACCCATGTCTCATAAATATGAGCACCGCAGTCATGGGTGGATTATAATGAGGGCAATCTGGGCTACCGTCAATTGGGCACATCTCTGGACAGGGACCTTTCCTGAAACTCTGTTGGCGGCAATACAGAATGGCAGTGGAGCTCAAGAGAAGCTCCTGTTGAAAACTCTGTCACATGCCAGTGTAATGATGTCATCAGCTGACACTGGCATGATGATTTTATGGAACCAGCGTGTACATGTTGGCCACAAGAAGTGGAGCCACAGGAGGTCATATGGAGTGGTAAGTATGAAAAACTTTTGAACGCCTATGGAGAAAAACCCGCACACCAGAAGACTTCATCCACTTCAAATTTATGTTAAGAACCTATAACGCTGCCCTTCACCTCGCCAAACAGACCTACTTCACCACCCTGATCTCCTCACTAGCCAACAACCCAAAGAAACTTTTTGACACGTTTCACTCCCTCCTCAGGCCAAAAGCACAAGCCCCTATCACAGATATTTGTGCTGAAGACCTGGCCTCCCACTTTACAGAAAAAATAGATAATATCCATCAGGAAATCTGCTCCCAACCACCAAGTGCTGTGACTCCCATCCCTTCCTGCATCTCCCCTGGCTCACTTTCCACATTTGATCCCATCACAGAAGAAGAAGTCTCCAGACTCCTCTTCTTCTCGTCTGACTACATGCACTACCGACCCCATTCCCTCACGTCTCCTCCAGTCTCTCTCTCCAGTCGTCACAACCCACCTAACTACAATCTTTAATCTTTCCCTCTCCTCGGGCATTTTCCCATCCTCCTTCAAACACGCCATCGTTACTCCATTACTAAAGAAACCCGCTCTCAACCCATCCTGCACAAACAACTACAGACCAGTCTCCAATCTCCCCTTCATCTCTAAACTTTTGGAGCGCCTAGTTTACTCCTGCCTTACCCGTTACCTCTCCACTCACTCCCTTCTAGACCCTTCACAGTCCGGCTTCCGCCCCCTACATTCGTCTGAAACTGCACTCATCAAAGTGACCAATGACCTTCTGACAGCAAAACGTAACGGTGACCACTCTCTGCTCATTCTTCTTGACCTATCTGCAGCTTTTGGTACTGTTGACCACCATCTCCTACTCTTTAGGCTCCAGTCACTAGGCATTAAGGACACTGCTCTCTCCTGGTTCTCTTCCTATCTCTCTGACCGCTCCTTCAGTGTTTTGTTCGCTGGCTCCACTTCATCTCCTCTTCCTCTTGCTGTCAGGGTACCTCAGGGCTCAGTCCTTGGCCCCCTTCTCTTCTCTCTCTACACAGCCCCAATTGGACAGACCATCAGCAGATTTGACTTTCAGTACCATCTTTATGCTGATAACACACAACTATATATGTCTTCCCCCGACCTTACACCCGCTGTACTACAGAACGCCAGTGACTGTCTGTCCGCAGTCTCCAATATCATGTCCACTCTCTATCTGAAACTCAACCTCTCCAAAACTGAACTTCTTCTGCTCCCGCCGTCTACTAACCTCCCTAAATCTGACATTTCCCTCTCTGTGGGTGGTACCGCAATAACTCCCCAGCAGCAGGCGTGCTGTCTGGGTGTTATGTTTGACATCAATCTCTCTTTCACATCCCATATTTAATCTCTTGCCCGCTCTTGCCGCTTACACCTAAAGAACATCTCTAGAATCCGCCCTTTTCTCACCATGGAAAGAACAAAAACCCTCACTGTAGCATTGATCCACTCCCGCCTGGATTACTGCAACGCTCTATTAATTGGACTCCCCGTCACTCGGCTATCCCCTCTCCAGTCCATACTTAATGCAGCAGCCAGGGTCGTCCATCTGGCTTATCGGTACTCGGACGTGTCCGCTTTTCGTCAGTCATTACACTGGCTGCCCATTCGTTATAGGATCCAATTCAAAGTACTTGCACTCACCCACAAAGCTCTCCACGGTGCGGCACCCCCCTACATTTCCACCCTCATTTCTGTCTATCGGACTAGCCGATCGCTGCGCTCTGCAAACGACTTTTGACTAACCTCTGCACTAATCCGTACCTCCCACTCCCGACTCCAAGACTTCTCCCGTGCTGCTCCTATCCTCTGGATTGCTCTACTCCAAGAAATTAGGACTAACCACAATTTACATAGTTTTAGGCGCTCCCTCAAAACACATTTGTTCAGAGCGGCTTATCATGTTCACTAATCAAAGTCATTCTATGTAAGTGTGCGTGTATAGCCCATTCACTATCTCCATCTTTCACTCCCTCAAGATGGCTGGACCTTCATTGTAAATATACAATTGTAATTACACACCTGTAGTTTGTATCTCCCTCACCTCATGGTAGATTGTAAGCTCTCACGAGCAGGGTCGTCTTATTTCGTCTTATTTTGCTTTAATTATTGTATTGTTAACGTTGTTACTTATGACTTGTGTTTTGAAACTGTTAAACTGTAAAGCGCTGCGGAATATGTTGGCACTATATAAATAAAGATTATTATTATTATTTTTTCTTCAATAAAATAATAAAATAAATGAAATGGGGATTGGTGTTGGGAAAGGGGAAAATCTAATGAACAGAGGATGGTTAGGTGGTTGGGAGGACGTTATAATGAATAGAGAGTGTGAGGTGGGAGAGAGGACCTCATATTATAATGAACTGGTGTGTGGGGCATGTAATTATAATGAATCAGGGGTGACAAGTAATTATAATGAATTGGAGGGGCATGTGATTATAATGAATTGGGAGAGCGGGAACTGCACAGTGATGGGTCATTGAGGATGCAGGAGAGTTGCTGTTAATAAATTGGGGTGAAAGAGTACAGTGGCTAGTGAATTTATATATATTTATTGAGAAGGGAAAATTGGCTAATTATAGTTAACTGGGGAATTATTCATTTATATTTGTAATGGGTTGCATAATAGCTAATTATATATTTACCCCTTCACAACATATGACATATTTGTGGGTTGTAAATTTCTTGATTTTGTTGCACACTGTTGTCAAAGGAACATCAGGATCTCTGGAGATGGACTTGCAACCTTGAGATTGTTGATATTTTTCAAAAATTTGGTTCTCACGTCCTCAACGTCTCCACTTTTTATCTATTTATCGGCCATATGCAGCATGCTGCAATTTTTTCCTTAGCCCGATTCCAGCTGAGGAAAAACTTGTTGATGAACACTGCCTCACTGAATAATATTGGTCAGAGTGCAGTGTGATTTTTGACCACATTTCACTCTGCATATTTATACACATATGTGGGTGAGCCCTAATTAAAATCCTTAGTTTTTGGATATCATATCTGGCTGAGCTGAACTTTGTTCAGTCACTTTCTTATCTTTAGCAATGCTAAATAAACTGCTGTCTAACTAAGAACAGTACCGATATTGGGAGATATCTAAAAATTGACAATGCAAGTGTAGAAGAAAAGTAGGATTCAGGATCTTCTGACCTGCTCGAAAGAGTTGTGATGAGCTGAAGTGCACAAACTAAACACTACCATATGTTAGCTTAATTTTTTTTTTCTTTTAAAGTTACTATTGTGGGGAAAAAAATGAAAAACCTTAAATCATTGCATACTAACCTGGGAATAATCAGAACAGGATAGTAACATAGTATAATAGTAACATTAAACTTCACATTAGGGAAAAAAATTCCTTCCTGACTCCACATACGGCAATCAGACTAGCTCCCTGGATCAACACAATATCAAGGAAACTAGTGTATATACCCTGTAATATTATACTTTTCAAGAAAAGCATCCAGTCCCTTCTTAAATTTTAGTAAGGAATCACTCATTATAACATCATGCGGCAGAGAGTTCCATAGTCTCACTGCTCTTACAGTAAAGAATCCACGTCTGTGAGTATGCTTAAACCTTCTTTCCTCCAGACGTAGAGGATGCCCCTTATCCCTGTCTCAGGTCTAAGAGTAAAAAGATCATTAGAAAGGTCTTTGTACTGTCCCTGCATATATTTATACATTGTAATAAGATCACCCCTAAGCCTTTGATTCTCCAAACTAAATAACCCCAAGTGTAATAACCTGTCTTGGTATTGAAGACCCCCCAGTACTCTAATAACCTTGGTCGCTCTTCTCTGCACCCGCTCCAGTTCAGCTATGTCTTTCTTATACACCGGAGACCAGAACTGTACACAGTATTCTAAGTGTGGTTGCACTAGTGACTTATATAGAGGTAAAATTATGTTCTCCTCATGAGCATCTATGCCTCTTTTAATGCATCCCATTATTTTATTTGCCTTTGCAGCAGCTGCCTGACACTGGCCACTAAATGTGAGTTTGTCGTCCACCCATACACCCAGGTATTTTCAGTTACAGTTTTTCCCAGGCTTTCACAATTAAGCACATAATTATACATCTTGTTCGTTCTACCCAAGTGCATGACCTTACATTTATCCCCATTAAAGCTCATTTGCCATTTATCAGCCCAAGCTTCTAGTTTACATAAATCTTCCTGTAATATAAAATTGTCCTCCTCTGAATGATTTACTCAACATTAAGGTGTCTTTACATACATGCAATTAGTTTGGGGTACAAAATTCTGATGACTAGTTATCTGTAAATTCAAAAATGGTTTAGTCCATTAAATGGACTTGTCATATATGTTTAAATATTAACGCCTCGCATAACTCTGCTTTGTGAAAATTTCTTCTACATATTTATGATAAAAATTGTCAACTGGACATTACCAATTGTCTTCTCAAATAGGAGTGTCTCCGCAAAGTATGATACTGTCAGCACTGATGGTTGATGTTGGACTTTAGTGATACACCCTCAAGTAGTAATTAATCACATTAGTTCTGAACAAATAGTAAATGAGCATTTTTACTAATTTACAACACAGAGACGAACCGTAATATTCAGTAAAAAAGAGAGGTACTGTCCTACGAACAGATCCCAATTTAAAACTACTTTATTGATGTTTAACAAACAATTAGAAAAATTACTTAGAATAAATACATAACAAAATGTCATGTAGGGGAAGCTGTTAAAAAGACAAATGAACATCCATTACACAAGGATTAATGAAGGATAGGACATCAAATCATATATTTGGGTAAACTTATCCCCTATATTAAAACTTCTACCCATCATCCTAATGCAATAATTAATATTTTCAGTTACAGTTTTTCCCAGGCTTTCACAATTAAGCACATAATTATACATCTTGTTCGTTCTACCCAAGTGCATGACCTTACATTTATCCCCATTAAAGCTCATTTGCCATTTATCAGCCCAAGCTTCTAGTTTACATAAATCTTCCTGTAATATAAAATTGTCCTCCTCTGTATTGATTACCCTGCAGAGTTTAGTGTCTTCTGCAAATATTGAAATTCTACTCTCTAGGCCCCCTACAAGGTCATTATTAAATATGTTAAAAAGAAGCGGGTCCAATACTGACCCCTGTGGTACCCCACTGCTAACCGTGACCCAGTGCGAGTGTGCTCCATTAATAACCACCCTTTGCATCCTATCCCTGAGCCATCTCTTAACCCACTTACACATATTTTCCCCTATCCCCATTGTTCTCATTTTATGTATCAACCTTATGTGTGGCACCATATCAAAAGCTTTTGAAAAGTCCATATACACCACGTCCACTGCATTTCCTTGGTCCAGTCCAGAACTTACCTCTTGTAATTAATGGCTTGTATATAAAGATGCCTTGATGCTGAGTACATTTTTATCTTTCTTATAGAAATTCATTTTAATGTATTAGAGAAATGCTTAGTTAAAATTGTATTGTAATGAGTCACAATTGCAGTGGATGATACAGCACTTAAACCTTTCCAGCTTCTCTCCCTTTCCACAACATGCTGCCTTCATCCTGTCTCTGAAGCATGAGCGCCCAATCAATCATAGACAGGAGGCAAACATCAGGCGTAGAATAGGAAGAGAAGATGAAGAGCTATAAGTGCAAAGTCCGCCAAATGCACTTGATCTCGTTAGGCTGGTTTTACACTCACCGTATTTTTGCAGGCCAATTTTGCGGCCCCAATAGTTTTCTATGGGGCCGCAAAATTGGCCCGCAAAAATTCAATGGTATACCGTGTGCCGTATGGCCATGAGGGCCATATATACGGCCAGGAAAAAATATTGAGCTTGCTCAATATTTTTCACGGCTCATGGACACGGCCCCCATTTAAATCAATGGGGCCACAAAAACAAATGGAAGTTTGTTTTTGCGGCGCAGTCACTTCCGGTTTTGCAGAACTCCGTTTTATTTCTCCAATACTGTTTCCATAGTATTGGAAAAAAAACGGTGATCCGCAAACATTTTTTGTTGCCCGTTATTGCGGTGCAACACAAAAAATGCGGCGATATGGCCCGCAGAAACAGGCCGCCATAAAGGGCCGCAAAAAATGCAGTAAGTGTAAAACCAGCCTTGGAATAAGATCTCAACTATGGATTTCCATAAAACAGCAAAATGGATTTTTATTTAAAAAAGGTAATGATTTACTCAACATTAAGGTGTCTTTACATACATGCAATTAGTTTGGGGTACAAAATTCTGATGACTAGTTATCTGTAAATTCAAAAATGGTTTAGTCCATTAAATGGACTTGTCATATATGTTTAAATATTAACGCCTCGCATAACTCTGCTTTGTGAAAATTTCTTCTACATATTTATGATAAAAATTGTCAACTGGACATTACCAATTGTCTTCTCAAATAGGAGTGTCTCCGCAAAGTATGATACTGTCAGCACTGATGGTTGATGTTGGACTTTAGCGATACACCCTCAAGTAGTAATTAATCACATTAGTTCTGAACAAATAGTAAATGAGCATTTTTACTAATTTACAACACAGAGACGAACCGTAATATTCAGTAAAAAAGAGAGGTACTGTCCTACGAACAGATCCCAATTTAAAACTACTTTATTGATGTTTAACAAACAATTAGAAAAATTACTTAGAATAAATACATAACAAAATGTCATGTAGGGGAAGCTGTTAAAAAGACAAATGAACATCCATTACACAAGGATTAATGAAGGATAGGACATCAAATCATATATTTGGGTAAACTTATCCCCTATATTAAAACTTCTACCCATCATCCTAATGCAATAATTCAGACAAAATGATCTATCCATATATTATCAGGCAAAAAAAATATTCTATTCATTATATCAAGAAGTGAAAGAACTGATCAAATCATACGTAGAAGAAACTACTCCCCTGTCCTATTACATCTAAAACTCTATTGCCAGAGTCACACATTCTAAATAAAAACGATGTTATATTGCACCTTTGTTGTAAAGATATATCATAGTTTTCTAGGTAGGGTACAAAGCAAAAATATTACCATGTGCAATCAAAGTTAACCCCCCCTATAATCGATAAGTCCAACAGTAGTAAGTCTGCATGATAGCTCTACTAATTGAAGGATTAGGTACCAGAATATAGAATCATAAAGTGCTATTTTGTTGCATATATCCCAAAAGGATCATGATCCAACAAACAGACATAAATACAATAAGTTATTGCATTACCTTGAAAGGATGTAAAACCAATGTGAGTGTCCACAACAGCGTCCCCTCACCCTGACGCACGTTTCACCATCAGCTTCTTCCGGGGGCGTGACATTACCAATTGTCTTCTCAAATGGATGTGTCTCCTCAAAGTATGATACTGTCAGCACTGATGGTTGATGTTGGACTTTAGCGATACACCCTCAAATAGTAGCAGAGTTGTACATTTTCTCACAAATTTCTTAGAGGAATAAAAGCTATGCAGAATTGTAGGAAAAGATATTCCAAAATTGTTGTATTGTAAAAAAAAGCACATACATGATGGGAGGGTAGGAAGATTTTTAATAAATGTATAATTTAACAATGCAACCAAATAAATCATGAAGAAACAAAGTCCAACTCACCCGTAATGCCTGAATCCAGTCTTGTCTGGAGCATGTCTAGTGTTACTGCCAAAACACTCAAAGCTGGAAGCAAAGAGGAGAGATCTGGCTCCACGGGCTTAAAAATCTTTTTCATTGGTACAGGTTAAAATTCCAAATGACATCCATATCGGCTTAGAGCAATAAAAAAAACACTGGTGCATCAAGCACCTTTAGTCATGGTAAACATGAGCCGATATGGATGTTATTTGAAATTTCAAAATGTAGCAATAAAGAAGATTTTTACGTCTTTCTAGCTGGATCTCTCCTTTTTTAACCCAAATAAAATCACAAATAATGCTAAAATTATACTTGTCAACAGTACAGGAATTCCTGGATAGTCTAAAATTTGTTCCCTTTGTCCATAAAAAAATGTGATGCATGTGTGATTTTTGAAGAGGTAGAAAAGTTCACAGTATATTATTACTGTATTTATAATCATTTTATAGTTCACAGTAAATTCAGCTCATGTATTCATTGCAGTATTATGGCCTGTAGACGTATATCACTTGAAATATTGATGATTTATGACAGTTTTCCAATGTGCCTGTAAAAATGTTGGCTGTTCATAATTTTTTTTCTAAGTTGTCCAGAAAATATAAAAAAATAAAAATATAAAAAATCAAGTAACTTGGGAACCTTGATACAAATATAAATTAAATCATGTCAGCATCACTTGACTTTAGGCATTCCTATGGCAACAGGCTGCAGTTCAGAGTCTCGAATCTCAGGGGGTGCTTCTGGCAGAAGTCTTTTATTATGTGATGACCACAAATTGAAATGTGCTACAAGAAAGTTGCTAGGAATACTAGATGGAAATGCTCTTGCGGGAATCCTTTCTGGTAATTTCAATAAGGATGGTCTTTTGTATACTTAGATCTTTTACTATGATTTTGTCTTTGCAGTTAACTAAGTGTTTGTATTATGTTTTCCACTATCAAATATTATATATATATATATATATATATATATATGGTATATATTGGATCACTTATCCCCTTGGATGCTTTTATATTATCCATGGTTGCAAGCCGTAATAAAGTTGAACATAATCTATAATATATACTATACATGAATATTAAAGTTCCTTTAGGTCTTGAGCAAACTAGGAGCAAAAACATATTTTCTCACAAGTTATAGTCATGGTTACAGAGAAAAGGTGTTATTTGCCCTCAAACACAAAACTAAACCGTTGCTTTTTTGTTTGTTGCTTTTTAAATGTGTTGAAGGACGATGGCTCCCTGGTTAATATTATAATAATTATTATTATTTATTTATATACATAGTTAGCAAGGCCAAAAAAATACATTTGACCATCCAGTTCAGCCTATATTCCAACAGAATAAATCACCAGATCTACGTCCTTCAAAAGAACCTAATAACTAGAGTTGAGCAAAACGGGTCGAAAAATTTCAAAAGTCGCCGACTTTTGGCAAAGTCGGGTTTCATGAAACGAAACCCGACCCTAGGATGAGGTCGGCCACGAGGTCGGCGACTTACGCGCCAAAGTCGCGTTTCAAAAGTTTGTTTTGCGCTCTTTTTCAGCCAATCAGGATCCACGGACACTGTGAGCAACGTGATGACATAGACAGGGGTCACCACCATCTTTCAGAAGGGCATGCAAGTGATTGGCTTGCTTTGGTGGGCGTCACAGGGGTTATAAAAGGGCGTGCATGCTGACCGCCATCTTACTTCTGCCGATCTTAGCATAGGGAGAGGTTGCTGATTCTGTAGGGAGAGCGTTAGGCAGGGAAGAAGAAAAAAAAACTGCTTCTGCTGCTAGCGATTTTGCCTGTACAACACACCAGTCACTGTGTGTGCAGTGCAAGGGGAGGCTATATTGTGGTGGATCAGCGGTGTTGGTTGTTAGGCTGCCTTCTAAGGCTTCCTGACAGCTGCATTGCTGTTTACCCACTGCTCTGCAAACTGCTTTTTTAAAAGCAATCCCAATTTTTTTTTTGTCCTGCTGAGGTACTGAGCGTGCATTTTTTCACACCATACAGCGTCAGTGGGCCTCACACAATCCAAAAGTGTCCAGTGTCCACTAGTGTCTGCAGAAATTCAAAATCTCCCTTATCCTGTAGTCACTTTTTTCACACCTGTGCCATCGAGCCTGTGACATAGCGCTCTGATATTCAGTGGGCCTCACACAATCCAAAAGTGTCCAGTGTCCACAAGTGTCTGCAGAAATTCAAAATCTCCCTTATCCTGTAGTCACTTTTTTCACACCTGTGCCATCGAGCCTGTGACATAGCGCTCTGATATTCAGTGGGCCTCACACAATCCAAAAGTGTCCAGTGTCCACAAGTGTCTGCAGAAATTCAAAATCTCTCTTATCCTGTAGTCACTTTTTTCACACCTGTGCCATCGAGCCTGTGACATAGCGCTCTGATATTCAGTGGGCCTCACACAATCCAAAAGTGTCCAGTGTCCACTAGTGTGTGCAGAAATTAAAAATCTCCCTTATCCTGTAGTCACTTTTTTCACAACTGTGCCATCGAGCCTGTGACATAGCACTCTGATATTCAGTGGGCCTCACACAATCCAAAAGTGTCCAGTGTCCACTAGTGTCTGCAGAAATTCAAAATCTCCCTTATCCTGTAGTCACTTTTTTCACACCTGTGCCATCGAACCTGTGACATAGCGCTCTGATATTCAGTGGGCCTCACACAATCCAAAAGTGTCAAGTGTCCACAAGTGTCTGCAGAAATTGAAAATCTCCCTTATCCTGTAGTCAATTTTTTCACACCTGTGCCATCGAGCCTGTGACATAGCGCTCTGATATTCAGTGGGCCTCACACAATCCAAAAGTGTCCAGTGTCCACAAGTGACTGCAGAAATTCAAAATCTCTCTTATCCTGTAGTCACTTTTTTCACACCTGTGCCATCGAGCCTGTGACATAGCGCTCTGATATTCAGTGGGCCTCACACAATCCAAAAGTGTCCAGTGTCCACTAGTGTGTGCAGAAATTAAAAATCTCCCTTATCCTGTAGTCACTTTTTTCACACCTGTGCCATCGAGCCTGTGACATAGCACTCTGATATTCAGTGGGCCTCACACAATCCAAAAGTGTCCAGTGTCCACTAGTGTCTGCAGAAATTCAAAATCTCCCTTATCCTGTAGTCACTTTTTCACACCTGTGCCATCGAGCCTGTGACATAGCGCTCTGATATTCAGTGGGCCTCACACAATCCAAAAGTGTCCAGTGTCCACAAGTGTCTGCAGAAATTCAAAATCTCCCTTATCCTGTAGTCACTTTTTTCACACCTGTGCCATCGAACCTGTGACATAGCGCTCTGATATTCAGTGGGCCTCACACAATCCAAAAGTGTCCAGTGTCCACAAGTGTCTGCAGAAATTCAAAATCTCCCTTATCCTGTAGTCACTTTTTTCACACCTGTGCCATCGAGCCTGTGACATAGCGCTCTGATATTTAGTGGGCCTCACACAATCCAAAAGTGTCCAGTGTCCACTAGTGTCTGCAGAAATTCAAAATCTCCCCTGTCCTATAGACACCTTGTACCTTGTTTTACATTACTATATAGTTTGTAGGATTTTGTCTACATTTCTACCAAAAATGAGGAAGGCTGGTGGAAGAGGCCGTGGAATTGGGCGGGGGTTGGCAGCTGGTAATGATGGTGTTGGTGGTGGGTCTGATGGTAGTGGCAAGAGCAAAATAGGACCGAATGCAGGAGGTGTTGAGCCTGCGTCATCGTCTGGCTCCATAAGGCTTTGAAGGCTTAGTTTTCTAGGAGTTGGCAAACCGCTTTTAAAGCCAGAGCATCAGGAAAAAGTTTTGTCTTACATTGCTGACTCAGCCTCCAGCTCTATCGCCTCCTCTTCTGAAGTTGTAAAAAGTAAAAGCACTGAGTCGTCATTGGAGGCTCATGTTCATGAACCACACCTTTCCTTGTGTCCTTCACCCCAACCAAGATTGAAGGATGACGCAGGCCATACTACTGATTACTCCATGGAGCTGTTTTCACATACCATGCCTGGATTATCAAGTGAAATGGTGAATTACCCAGGCCAAGATGAATCTGACATGGAGTGCACTGATGCATAGCCGCTGATAGATGATTCTGCTGGTACATTCACTCAGAGCACTACATTGTCCTCGCAGTGTACAGAGCCAGATTCTGACCCTGATGAGACTCAGGTGCCCCTTCCCGAACACTATACCACCATACATGGTGACACAGAGGAAGGTGCACATGACATTGAAGAGGAGGTGATGGATGACCCAGTTGTTGACCCAGATTGGCATCCATTGGGGGAAGAAGGTGCTGCTTTCAATAGCTCAGATGAGGAGGAGCATCCACAGCAGACATCAACATCACAAAAGCTGTTATCTGGCAGGCCCGGAGCACTCCAAAGACAGGTTCCAAAAATCAAAAGAGTTGCTGGACAGCTTGTCCAGAGGGTCAAAACATCACAGCGTGCTAGGCCACAAAATGTCTGCCAAAGTAGGAAGAGTGCAGTGTGGCACTTTTTTTTAACAAAATCCTTATGATCAGGCCAAGGTTATCTGTAAGAAGTGCGCAAAGACCTTTAGCCGAGGGAAAAATCTGAAAAATTTGAATACCAGTTGCATGCTTAGACATTTAACCACCATGCACTTGCAAGCGTGGACACAACACCAAACCTCAAGTGCCACATGTGCAACTGATCACAAAGAAGGTAGTCAGCAACGCTACATTGTTTCCCCCACTGTAAGCCCACCGGTTAGCACAGCAGCAAATGTTGAGGTGTCGTTGCAAGGCCACAGCAGTCAGGGAATCCCACTGTTATATCAACGAAATACTGAATCTAGGCCATCAGAAAGAACACCAACTCCATCACCATCATCAACCCTCTCTCAGTCCGCCCTGTCCACCGCTACTTCCACCATATGCAGCTCTCAAGTCCAGCTCACCCTCCCAGACACTATGAGTAGGTCAAGAAAGTACTCAGTCTCTCATCCGCGTACACTGGGTTTGAACGCCCACATTGCCAAACTAATCTCGTTTGAGATGATGCCCTATCGGTTGGTGGAAAGCGCAGCTTTCCGCGAACTCATGGCCTATGCAGTACCACGCTATGACCTACCCAGTCGCCACTTCTTCTCTCGCAAAGCCATCCCAGCCCTCCACCATCATGTAAAAGACCGCATTGTCCATGCACTCAAGCAGTCAGTGAGTGGAAAGGTGCACCTCACAACTGATGTATGGTCCAGTCGGCATGGCCAGGGCCGTTACGTGTCCATCACTGCGCACTGGGTTAATGTGGTGGATGCAGGGTCCACAGGGGACAGCGGTGGTGGGACAGTGCTGCCTAGCCCACGGTATAGGAAACAGTTGGCTGTAGGCGTTCGACCCCCCTCCTCCTCCTCCAGAAGCGAAAGCTCGTCCACAGAGCACAGTCGTACGAGCACTCCATCTGCAGCTGCCACTGTTGCACACAAGGTGTCCCCCTATCGAGCAGCTAATGGAAAGCGTCAGCAGGCTGTGTTGCAGATGATGTGTTTGGGCGACAGACACACCACTGAGGTGCTGGCCGAGTACTTGAAGTGACAAACTGAGTCATGGCTGGGCAGTGTACATCTTGAGGCAGGCAAGGTAGTTAGTGATAACGGCCGTAATTTTGTGGCAGCCATAGCCCTTTCAAAACTCAGCCACATACCTTGCTTGGCTCACATCTTGAACCTGGTGGTGCAGTGCTTCCTCAAAAATTATCCGGAGTTAACAGCCTTGCTCCAGAAGGTGCGAAGACTGTGCGCGCACATCCGCCGGTCGCCTGTACACTCCGTTCGTATGCAGAAGCTGCAGCGATTGCTCCACCTTCCCAACCACCGCCTCATTATCGACATTGCAATAAGGTGGAACTCCACCCTGCACATGGTGGAGCGGCTGTGCGAGCAGAGGCAGGCCATAATGCATTTGTGGGAGGATACACGGCCAGGCACTTTGAGAGCAGACATGGAGTTGACAGGTGTGCAGTGGTCGAAGCTGAAAGACCTCTGTAAAGTCCTTCAGTGTTTTGAGGAATGCACACGGCTGGTAAGCGCAGACGACGCCATCCTAAGCATGAGCATCCCACTTATGCGTCTGCTCATGCAAACTTTGGCGCACCTTAAGGAGCAGGCGTCTGCAGCCAATGTTGATGAGGAGGAAGAGGAGGAGGGAATCTTTGATGGCATTCAGCCATTGTCTGCTCAGGGACCTCTCCTGGACGAGGTGGAGGAAGAAGAGGAGGAGGAGGATGATGACGGGGATGATTACTTAGGGGAGGATGATGCATCTCGTGGGGCAAGTGAAAATGTTGGCTTGGAAAGGTCTGGTACAGGGTTTATGCGTGACTGGAGGGATGTGGATTTGCCAGAAAGTGCTCCTCCACCCAGCACTCGCAGTGCATCATTGACACCGGGAACATTGGCCCACATGTCAGATTATGCCTTGCAGATCCTAAAAAGGGACCCCCGCATTGCCAAAATGATGAACGATGACGACTACTGATTGGCCAGCATCCTGGATCCACGCTATAAAGGCAAATTACAAAACATCATGCCACAGGAGAACCTTGACCTAATATTGGCTAATAAACAAGCAACTCTGGTAAATCGGTTGCTTGAGGCATTCCCAGCACACAGCAGCGGTGATGGTTCTCACACGAGCCATACGGGCCGGGGGCAGCTTGGCAGAGGTGTTTATGGTGCACACAGCAGAAGTGGCGTTGGAGACAGGGGTTTCATGACAATGTTGTGGACTGATTTTTCAAGTACCGCTCACACAACTGGTAATACTGCATCAATGGAAAGTGTCAGGAGACAGCAGTTGTCAACTATGGTTACAAACTAGTTTTCCTCCCATATCGATGTTCTCCCACACAGGTCATTCCCCTTTGACTATTGGGCCGCTAAACTGGACACCTGGCCTGAATTGGCACAATATGCCTTACAGGAGCTCGCTTGCCCAGCTGCAAGTGTGCTATCGGAAAGAGTCTTCAGTGCAGCTGGATCAATCCTGACAGAAAAAAGGACCCGTCTGTCAACCCAAAATGTGGATGATCTAACCTTCATTAAAATGAACCATGCATGGGTTTCCAAGGATTTTGTCCCACCTTCCCCTGATGACACATAGGGTGACAGAAAAATGGCTTGCTTTGGTTCACCTCTTCCTGGAACTTGACCTATTTTGCCTTTTGCATCAGCTGAATGTCCAACATCAACATATGCCACTTTCTAAAACTCCCTAACTGTGCTGCCTCCCCCCCATGGCCGGGGTCACCACCTAGCGCACGACACCGTGCGAGTGCCGTTGCCCTGGACAGGTGGGTAGGCCGACTCTTGGGCGCGGGCACTGGCACAGGGTCCCTCATAGTGCAATCAAGTGTCTCTGACGGTGGTGGTGCACACCCGCCGTCAGACACACCGCCGTACTATGATGGGCCCAGTGCCAGTACCGATGCCCACGAGTGGGCCCCCCTTGCTTGGGCAGGGCCCCAGCATTTGCAATCTTTACCTCTCCCTGCTCATCCGCTGTGTAGTCTGGGTCGTCAAATCCATACCGTGCCTGACACCGTCTGAGCCTGCCTCCTGATGTATAGACATATATTTTGAATGTGTACGCTATCCATACATGTTATCCGGGGATACGGTACCCTTTCTCACCTTTGTGCAATCACGTGCAATCCATACTGGGCCTAACACCGTCTGAGCCAGCCTCCTGATGTATAGACATATATTTTGAATGTGTACGCTATCCATACATGTTATCCGGGGATACGGTACCCTTTCTCACCTTTGTGCAATCACGTGTAATCCATACTGGGCGTGAGAACGGCTGGCGAGCTGTTAAGCAAGCTACAGCACCTGTGGTTTGCACACGTAAGTTTTTCATTTTTTCAGGAATGACGGTTAGGCCTAATTCCGGAACTGTGGTTGACCTGCACTTACTGGGAAATCATCATTCGCGGGTAATAATTGTAATCAGTGATCCCCATCACTAACGTTGTTCAGCGGGTTATCTGCACCTGTAAGCGACAAACGCTGGCCTTTTCATTGTAGCGCACATACAGCCACGGACATGTAAGGGCATGACACACCAGTTATTGGCCAATCTCATGTGCCAGAGCCTCACGTGTCCCTCTAGTAAGCCGGACTCGGACCGCGGGGCATGACGGAGTCTCGTTCATTAACGGAATTAAGCTTGCAATGTGTGCATCTGTTCTGTAGCTGGCATGGTTGAGGTTTCCCAGGTGGAGTCGAATTTAAGCATAGGCTCCACTCCTGGTGGTGCCCTTCTGGACATTCCTTTAAGGTTCAGCTTTGCAACCATACTGCCCACGTAAAACAAACACTTTGCCTTCATGAACACTGTTTGGAGGGTCATGACTCGTGGGAATAACGCCGCCCAATCAGTTAACCTGCTAGAGAGATCCTTCGTTGCTCCCAAGCATGACATCACACTCCCTAGGAGGAAGGTAATGCCACTGTGGCGACCGTACTCCTGGGGGCGACACAAGTGCACTGGTGCCCAGCCACTGCTCGATGAATCTGCTGGTACATTGACCCAGACCACTACATTCCCCTCGCACGCTACACGGCCTGAATCTGACCCTGATGAAACTCAGGTTACCCTTCCCATATACAGTTCCATCTTACACGGTGACAAAGAGGAAGCTGCAGATGAAAGTGCAGGTTCGGCCCACCCGCCATCAGACACACCACCGTACTATCAGGGGCCCTGTGCCAGTGCCGTCGCCAACGAGTGGGCCCCCCCTACTTGCTCAGGATCACACCACTTGCAAGGTTGAAATACTGTGCAGTGAGATGGAAGATGGGGACGACGAGGAGTCCAGACTAGTACAGGGATTCCCTAGCGAGGAGACTTATTTGATTGTTTTCAATGTTGGGACAGCAATTTTTGGGGAGCACTATACTCTGGAGAATGATAGATGGGGCCCACCATACACTGGAACATTCCAAAGGTGGACATCAGACACTGGAGCAGCATTTACAGGGCCCATTATACACTAGAGCATTAGAAATGGGGCCCATTATGTTTGGAGCATTATTTGGGCCCATAAGACAGTGGAGCTTCATCCATGGGGACCAACATATACTGTAGCATTATGTGGAGCTCATCATATACTGTTTCAAACATTATATGGGACCAATGATTCTGTATGGAGAAATAGATGGGCCTCGTCATGAGATGTAAAAAGTGAAGTATTTTTCATTGTACTATACCGCTATTTCTCTGCCGTATCGGAGCATGATGAGTTGTGGTATGTGTTAAAGGGGCGCTCTTTCGCCCAGGGCACATGAAAACCTGGAGCCAGCCCTACCCCCCCACAACTTTAGCCAAATAACCCCCATTTTTCAGTGCGTAACTTGTATTATGAAGTTAATTAAGGTTGACAAGCTTAAGTAAGAAGAATTGATGCTTTTGGCATTCAAATGAGCACTGTAGGTGTGTTTCCTGTCCTCCTCTCACTGCCGACTTTTATTCCCCATTGACTTACATTGGGTTTCGTGTTTCGGGACGACCCCGACTTTTCCCTATAATCGGCCGATCTTGCTCAACCCAACTTTTGGAAAAGTCGGGTTTCACGAAACGAAACTCGACCCTAAAAAAACAAAAGTCGCTCAACTCTACTAATAACTGTAAGATACAATATTGTTATGCTCCAGGAAGACCTCCAGGCTTCTTTTGAACCCCTCAACTGAGTTCGCCATCACCACCTCCTCAGGCATCGATTCCTTGGTGCTGTATATGAGAAGGGGTTACATACAAAATACAAATATCTTTTACAGTAAGCAAACCAACAATGATAGACTTGTACAGAGGGAAGTGGACATTGCCCTTGTGGCCTTACATTCTACAGGATGATGGGAAAGAGACAGTAGGTTGGTGTAATGCTGTGACAGTCTTAAGTAAGGGACTATCCCTGTCCCGGGGGAACTCTTGAAGGTAGAGTGGCCTGGGTCTCTGACTTTACTATGCTACTGTTAAACCCTAATCTGTCCCTTCCCACAACTCACTGGGCAAGGAAATTCATTTGATATGGAAAGTTCACAACAGCAGAACAGCATGGGACTAGAAAGTTACAATCAATTTTTATTTAATGTATTTCTTTTCACTTCTCCATTTACTAGTGGTTAACACCATTGCTGCTTTGTCTACATGTAGCCTACTTATAGGGAACTAAAGTGGTACAGCCATGAGGCAATTAAGTCTTATGCCTGTGTTGACCTTGTGGTGTAATAAAGTGTCTATGTCTAATTCTTGCAAGTGAGCAGATTTAAAAATGGTAGAAATGTGTCTCTGAGAGGTACGGTAGTTATATAAAATTAGCATTTTTTTAATTTAATTTTGGCAGCTTTGCTGAACTATTCTAAATAATTTGAATTTGAACACTGCAAAGTCTATAAATGCCTGGAAAATATGCATATACCACTCTTATGTCTCCTTGTAATGTATTGAACCCCTTTTTAAACTAGCCTCTGTTTAATGTGCATCAAAAATGTAAAAAAATTGTGTTACTATAGTGCTGTACAGCAGTATATCACAGTTCAATCAATTCACAGTAAAACAAACTCTGCAGGTTCAGCGCCTCCCTCCTATTTGAATCTTTGTATTGATATTTACAGATTGGAACTAGCACTCCCAATTTCAATGCTTTTCATTTCTTCAGTAGCACGTCACAATCAGATTTAGGCCCTATTTAGGCCCTTTCTGGAATAATGTCCTAGCCATGGGCTGTAAAATCCTAAAATGCCACCTGATTTCAAAGCCTTTGTCTTTTATAGTGGCTCTGATAGTCCCTCAAAGAGGTTGTGCTAGACCAGCGATGGGCAATTAATTTTCCCATGGAGCCAAATGAGAGACCATGAATGTTGTGGTTGGCCGAATCAATAGTCTGTAATTAATTCTGCTCAATATTAGTATTAATTCATGAATTATAATTATTTTATTTTATTATTAATTGTATCACTGAATCCCTTTACATCCAAAAGTGGTTAGCAGGATAATAAACAGACCAATTTTTACAATTCTGCCACTGTCACTTTATGAGGTAATAATTCTGAAATGCTTTAACAGATCCCACTGATTCTGAGTCTGATTTATTGTAACATATAGTACTTCATGTTAGTGGTAAAAATCAGGAAGGCACACTGGGGTCTAAAACAGCCTTTTCTCAGGATAACATATGCTATCACCTTTGTGAGACCTGCCGCCTAATGACAGATGCTAGTTAACATACATCGCCTACAAATATATATTTCCACTACCATAATTATTAATATTTCCTAAATACCAGAATAAAGAGAGAGATATAATTTTTTCAAGGCATTTGTATTACTTACTGCAAAGTCAAAAGTTTACATACACTAAGATTACTATGCCTTTAACCCCTTAATGACCAGAGGTACAGGTGGTTCTCACAAAATTAGAATATCATCAAAAAGTGAAACTCATATATTATATAGCATCATTACAAACAGAGTGATCTATTTCAAGTGTTTATTTCTATTAATGTTGATGATTATATGACTTATAGCGGATGAAAACCTACAAGTCATTATCTCAGTAAATTGGAATAAATAACAAAAACACCTGCAACAGCTTTCTAAGCATTTAAAAGGGCCCCTTTGTCTGTTTCAGTAGGCTCCACAATCATGGGGAAGACTACTGAGTTGACAGATGTCCAGAAGGCAGTCATTGACACACTCCACAAGGAGGGTAAGACACAAAAGGTCAATGCTAATGAAGCTGGCTGTTCACAGAGTGCTGTATCCAAGCATATTAATGGAAAGTTGAGTGGAAGAAAAAAATGTGGTAGAAGAAGGTGCACAAGCAACCAGGATAACCGCAGCCTTGAAAGGATTGTTAAGAAAAGGCCATTCAAAAAATTTGGAGGAGATTCACAAGGAGTGGACTGCTGTTGAGTCATTGCTACAAGAGCCACCATACACAGACGCATCCAGGACATGGGCTACAAGTGTCACATTCCTTATGTCAAGCCACTTGTAACCAATAGACAATGCCACAAGTGCCTTACCTGGGCCAAGGAGAAAAAGAACTGGACTGTTGCTCAGTGGTCCAAGGTGTTTTTTTCAGATGAAAGAAAATGTTGCATTTCATTTGGAAATCAAGGTCCAAGAGTCTGGAGGAAGAGAGGAGAGGCCACAATCCAAGCTGCTTGAGATCTAGTTGAAGTTTCCACAATCAGTGATGGTATGGGGAGCCATGTTATCTGCTGGTGTAGGTCCACTGTGTTTAATCAAGACCAAAGTCGGCACGGCTGTCTATCAGGAAATTTTAGAGTACTTCATGCTTCCCTCTGCCGACACGCTTATTGGAGATTGAAATTTCATTCTCCAACAAGATTAGGCATCTGTCCACACTGCCAAAAGTACTAATACCTGTATTAAAAACAACAGTATCGTTGTGCTTGATTGGCCAGCATACTCGCCTGACCTTATCCCCATAGAGAATCTATGGGATATTGTCAAGAGGAAGATGAGAGACCCCAGACCCAACAATGCAGACTAGCTGAATGCTACTATCAAAGCAACCTGGGCTTCCATAACTCCTCAGCAGTGCCACTGGCTGATCGCCTCTGTGCCACGCCACATTGATGCAGTAATTGATGCAAAAGGAGTGCTTCGACCAAATATTGAGTGCATTTACTAGGCTAACATTTTGGATTTTAATGTTATTTCTCAAGCTGGTGTTATAAAGTATTCTAATTTACTGAGATAACAACTTTTGGGTTTTCATTGGCTGTAAGCAATAATTGTTACACCCTCCGATGCCACGCGCCATCCCCTGGCTGGCTTTACAGGGTCACGGCGCGTCAGAGGCCCGCGCATGCGCGCTCGCCCTTCCCCGGGCCGCTGGGCATCCTGGGAGCACGTGACCTTTTGGCTCCGCCCCATCATGGCGGTGCCCACCGGGTATTTCTGCTTGGCGTCTTGGCAGGTAAGATGCCTGTTTGTCATTGTCCGTGGCGCTTGCAATCCTTGCGCAGCGTCACCCCCGGCTCTCATGTCCCTGCGCACCCCCTGTGCTGCGCTCTGCCCTCTGCTCTGTTTCTCCTCTGGGATTCCTGTCCGATGTCTTCCTGCTACTGCTTCCTCCCCCGCTCTTCCGTCTTACCTCCCTCTCCTGGTCCTCTGTTCACCATCCTGTATTCTCCTGTGCCCGCTTCCCGCCTGTAACGCTGCCTCTGTAATTGTCTGTCTCCTGCGTATTATGCTTCTTCCTCCTATCTTGTGCTCTGCCAGAACCCCTAGGTCCAGTGTCTCCTAATCTCCTTGTGTCCTTCTTCCATTCCAGCTATTGGCCTCGGCTCCGTCCTGTTCCTTCCCGGTTCCCACAGCCTGTTTCCTCCTGCCTTGGGTCCACTCAATCCCTCGTATACCCTCCCACACTCTGATCTGCTTTCCTGTATACCCCCTGGGTCGTCCCTTTGGTTCCGGCTGTCGTGGTTCCATCTCCCTTGGGCCTGTCCCTAACACTCCCTGTATAGGGGGTGGTCATCACCTGGTCAGCTCGCCCTCGGGGCTCTGGAGCCACAACCCAGAGGGTCCACTCTCGGGTTTCTACCTAGAACCCTAACAATAATCATCAACATTAACAGAAATAAACATTTGAAATAGATCATTCTGTTTGTAATGACTCTATATAATATATGAGTTTCACTTTTAGTAATGAAGAACTGAAATAAATTAATTTTTTGATGATATTCTAATTTTGTGAGAAGCACCTGTATTTTTGGCTTTGCACTTTCATTTTTTGCTCCCCTTCTTCCCAGAGCCATAACGTTTAATTTTTTGGTCAAAATGGCTATGTGAGGGCTTATTTTTTGCAGGACGAGCTGTACTTTTGAACTGCACCATTGGTTTTACCATGTCGTGTACTAGAAAACTGGAAAAAAATTCCAAGTGCGATGAAATTGCAAAAAAAGTGCAATCCCACGCTTTTTTTCACCACGTTCACTAAATGCTAAAACTAAACTGTCATTATAATTCTGAAGGTCATTACGAGTTCACCGACACCAAACATGTATAGGTTACTTTTTATTCAAGTGGTGAAAAAAATTCCAAAGCTTGTTAAAAAAAATAAATTGCACCACTTTCCTATACCCGTAGCGTCTCCATTTTTTTGCTCTTGGATTGGGTGAGAGCTTATTTTTTGCATGCCGAACTGACGTTTTTAATGATACCATTTTGATGTAGATATGATCTTTTGATCGCCCATTATTGCATTGCAATGCAATGTTGCGGCATCCAAAAAAAGGTAATTCTGGTGTTTTGACATTTTTCTTGTTACGTCGTTTAGCGATCGGGTTAAATCTTTTATTATATTGATATATCGGGCGATTCTGAATGCGACGATACCAAATATGTGTATTGCTCAACAAAAGAAAAAGCGGACGGCACCGCTGTTACCGTACTTGTGCTAGTGGTCCGTGGCTGGCAGGAAAGTTACACCAAATCTCCCGGGTGCTTGACCTTGTAGTGATCAATCTTGTATTCTATGTAGATGAAAGGTCGCACTCATCGGCATAGTGAAATGCTGCTTTATTATTACATGTTAATACATGTCAGGTCGGAAAAATTTAGCGAGTGCATGAAGGCTGACAACGGCCGTTTCGCTCTATTCAAGTGCTTCTACGGGTCTACCAGCAGGAGGAAATGACGGATTAATATGCTAAACACATCCTGCCGTCTCTCCTCCTACCACAGCTGTTGTCTAAATGACAAGTGATATAAAAAACATGTGAAGATACATATAATAAAATATTCATGCATAGCACATACATAGTTTGCATTACTATGCATTACTAACAGGGATTACATGTGAGTCCCGTCAGGACCTAACAATTACCACACCTCTTTTTATAATTAATTATTATATTTCAGTGGTAATTATAAAAGGAGGTGTGGTAATTGTTAGGTCCTGACGGGACTCACATGTAATCACTGTTAGGACCTAATTTTTGCTAATGAATTTTCATATCAAAAGGCGAATATTATAGTAGGCATAATCATGTTAAGAAATATAGGATGTATCGTTCAAAAGAAGTAAGTGATTTTGATGAAAATCTTTATAGACTAATATAAATCTTTAATAATGACCAGTTAAGATTAGATAAGAAATTAGTCCAGTGGCATATATGTATTTAAAAATACAGGTAGTGAATAGAGTAATGGATATTAATTTTTCCAGGCAATTAAAAATCTCTCTAGATAAAGTAATGCAAACTATGTATGTGCTATGCATGAATATTTTATTATATGTATCTTCACATGTTTTTTATACCACTTGTCATTTAGACAACAGCTGTGGTAGGAGGAGAAACCGCAGGATGCCTTTAGCATATTAATCCGTCATTTCCTCCTGCTTGTAGACCCGTAGAAGCGCTTGAATAGCACGAAACGGCCGTTGTCAGCATTCACGCACTCGCTAAATTTTTCCGACCTGACATGTATTAACATGTAATAATAAAGCAGCATTTCACTATCCCGATGAGTGCGACCAATTATGTGTATGTTTGATTTTTTTATAGTTTTATTTTGAATGGGGAAAAAGGGGGGTGATTTGATCTTTTATATTTTTATTTTTTTAATATTTTTTAAAACTTTTTTTTAATTTTTGCATGCTTCAATAGTCTTCTTGGGAGACTAGCAGCTGCACTTGTTTGATCGAACCTGCTACATACACTGGGCGGCCCTCATAGCAATCTGGCTGGGACAATCAGAGAGGTCTGTTGGAGACCTCTAGTTGTCATGCCAACCCATCGGTGACACGCGATCACATGACGGTGTCACCAAAGGGCAGATTTCCAGCACGATTGCTGGAAGTGCATGTTAAATGCCGCTGTCAGAGTTTGATAGTGGCATTAAACGAGTTAATAGCCACGGGTGGATCGCGATTCCACCTACGGCTGTTCCGGGCACATGTCAGCTGTTCAAAAATGTGCTGGGAAAGATGTGGCCTCAGAGCCGGAGCCCACATCAAAGGGAGGGAGTCCGACATTGGCTTAAATTTACGCCCGATGTCGGAAAAGAGTTAAACAATTCTGGACTGCCCATATCATGATGTCATTTGTCTGGAAGCTTCTGATTATTTAGAGACACAACTCTGTATGTATTTTAATGCACACCTGAAATACACAGCTTCTATATGTAGCATGATAGGAAAGTCTCAAGAAATCAGCCAAGATATTCAGGAAGAGAATTGTTGAGTTGCACAAGTTTGGCTCATCCTTGGGTACAATTACAAGATATCTGAAGGTGCCTCATTCATCTGTACAATCAAATAAACGCAAGTACAAACAAAATGGGAATGTCCAACCATCATACTACTCTGGAAGGAGAAAGGTTCTGTGTCCCAGATATGAAGTACTTTGGTCAGACATGTGCATATCAACCCAAGGACTAAATCAAAAGACCTTGTGAAGATGATTGTGGAAGCTGGTAAGATTGTGTTAATATCCACAGTAAAACGAGTACTGTACCAACTTGGGCTAAAAGACCACTCTGCCAGGAAGAAGCCATTATTCCAAAAGAAACATAAAAAAGCCAAATTAATGTTTGCAAATGCACATAGGAACAAAGACATTAATTTTTGGAGACATGTCCTGTGGTCTGATGAAACTAATATTAAAATTTTTGGGTATAATGACCAACATTGCATTTGGAGGAAAAAGGAGAAGCTTGGAAGTCTAAGAACACCAACCCCACTGTGAAACATAGGGGGTGGCAGCATTATGTTGTGGGGCTGTTTTGCTGCAGGAGGGACTCATGCACTTCACAAAATATAGATGGCATCATGGGAATAGAAGATTATGTGGCAATACTGATGCATGTCAAGACATCAGCCAGGAAGTTAAAGCTTGGGAGGACATGGGTCTTCCAAATGGACAATCACCCGAAGCATACTGCCAAAATGGTAAAAAAGTGGCTTAAGGATAACAAAGTCAATGTTTTGGAGTGGCCATTACAAAGCCCTGATGTCAATCCTATTGAAAATTTATGGTGTGAAATTTAGTACCCTTGAAGTGATTAATCAGGTTTGGAAACAGATGATAGTCTGAGGGAGCTAGATCTGGTAAATAAGGTGGGTGGTCAACCAGCTGGAAGCCCAGCTCCTCCAGTTTTGTCTTGGTTGTTTGTGCAGTGTGAGAGGAAGGATTGTCTTGCAGGAACAAGATTCCTTTGATCAGCGTGCCGCGCCTTTTGGACTTCCAAGCTGCCTTCAATTGGTCCAAAAGTTCAATGTAATACCTTGCATTGATGGTGGAGCCCTTTTAAAGGTAGTCCACTAGCAGAACACCCTCCTTATCCCAAAACACCGATGCCATCACCTTAGTGGCTGATTTTTGCACCCTGAACTTCTTTGGACAAGGAGAACCACTGTGCCTCTACTCTTTTGACTGCTCCTTGATTTCAGAGTCATACAAATAAATCCAGGTCTCGTTCATAGTGACCAGTTGATCCAGAAAGTTCTTATCAGTCTGGAAATGCTGACAAATGGACCAGGAAGTTTTCAATCGCATACTTTTCTGATCCGTTGTCAAACATTTGGGGACCCACTTTGCAGATAGCTTCTTCATCTCCAAATGTTCATGGATAACTGCACAAACACGTTCACGGGAAATCCCAATGATGTCTGCTATTGCTTTAACTGAAATTCGCTGATTCTCCAGTATGAGGTTGTGCACAGCATCGACGATCTCTGGAACAACAACCACTCTTGGTCGTCCAGGACATTCCTCATTGTTGGTGCTTAAATGGCCCGTTTTAAATTTGGCAACCCAGTTCTTAACTGTAGAAAATGAAGGGCATTCATCCCCCAATGTCTACCACATATCACCATGAATATCCTTCATCGACTTTCCTTGCAGAAACAAGAATTTTATGACTCCACTCCTCTCATTGGCTGTGAATATTGCATTAGACTCCACCATTTTGTTTACCCGCATGTGCAGAACACTGTTGCCATAAGATTAAAAAAAACAAAATTTTGAAAACATATATTAGACACATAAGACTTTCATGTGATGTAACATTTGATACCATAGAAACAAAATAGATCACAAAGCCAAAGACTTATCAGCAGCCCCTCGTATATCAATATTTGATATTCCTTTTAAAAAAGGAGCATGAGAAGAACCATATATATTTAATGTATATCATGTAACTTCCTAAGCTCCAGTGATGTTGTGTGTGTGTGTGTCTCGTGTCTGCTAATTGCAAATTTGGGTTTTGACTAAACCTAAGTTACTTTTTATCAAGGTTGTAAATTGAATCTATTATGAGAAAATAACCAATTGTTTAATCAAGTATTTGTGTCATACGTAGTGTTGAGCGATACTTTCCGATATTGGGAAATATCGGATTGGATTGGATCGGACCGATACCCAAAAAGTATCGGGTATCGCCGATTCCGATGCCGGAAACCCATGCAAGTTAATGGGACAGAAATATCAGAATTAAAAAAACCACTTTCTTTACTTGCACATCCAGTTCGGAAGGGGGGAAGAGTGTGGGCGGTGTGTGGGCGGATACTGTGCGTGTCTGTGTGTGCAGGCGGGGTCTGTGCGGGCCTGCCGGGGGTCTGTGCGGGCCTGAAGGGGGTCTGTGTGGGCTTCCGGGGGTCAGTGCGGGCCTGCCGGGGGTCTGTGCGGGCTGCCGGGGGTCTGTGCGGGCCTGTCGGGGGTTGTGTGTGTGTGCAGGCATCGTCCGATGGGACTACAAGTCCCATCGGGCTATGCCTGCTACAATGAAAGTAATTGACACATTAGCCAATGATGGGACAGTAGTAGTCCCATCATCCGGCTAATGTCTTGAATGTGAAAAAAAAACATACATACTACATACATACTACATATATACTACATTCATGCAACATACATACATACTACATACATACTTCATATATACTACATTCATACAACATACATACATACTACATACATACTACATATATACTACATTCATGCAACATACATACATACTACAATACATTCTACATATATACTACATTCATGCAACATACATACATACTACATACATACTTCATATATACTACATTCATACAACATACATACATACTACATACATACTACATATACAGTGCCTACAAGTAGTATTCAACCCCCTGCAGATTTAGCAGGTTTACACATTCGGAATTAACTTGGCATTGTGACATTTGGACTGTAGATCAGCCTGGAAGTGTGAAATGCACTGCAGCAAAAAAGAATCTTATTTGTTTGTTGTCTTTGTTGTTAAACTCCTCTGGATCATCCAAATGCTCTCTAGCAAACTTCAGACGGGCCCGGACATGTACAGGCTTAAGCAGTGGGACACGTCTGGCACTGCAGGATCTGAGTCCATGGTGGCGTAGTGTGTTACTTATGGTAGGCCTTGTTACATTGGTCCCAGCTCTCTGCAGTTCATTCACTAGGTCCCCCCGCGTGGTTCTGGGATTTTTGCTCACCGTTCTTGTGATCATTCTGACCCCACGGGGTGGGATTTTGCGTGGAGCACCAGATCGAGGGAGATTATCAGTGGTCTTGTATGTCTTCCATTTTCTAATTATTGCTCCCACAGTTGATTTCTTCACTCCAAGCTGGTTGGCTATTGCAGATTCAGTCTTGCCAGCCTGGTGCAGGGCTACAATTTTGTTTCTGGTGTCCTTTGACAGCTCTTTGGTCTTCACCATAGTGGAGTTTGGAGTCAGACTGTTTGAGGGTGTGCACAGGTGTCTTTTTATACTGATAACAAGTTTAAACAGGTGCCATTACTACAGGTAATGAGTGGAGGAAAGAGGAGACTCTTAAAGAAGAAGTTACAGGTCTGTGAGAGCCAGAAATCTTGATTGCTTGTTTCTGACCAAATACTTATTTTCCACCATAATATGCAAATAAAATGAAAAAAAAACAGACAATGTGATTTTCTAGATTTTTTTTTCTCAGTTTGTCTCCCATAGTTGAGGTCTACCTATGATGTAAATTACAGACGCCTCTCATCTTTTTAAGTGGTGGAACTTGCACTATTGCTGACTAACTAAATACTTTTTTGCCCACTGTATATACTACATTCATACAACATACATACATACATACTACATACATACTACATATATACTACATTCATACAACATACATAGTACATACTACATACATACTACATACATAAAACATGCTACAGACATACAACATACATACTACATACATACTACATACAATACATTCATACAATACATACATATAGACATACAGTACATATAACATAGAGTACATACTCACCATCACTTGTCACTTTGATCCCCGAAGCCAGTGTCATCTGTAAAAAATATTAAAATAGCAAACAACCGATATACTCCCTGATCCGCAGAAATCCACAAGTGTCCCACGACGATCTCCCATGGAGAACAGCAGCACCAGCTGATGCGACCACTCTCTAGGGGCTCCAGGAATACAATGACGGGCGGTAGGTATCCTTCCGCACTGTATTCCTCCACCACTGTAAAAAAATAGTCCTTTTGCCATAAAGTGAGACCAGTGAACTATAGTAACCTCTCAGTGATGCATTGCAGGAGATCATCGTAGGACACTGTCAATCACTGTCATTGTAGCAGGCATAGCCCGATGGTCCCATCAAACTATACCTGCACACACACACAACCCCCGGCAGGCCCGCACAGACCCCCGGCAGGCCCGCACAGACCCCCAGCAGCCCGCACAGACCCTCGGCAGGCCCGTACAGACCCCTGGCAGACCCACACAGACCCCCAGCAGGCCCGCACAAACCCCCGGCAGCCCACACAGACCCCAGGCAGGCCCGCACAGACCGCACATCATGATGCGCACAGACCGGGCATCATGATGACATCATTTCAGCAGCCAATCACAGCCACAACACTGTCTCATTGCATTATGGAAACTTCTGATTCCGGTATTCGATATTGTAAAAATATCGGTACTCGGTATCGGAATTCCGATACAGCGAATATCAGCCGATACCCGATATTTGCAGTATCAGAATGCTCAACACTAGTCATATGCATTTTCAAGACAAGTTTTTGGAATGTGTTTTTGAGTACATTACTGTCTTTATACTGTATATCTGTCTATATACAGGGTGGGCCATATATATGGATACTCCTGGGTGAGCCATGTATATGGATACACCTAAATAAAGTGGGAATGGTTGGTGATATCAACTTCCTGTTTGTGGCACATTTGTATATGGGAGGGGGAAAACTTTTCAAGATTGGTGGTGACCATGGCGGCCATTTTTAAGTCAGCCATTTTGGGTCCAACTTTATAAATGGCCCACCCAGGTGTATCCATATAAATGGCCCACCCTGTATATAATAATAATAATCTTTATTTTTTATATAGTGCTAACATATTACATAGCGCTTTACAGTTTGCACACATTATTATAAAAATGAGTGTATGTGTGTATCAAGCCATGCCCACTCCGCATAGCCACATTCACTCCACATGCAAAGCCCCATGTAATAAATATCTAATATATATATATATTATCCAATACATACAGTATATATATATATAGTGAGGCAGTGACCCCTGTTACAGCTAGGGGGCACTGTGTGTTCTCCCCAGGATTTGCATGGAGGCGTATGAAGGCCATAGGTGTGCATGGCAGTCATGGCTCTAGCTGTGACTGCAATGCAGACTGATAATAAAAGTAAATCTTAGTCTTGGACATGTTAGTGTCCAAGGCAGAGGTGCGAAAACCTGCTCTGGATGTTGTGTTTGAAGCAGATTGCAGGATAGTAGCTTGTGCAGTCTGGTTCATTCCGGACCCAGGTTTTCCATGTGGCTGAAAGCCACAGGTTTCTGTGATAAAAGCCCTGCAGGAAAGGGTTAGTGAGTGCTGAGTAAATCTGAGGAGTCTCAGGTGTGGCAGGGCCAGAGTGAGTTGGTGTGTGTTGCTGTGCAGAGTAGTTGGTGTGCAGAGCACAGGACAGGGGCCAATAGGCCTGGCACCCACAGCATGTTTAACGGCTGCAACAAGATGGATATAGTGCCCCGCTGTGACCTGGAGGATATTGAGGACTGTGTACGGCTGTGAGTAGAGACTGTGAGTGCAGAACACCCATGGGAACTAGTCAGTGGAGGACTAGCGTGTGTAGTGACTGCAATCTAAAGGACTCCATGTACTGTACAGTGCTATGAACTGGTGTGAAGTGAACACTAATAATATGCACTGAAGTTACATGCATTTGTGTGGATTGGAACCTTTTCTGTGTGAAGATAACACATTAAAGAGACTTTTATGTTTGAACTTTGTGGGTCACTGCCTCATCACTGTGTACGGTGCTACCACTGACTTACAATATATATAATATCTAACATATATACTTCATTTTCACATATTCTTGACCACAACAGGTCACACTGCCTGTGTTGCCCATAGCAACCAATCACTAAGCATCTTTCAGTTCACCAGAGCTGTTTAAAACATGAAAGCCGAGCTGTGATTGGTTGCTATGAGCAACAGTTTTCCTTGTAGACAGTTGTGGTAGCTAAGGCCTATTATTCTTATCATTTCTATGGTGTTATCTTCCTTCTGTTAAGATGGAAATAACACAATTTATTACTATGCCGACACAGACCACCCTCTGACACAGACTACAGGGGGAGCCCAAATTCAGGAACTTTTTTGTCTGGCATGAAGCATCCTCATTCACTTGAAAACTCAAACACAGATTAAAAAAAGTAACACAAGATCAGTGTTACAGCGCCAACCTGAGAATGTTGGCTCTGACGGGATGATGTGGAATATTAGGGGTAGTAGTCCGGTGGCTCTGATGGGATGACGTGGGATATTAGAGGTAGTAGTCCAGTGGCTCTGGCTGATGGGACGATGTGGGATATTAGGGGTAGGAGTCCAGTGGCTCTTGCTGACGGGATGATGTGTGATATTAGGGGTAGTAGTCCCGTGGCTCTGAAGGGATGATGTGGGATATTAGTAGTAGTAGTCCAGTGACTCTGGCTGATGGGATGATGTGGGACATAAGGGGTAGTAGTCCGGTGGCTCTGGCTGATAGGATGATGTTGGATATTAGGGGTAGTAGTCCGGTGGCTCTGTCGGGATGATGTTGGATATTAGGGGTAGTACGTAGTCCAGTGGCTCTGATGAGATGATGTGGGATATTAGAGGTAGTATTCCAATGGCTCTGGTTGATGGGATGGTGTGGGATATTAGGGGTAGTAGTGCGGTGGCTCTTGCTGATGGGAAGATGTGGGATTAGTGTTGAGCGATACCATCCGATATCGTGAAATATCGGATCGGATTGGATCGGACCAATACCCAAAAAGTATCAGATATCGCCGATTCCGATACCGGAAACCAATGCAAGTCAATGGGACAGAAATATCGGAATTAAAAAAAACCTTTCTTTCCTTGTAGGTTAATTCTACATGAAGAAAAACAACTAATAATAATGTAGAATGTATTGGGGGAGGTGGAGGAGACATTAAAGGCATAGAGGTTTAGCCCAATGAAATGGAATAGCAGGAATAATTTTTTTTTTTAAAGATGTTTGGAGTTACAAAGATATTGACTATGTTAACCTTTTTTATATTTTGTCAGATACTCGTTTGTTTCACTACTTCCATGCTCTTCACCTTCTTTTTTACTTCTCCCACACTTTCTTCTTCATGATCCTCAGCAGCAGCAGCATCTTTTTCATCAACTTCTTCACCTTCTTCATCTTCTTCTTCTTCACCTTCTTCCTATTATTCTTTTTTTTTACATTCTTCCTATTCTTCTTCTTCATCATATTCTTATTTGTGACAGTCATTCCTGTAGTTGTTATCTATAAAAGTTTGAAGATTACACCTTCCGTTCTGCCTGTCACAAAAGATTTACAACAGGATTTGTCCGCGTTCAGTTTGGCCTGCAGCAGCAGGCATTTTCCAGGGGCACCACGAGGAGGAACGGACTCACCCCCATACACTGCTTAGTCTTCTTCTGCTTATAATTTAGATAATATCTTCTACTCTGATTTTTAGTCTTATGCTTAAAGTTCTTCTGCTTTTTGTTCTTCTGCTTCTTGGTCTTCTGTCTCTTGCTGTTCTGTATCTTGGTGGTTGTCTTCATGTTCTTTGTCCTCTTGGTCATCTTCTTCAGGGTCATCTTTTTGGTCTTCTTCGGGGTGGTCTTCTGGGTCGTCGTCTTCAGGGTCATCGTTTTCGTGGTCGTCGTCTTCTTCGGGGTGGTCTTCAGGGTCATCGTCTTCAGGGTCATCGTCAGGGAGATCCAGAGTGATAACCAAAAACCATTTCCAAAAGCTTGAACTTGGAAATGTAGCAGAAGGTACAAGAAGGCTGAGGAGCTGCCGAGAACCAGCTGATGGCACTGGAACCCGGATGGGTAGCAGAAGGAACAAGAGCCAATGGCACTACCGAGGACCAGCTGATGGTGCTGGAACCTGGTTACTAAGCAGGAGGTACCTGTGCTAGAAAGCACTACCAAGGACCAGCAGACGTTGATGGAACTCGGATACCGAGAAGGAGGCAGCTAAGCCAAAGGCACTGCCAAGAACCAGCTGACAGTGCTGGAACCCGGATGGGTAGCAGAAGCTGCAAGAGCCAATGGAACTAGCGAGGACCAGCTGATGGTGCTGGAACCCAGAGGGGCAGCAGAAGGAACAAGAGCCAATGGCACTACCGAGGACCAGCTGACAGTGCTGGAACCTGGTTACTAAGCAGGAGGTACCTGTGCTAGAAAGCACTACCAAGGACCAGCAGACGTTACTGGAACTCGGATACCGAGAAGGAGGCACCTAAGCCAAAGGCACTGCCGAGAGTGAACTGATGGTACTGGAACCTGGATGGGTAGCAGAAGGTACCCATGAAAAACAAAGTTGCAAGGCCGCGAGCCGGCCGCAGTTACCGAAACCCACAGTCCTACAGGGGGTGCTTGTCCTATTGGCACTATGGAATCAGACTTTGTTGCCAGATCGCGCAGCCCACATAGGAAGCCCATAAACTGCAGGTACCATAGACTCGGCTAACCCGACCGCAACACGACAGGACAACGTATTGGTGGCAAAGTGACGTTGACACTTCCCGGAAACAGCAGGCGTGCTGGAACCAGGCTGGGCAGGAGGGAGTACCCGTGCCAAAGACACTGCCGAGAACCAGCTGATGGTGCTGGAACCCAGGGAAAATACTACAAACAGAGTGGAGACAGAGGCTTAATTGGAGCAAGTTTAAAATCTGTAGCTGTGTGAGTGTGGACAGAGCAGGAGAAATTGCCAGACACACAGCTGGGGATCAGATGACATTTCTGAACCCCAATAATACTGGAGAATATGTTGACTGAGCAGATGGCACTTCTGAGCAGCAACTGGCGATGTTGGAGCCCAGGGTCAATCAGGGTGTAGGCTGAGGCCTAATTTCATCAAGTTTAATATCTGTTGTAGACTACTAGTAGTGGGAATGTGGACAGAGCAGGAGACATTGCCGGACACACATCAGGGGATCAGCTGATGTTACTGAACCCCAGTAACACAGGAACAAGTATTGATTGTGCAGACGTCACTTCTGAGCAGCAACTGGCGGTGTTGGAGGCCAGGGTAAATACTAGAGACGGAGTGGAGCAAGAGGCCTAATTGGAGCAAGTTTGAAATCAGTAGTAGTGTGAATGTGGAGGCAGCAGTAGACATTGCCGGACGCACAGCAGGGGAGCAGCTGGCGTTACTGAACCCCACTAACACAGGAGCTAGTGTTTTTCTCTGTGCAGACGGCATGTCTGAGCAGCAACTGGCAATGTTGGAGCCCAGGGTCAATCAGGGTTTAGGCTGAGGCCTAATTGGAGCAAGTTTTATATCTGATGTAGTTTGAAAGTGGAGGCAGCAGGAGACTTTGCCGGACACACAGCAGGGGAGCAGCTGGCGTTACTGAACCCCACTAACACTGGAGTCTGTGTTTTTCTCTGTGCAGATGGCACTTCTGAGCAGAAACTGGTGATGTTGGAGCCCAGGGTCAATCAGGGTTTAGGCTGAGGCCTAATTGGAGCAAGTTTTATATCTGATGTAGTTTGAATGTGGAGGCAGCAGAAGATTTTGCCGGACACCCAGCAGGGGAGCAGCTGGTGTTACTGAACCCCACTAACACTGGAGCATGTGTTTTTCTCTGTGCAGACCGCACTTCTGAGCAGCAACTGGCAATATTGGAGCCCAGGGTCAATCAGGGTTTACAGAACCCCACTAACACTGGAACAAGTGTTGATTGTGCAGACGGCACTTCTGAGCAGCAACTGGCGGTGTTGGAGGCAAGTGTCAATCATGGAGTAGGCTGAGGCCTACATGGAGCAAGAGTAAAATCTGATGTAGTTTGAATGTGGAGGGAGCAGGAGATATTGCCGGACACACAGCAGGGGAGCAGCTGGCGTTACTGAACCCCATTAACACAGAAGCTAGTGTTTTTCTCTGTGCAGACGGCACGTCTGAGCAGCAACTGGCGGTGTTGGAGCCCAGGTTCAATCAGGGTTTAGGCTGAGGCTGCTCAGAAGTGCCGTCTGCACAATCAACACTTGTTCCTGTGTTACTGGGGTTCAGTAAGGTCAGCTGATCCCCTGATGTGTGTCCGGCAATGTCTCCTGCTCTGTCCACATTCCCACTACTAGTAGGCCTCAGCCTAAGCTAGTGTTTTTCTCTGTGCAGACGGCACTTCAGAGCAGCAACTGGCATTTTTTGTGAGTTCATTCTCTGGTTCACCAGTTGTGAGTTCTCCTTCCAGACTCCCTCTGGTGGTAACAGGAGGTAGTGAGGCTGATTTGATCGGTGGAGATCTGCCACCTGAGAATGAGGATGACGATTGGACCTCAGGAATCTCAGATTGGATTTAAGACAGCCGACACCCTACTCTGGTGCTGGTGATTCCTTCTGGCTTGTCAGCTCTTGGTTTTCAGCTCTGTTTCAGTCATCTAAAGCTAAGTTTTTCTGCTAATGTTCACACTTGATTTTGTTGGTCTATTCAGTTTCTTGTGTGGTCAGCCAGCCCCGGCTGGGGGCTGTGCTGAATTTCCACTCTTATTTATCTGTACTTGCCAATTTTCTTTTTGTCCCTTACTAATTTGGCCTCTTTTTGCTCTGTCTCAGAATATTTCAGAGTGCTGATATAGTGGGAGAAGTCTAGTGACTTCAGGGTTAATTTTGCTATCAGAAGGGTTGGACATTATTTTTGTAGGGTTTTTGCAGGTTGCAGACAGTGTCTTTCCTTTCCTTTCCTCTCTAGTTAGTTTGGGCCCCATCGTTTGCTCAGCCTATTTTCCTGCCTGTGTTTGTGCTTTCATCTTGTTTCACCGTCAATACATGTGTGGGGGCTGTCTTTCCTTTGGGGTCTGCTCTGGGGCAGTTAGTTTCCCCTTTTCTTGCTTAAGGCTTATTTAGTCCTCTGGCCGTGACGAGGCGTCTAGGATCATCGTAGGTACGCTCCACGGCTGCTGCTAGTTGTGTGGTAGGATCAGGGATCTGCAATCTGCATAGTTACCAACCTCTCTGGTTTTCTGTGACTTTGCTTATTTTGCTTTATTCTCCTCGGTGACCCTTTCATAATAGGCAGTGTTGGAGCCCAGGGTCAATCATGGAGTAGGCTGAGGCCTACTTGGAGCAAGTGTAAAATCTGATGTAGTTTGAATGTGGAGGGAGCAGGAGATATTGCCGGACACACAGCAGGGGAGCAGCTGGCGTTACTGAACCCCACTAACACAGGAGCTAGTGTTTTTCTCTGTGCAGACGGCACTTCTGAGCAGCAACTGGCAGTGTTGGAGCCCAGGGTCAATCATGGAGTAGGCTGAGGCCTACTTGGAGCAAGTGTAAAATCTGATGTAGTTTGAATGTGGAGGGAGCAGGAGATATTGCCGGACACACAGCAGGGGAGCAGCTGGCGTTATTGAACCCCACTAACACAGGAGCTAGTGTTTTTCTCTGTGCAGACAGCACTTCTGAGCAACAACTGGCGGTGTTGGAGCCCAGGGAATACAGTTCAGGTGGTAGAAACAAGAACACAACAGGAGACCTGGATACTGTTGCCAACCAATTGTTTATTCTGGAAGAGGACTGGCAAATTCCATCGAGATCCAGGCCTTGTTCATTTTCAGAAAAGTAAGCCGGTCAATGTTATCGGAGGATTGTCGCGTGTGACGGTCTGTTAGTACACCACCTGCGGCACTTAAGGTCGTGTTCTGATAATACACTAGCAGCAGGGCAAGCCAGCACCTCCAATGCATACTGGCTAAGCTCTGGCCATGTATCCAGCTTAGAGACCCAAAACTTGAAGGGGGAAGAGCAGTCTGGGAGTACACTGACAGGACAAGACATGTAGTCTGTCACCATCTGATGGAAACATTGCCTCCTACTGACTGGAGCCGTCTGTGATGGTGTAGACATTTGAGGTGGGCACACAAAACTTTGCCACATTTGGGCCATACTGGTCTTGCCTTGTGCTGAGGCGCTGCCTCTGCTCCCTCTTTGTGCAGAGCTTGCTCCACTGCCTCGACGCACAGAGTGGCTTTGCAAAGCACTAGCAGCACTGCTCTCGGGTGGAATGGAGAACATGATGGAATGCACCAGTGTGTCTTGGCACTCCCACATTTTATGCTCCCGGTTCAACGGTGTTATGAAGCTTTGTAAGTTGTCCCGGTAGCGAGGATCTAGGAGGGTGTACACCCAATAATCAGCCGTGTTGAGAATGTGGGCGATGCGGCAGTCGTTTCTCAGGCACTGCAGCATGAAATCAACCATGTGCTGCAGACTCCCAACTGCCAAAGAAACGCTGTCCCCTGCTTGAGGCGTCATCTCTGCCTGCTCTGCATCACCCCACCCACGCTCTACATACTGACTACTAAAGCATTGTGTACCTCCCTCCTCTGGAGAGATGTCTTCCTCCTCCATTGACTCCTCCTCATCCTACTCACAAAGTGTCCCCTGCCTAGGCCTTTGTGAGGAACCATGTTGCGCAGACTGTCCTGAAGCAGATGGCATTTGTGACTCGTCATCCTCAACCTCTTCCAAAACCTCCTCCCTTAGTGCTTGCAGTGTTTTTTGAAGCAAGCAGATAAGGGGGACAGTCATGCTGACTAGTGCATCATCTGCACTCGCCATCCGCGTGGAATCATCGAAGGCACACAAAACGTGGCAGATGTCCTTCATAGAGGCCACTCAGTGGTGCTGAAGTGTGACCGGCGCACAGTGCGACTTGTTTGCGCCTGATGCAGCTGGTACTCCATTACTGCTGCCTGCTGCTCACACAACTGCTCTAACATATGTAACATTGAATTCCACCTGGTGGGTAGGTCACATATGATGCGATGTTCCGGAAGGCGGAATCGGCGCTGCAGAGCTGCAATGCGCGATCTTGCCATGCTGGAACGCCGCAAGTGAGCGCACTCTATGCGGACCTTGTGAAGCAGTGCATCAAGATCCGGATAGTCCCTCAGAAAGCTCTGCATGACCAAGTTGAGCACATGTGCCAGACATGGGATGTGAGTGAGGTTGAAGTGAACATGTATTCCCATGAAATTTAATTTTATTCAATAGAAATTAAAAAACACCTATGACCGTGAATAAATAATCAATAAATTTCCTTAAAAGCCCTGTTAAAGGCTACAATATACTATCTGCACCCTTCCTTGCCGTGGAGGTTGGCACCCTAATAGATACGGTTGTTTGGCGCCCCCACTCAACGTCGTCTGGACCTGTCTCCCCTACCTCACCCTACTTTCACAGGTGGGAAAACAATGCCAGATAGAAAAGATATGAAGGAAGGGAAAAACCTTAGTATACACAGAATGCAATGCAAGAGTAACCAGGGCAATAAGCCCACAAATATAATGATAGTAAAGGTAACACAAAAAAAAGGCTACTGCCAATAGCCCTCACAGAACAACTATTAAAATTGCCTATTATTACACAATAAACCAATGAGCCAGAAGATAACCATGAATTGCTACCAGCATGATGAATAAGATAAACATGCCGACAAGGACATCACGTCCCAGCAATAAATTAGCAGTATATGGCAATTGGTAATCGCCTCTGTTAATGCAGATAAAGAAACCACTGATGGTGTATAAAAATAAACATAATGTAACATTGTTCCATAGTAAACAAATAAATAAAGAGATTTTAGAACACCACCCGGTGGCTACTTATCGTCAAAGTCGTCCCGACGCGTTTCTCCGCTGTAACGGTTCATCAGGAGGCCACAGATTTCAATACCACTGATACTCGATATGCTCCATGATGCCAAAAGATAACAGGATATAAACAAGGCATGTTTATTTGTTTAATTTTGCATTGCATTCTGTATATACTAAGGTTTTTCCCTTCCTTCATATCTTTTCTATCTGGCATTGTTTTTCCACCTGTGAAAGTAGGGTGAGGTAGGGGAGACAGGGTCAGACGACGTTGAGTGGGGGCGCCAAACAACCGTATCTATTAGGGTGCCAACCTCCACGGCAAGAAAGGGTGCAGATAGTATATTGTAGCCTTTAACAGGGCTTTTAAGGAAATTTATTGATTATTTATTCACGGTCATAGGTGTTTTTTAATTTCTATTGAATAAAATTAAATTTTATGGGAATACATGATCACTTCAATATTTTGTTATATTCCTTTCTTATAATGATTTTGTGGTATGTGAGTGAGGTTGCCTAGGCCCAGAGCTGCCACCAGATTTCGGCCATTGTCACACACTACCAAGCCTGGCTGGAGATTCGCTGGCACAAACCACACGTCGCTCTCCTGCTTGATGGCATTCCAGAGCTCCTGCGCTGTGTGGCTTCGATTCCCCAAAGAAATTAATTTCAGTACGGCCTGTTGACGATTGGCCATGGCTGTGCTCATATTGGTCGTAACAGGCTCCTGCAGCTCTGATTCAGAGGAACTTGAGTATGAGGACGAGTCAATGTGTACAGACAAGGATTGCAGGAATCCTTGGAGTTGGCAGAACACGTACAGCGCCACTCTCAAGATCTGTACCCGGCTCCACAACATTGACCCAATGGGCAGTGAGGGAAAGGTATCGTCCCTGTCCATGGTTACTGGTCCACGCATCGGTGGTCAGGTGGACCTTGCTACTGACGGCGTTTAGTAGCGCATGTTTAATTTTTCCCTCCACATGCTTTTGCAGGGCAGAGACGGCTTGCCTGCTGAAATTAAAGCGGCTGGGCATGGTATATTGTGGGACTGCCAATGCCATGAAGTTACGGAAGGTGTCAGTCTCCACCAGCCTGAATGAGAGCATTTCAAGGGCCAGTAGCTTGGCAATGCCAGCATTCAGATCCTGTGCTCAGGGATGGTTTGCCGAGTATGGCCGCCTTTTCTCCCATGCCTGTGCTACCGATGGCTGTAAAGTGGCCTGGGAGTGTGAGGATGACAGGGAACGTGGTGCTGTGGGTGGAATGTCACTGGGTCTCTGGACAACAGTGCCAGAGGTTCTTCCATGGCGATCCTGTGAGGAAGCCGAACCAGCTGTGTGTGAGCTGGAGGAAGAGGCTACAACACGAGCTGAAGAGGTGGTAGGTGGTGCTGTAGGTTGGCCTACGTCTTCAGTGTGTCTTTGTAACTCCACCACGTGCTGGTCCGCTCATGTTTCCACATATTTGTGGTATTGAGGTTGCTGACACTTTTCCCTCTTTTGACTTTCTGATTACACAGCTTGCATTTGACAAAGCAAATGTCATCTGCAACTGTGTCAAAAAAAGACCACGCACTGCAAGTCCTGGGAGCGCCCGTTTTGGGTTTTGGAAGAGGAATGCTCCTTACGGATGCCGAAGTGAAGACTACAGGCAACCAAATCTGCCCCCTCCCTCTCCCTCCTGTTTTGGCCATTCGGGGAATCTCTTCCTCAGAGCTGCTCCCACCACCTTCCTGTTCCTCACGCCCTGATGGGTCAAGGACCTCATCATCTACACTCCCCTCTTCAAACACCTGCTTCTCCTGGGTAGTCTCACCAGCACAGTATGCACCAGAAAGTGGCACCTGAGTCTCATCATCTGATGCGTACTGAGGTGTGCTGACCATAGGCACTGGCCCACCCGCCTCTTCAGATTCAGAGGGAAAAAACAGTTGCGCATCACTGCATACTCCCTCTCATTCACATTCTAGAATGCTGCTTGGCTGGCCCCCTGTTTCCAAGCCAAGAGATTCAGAGAACAGAAGTAGAGATGGCTCCTGTCCAGGGCTCTCTGACTGCCTGGGCAATTTGGTAGGTGGTGAAGAGACAGATGGTTGCTCTTCAGTGCTCTGGCCCTGAGAGGATGTGGAAGTAAATGAAGTCGATGCGTTAGCTGCCATCTATCCGACAACGGCTTCAATTTGTTCGTCCCGCAGCAGTGGGGTACGACGAGGTCCTACAAAGCTGCGCATAAAGGACTGCTGCCTGGTAAAACTGGGGGATGCTGAGTCACTGGTACCCGCAGCAGGCACAGAATCCCCATGTCCTCTCCCTGCTGAAACTCCATGGCCACGACCACGTGCCTTACTCCCTGCCTTCTTCATCTTGGTAGACTGATAAAGATAGGCAGAAAAGTACAAAGGGGGGCTTAGTGTGCTTATTCCTGAACAGCTGCTAACAGGTATAAGAAACACTAATTTTATAAAGTGTGTGGACTACACTTTAATATGAGCCAACTGTCAAGTGGAGTGTTTGGTGAACTTTATTTACGTGTTTTTTTTTTTCAAAAAAACAAAAAGGATGTGACCAAAGATGTGAAAGCGATAGTATCACAAACTTTTTGGAGCTATTGCAGTGCAGGAAGGTAACCTACAATGCAATAGATGAGGCTCCAAAAAATAGGCTAATACTAATCTGGCTGCGGCTGCAGGGCACAAGGCAGCAAAAAGGCTCCTCTATCTACTCCTATATAGTGTTTGCAACCAACCAAAGTAGATGGATACGGATGGAAGCACACTAATAGGAGAAAAAAATCAGGAAAAATGAGCTGCAATAAAACAAAAAAGGACTATGTATGAGGCAGTGACGCACGCTGAGCGGACTACAACCAGAGGTGGCTGCAGAATACACTACAACGTGAGCTGCACTTACACACAGAGACCTCACAGACAGCCGTGAACAGTGCAGAGAACTGGGCACTAGCACTGAAAGGCTGCAGAAAGGCTCCGCTGTCTACTCCTATAGTGTTTGCAACCAATGTAGATGGATACAGATGGATGCACACTAATAGGAGAATTAATGAAAAATGAGCAGCAATAAAACAAAAATAAATATGTACGAGGCAGTGACGCACGCTGATCGGCCTACAACCAGAGGTGGCTGCAGGACACACTACAGCATGAGCTGCACTCACACAGACCATGCAGACAGCTGTGAACAGCGCTGCAAGGCAAAAGAAAGCTACAGTGATTGATAATGTAGCCTGGGTAAAGCACAATATTATATAGCAAATCGCTATCTCTAACTGTCCCTCAGAGTCTTGAACAGAAGCCTGTCCCTAACTGAATTCACAGCAGAGTGAACCCTAAATGGCGGCGGCTTTTATAGTGCATCATGACATCATTTCAGCAGCCAATCACAGCCATGCCATTAGTTAACATGCCTACATGCCTAACAGGATGTGCCCACACTTCTGAGGATTCCTCATTGGCTGAATCAAATCAAACTGGCTCATAGCATTATGGGAACTTCCGATTCCGGTATTCGATATGCAAAAAGTATCGGGACTCAGTATCGGAATTCCGATAACGCGAATATCGGCCGATGCCCGATATTTGCGGTATCGGAATGCTCAACACTATGTGGGATATTAGGGGTAGTAGACAGTGGCTCTGGCTGATAAGGTGATGTGGGATATTAGAGGTTGTAGTCCGGTGGATCTGGCTGATGGAATGATGGGGGATATTAGGGGTAGTAGTCCAGTGGGTCTGGCTGATGGGGTGATGTGAGATATTAGGGGTAGTAGTCCTGTGGTTCTGACGGGATGATGTGGGATATTAGGGGCAGTAGTCTGGTGGCTCTGGCTGATGAGATGATGTGGGATATTAGAGTGAGTGTGGCTATATGGAGTGGGCACGACTCTACACTCAGCTTTATATATATTGATATAATCATTATAATTTGTTATAACTAACCACAGTTAGTTACAATGCCAGGCTTTTCAGCTAGTCTATGTATGTATATATATATATATATATATATATAAAATAGTAATAGGACTGACCATTGGGGTTTAGTGTAGAGTCATACTGTCTGCCTTTATAAGAAAGGTTTTCAACAAGACTCCGTGTTATCACATCCAAGATTACAATGACAGATAACACCTCATATACAGCTGATAGTGAATGATCCATAAGTTACAATATCATAATTATCACAGCTGACTCTGATCCCCCTCGCTTCACGACGATTTTTGTACATACTCATTATATGCTTCAATAGAAAAGATAGTGTTGGAGTCTATTTGTTGTGGCTATGTATATGTATTATTTTCTGAAACGGGGAATATTAGTCTAACAAACACTCAATGTCCAATGTGAAAATTGCAAGATTTTTATTTTTAATATTGATTGATATATGTAATAATAAAAATTTCCAAAAATATTAAAAAAAATACATTTAAAATCTGACTTATAGAGGTTGTCCACTACTTTAACATTAATGACCCATCATCAATGTCTGATCGGTGATGGTGCGACATCCAGCCCTCCGCTGATTAGGTGTTCTCGGTGCCTGGAAGTTCTCAGTTACAGAGCTGCCCAGTCTACTGATAGTGGCCCAGGCCGGGTAATGTACATCTGCCACTATTGATATAAATAGGAGACTGATGTGCAGTACCTGGCTGTGGCCACTTTCAGTAGATGGAGCTGCTCTGTAACTGAGCATATCTGGCTACCGCCGGCACCGAGAGTAGGTGATTGTCGGGGGGGCGGTTGTCGCACCGTATCAGACACTGATGAACTATCCCAAGAATGGGTAAACAATGTTAAAGTAGTGAACAACCTTTTTAATCAGTAAATCATTTTCTGATTATATTTTCTTTTAAATGTTTTATTAATTCAGGAAATTTGTTAGAAATTATTTGCCTAAACGTATTTGACAATATTTAGTGTTGATAGCTAACTACAAGCAGATAAATCTTACAGTGGATTGCAATCTAAATGCTTTTTAGAAATTGAACTTCTCACAAATCCGTTCAGGTTTGACAACAGAGGCCATGAAGTTGTCAGCTGGTTGCAGTGGATAATAATATTTTTCTTCGCTGAGAAATGTACCGTAAAGCATAATAAGCGTAATAAAAATAAATGAAGATTGTTGGTAAGAGAACCTAACATTTTCTCACACTCGTAGCTTGTGCTGGTATGTTTTTCCAGGGATTTCCATTCTTCTTTGAGACATTCTAGACAGCTAAATGTTAAAAACATAGGGCTTTGCTCTAAGGTTCCCATGTAAATTGAGATATAATTCCTTCTAAAGGATAGATAAAGTTTAAAATCATACATGTTGCTGCAATGTTGAACTAAATCTTTTGAGTCCACCGTAAAAATTACTGCTGGACATGAATTTGCATGCAGCTTAAAATAGTTGTCCAGGCAAAAAGAAATGTTTCGTAGGAGCTTGGAGCCATAAAACAACAATAAACTAATGTGCCTTTTACACATAGGGATATCGCTAGCGATATCGCTAAAGCGTCACCGATTTTGTGATGCAACAGCGATATGGCTAGCGATCTCGCTACATGTGACACTTACCTCCGACTGGCGCCCCTGCTGGATATCGCTGATCGTGCTAGAACGTCCTGGTCCATTTTCTCATCATCGGCTTCCTGCTGGCGCTGACGAGCGATGCATGGACGCAGGGGGAAGACGTCATCAGAGCTGCGTGTGACAGGTAAGTAACGACCGCCGAGCATCGCTGCGTCGCTGGTGAGATCTGCCTGTTTGGCAGCTCACTAGTGACCATTTAGCGATGCACCAGCGATCCTGACCGGGTCGTATCATTGTCGGGATTGCTGGTACATCACTAAATGTAACGGGACCTTAAGTGATACTCACTGATGGGCACTAACCTGCATGAAATGCAAGCCGCATTGTGGTCTGTTCTGACACAGGAAGAGAAACTGAGGAGCAAAAGAGCTCAAAAGGGTCTTGTCCAATGGTACACAAAAAAGTATGTAGAAGTCTTGCTGGCTTGTTGAGGTTGCAATCACACAACCCTTTTCTGAGCAAACTAAATCAGCTGCTGCAAGCCATGGGGTGAAAACCAGGATTATATTCAATTGGCATCTGTAGGTGGTTTTCTGAGCTACAGGTGAAAATTCTCACATGAATCAGGACATACAGGATGGAGGAATACGTGTGTTTTTTTTTATTATCTATGTGTTTCAAAGTTATCCAACTTCTTTCTCAGGATAAAACGACTGTAAAAATAAAAAACGCATATTCATTCATCCTGTATGTCCTGATTCATCCTTGGATTTTCACCAGCAGCACAGAAAACCAATTATACATTCCAAATGAATATTATCCTGACACAAGAGGAGACATTACCATTCCACCATCAGCAGAACCGCTGCAGCCTGTCATTTAGTGCAGCAGACAGGAGACTTAGACAGCATTTCGTTATTGAATTTTTTCTGATATCACAGTGCAGCTAATCACAGGCCGAAGTAGTTCTGATACTGATGGGACATTAGGTCTCCTCTTCCTGTGTCAGTGTAGAACTTGCTCTTGTTTCAGATGGCTGTCAATATGTGGGTATCATTTGGTTTGCTATATTTTACAGCTTCAAGCCCCTAGAGAACTTGTCATTTTTGTCGGATTGATATCTTTAAGACTAGCTTTCCAGTTCCATAGAACTGGTTCTTATGAACTTCTGATTTCATATTATAGCTATGTTCACACTACACTCTGGACATCTCGTACGATATTCAGCAGATATTAGGTCTCAAGCTACAACTCTGTATGTCATACTCTGTTATAAGTCATATAAGTCATACATAGAAAGCTTTGTAAAAGTATAAATACTTACACTGCTCAAAAAAAATAAAGGGAACACTTAAGCAACAGAATATAACTCGAAGTAAATCAAAATTCTGTGAAATCAAACTGTCCACATAGGAAGCAATACTGATTGACAATCAATTTCACATGCTGTTGTGCAAATGGAATAGACAACAGATGGAAATCATTGGCAATCATCAAGACACACTCAATAAAGGAGTCATTCTGCAGGTGGGGACCATAGACCACATCTCAGTGTCAAAGCTTTAAGGCTGATGTTTTGGTCACTTTTGAATGTTGGTTGTGCTTTCACACTCATGGTAGCATGAGACGGACTCTACAACCCACACAAGTGGCTCAGGTAGTGCAGCTCATACAGGATGGCACATCAATGCAAGCTGTGGTAAGAAGGTTTGATGTGTCTGTCAGCGTAGTGTCCAGAGGCTGGAGGCGCTACCAGGAGACAGACCAGTACACCAGGAGACGTAGAGGGGGCCGTAGGAGGGCAACAACCCAGCAGCATGACTTCTACCTCAGCCTTTGTGCAAGGAGGAACAGGATGAGCACTGCCAGTGCCCTGCAAAATAACCTCAAGCAGGCCACAAATGTGCATGTGTCTGCGAAGAGTGTGCAAAGCAGTAATCAAAGCAAAAGGTGGCTACTTTGAAGAACCTAGAATATAAGACATATTTTCAGTTGTTTCACACTTTTTTGCTAATTATATAATTCCACATGTGTTAATTCATAGTTTTGATGCCTTCAGAGTGAATCTACAATTTTCATAGTCATGAAAATAAAGAAAACACTTTGAATGAGGTGTGTCCAAACTTTTGGTCTGTTCTGTACATCGATCATTTTTATGTTTTCTTGTTCTCAACGCATGCCACTATGTAATGAAAAAAGATTTGCAGCTGCGACATTATGTGGTATCTTAGTGTTTCCTTTATTTTTTGAGCAGTGTATATATTAATAAGTCATCCTATACATATATGACTGATGACACGATATGTCATACAGTGTCATAGTTTGAGATTTAATGTTTGCTAAATATACTGCGAGTTGTCCCCACTGTTTATGTCAAAATTATGTGTGTATGTATATATATATATATACACTCACTGGCCACTTTATTAGGTACACCATGCTAGTAAGGGGTTGGACCCCCTTTTGCCTTCAGAACTGCCTCAATTCTTCGTGGCAGAGATTCAACAAGGTGCTGGAAGCATTCCTCAGAGATTTTGGACCATATTGACATGATGGCATCACACAGTTGGCGCAGATTTGTCGGCTGCACATCCCTGATGCGAATCTCCCGTTCCACCACATCCCAAAGATGCTCTATTGGATTGAGATCTGGTGACTGAGGAAGCCATTTGAGTACAGTGAACTCATTGTCATGTTCAAGAAACCAATCTGAGATGATTCGAGCTTTATGACATGGCGCATTATCCTGCTGAAAGTAGCCATCAGATGTTGGGTACATTGTGGTCATAAAGGGATGGACATGGTCAGCAACAATACTCAGGTAGGCTGTGGCGTTGCAACGATGCTCAATTGGTACCAAGGGGCCCAAAGAGTGCCAAGAAAAAATTCCCCACACCATGACACCACCACCACCAGCCTGAACCGTTGATACAAGGCAGGATGGATCCATGCTTTCATGTTGTTTACGCCAAATTCTGACCCTACCATCCGAATGTCGCAGCAGAAATCGAGACTCATCAGACCAGGCAACGTTTTTCCAATCTTCTACTGTCCAATTTCGATGAGCTTGTGCAAATTGTAGCCTCAGTTTCCTGTTCTTAGCTGAGAGGAGTGGTACCCAGTGTGGTCTTCTGCTGCTGTAGCCCATCTGCCTCAAAGTTCGACGCACTGTGTGTTCAGAGATGCTCTTCTGCCTACCTTGGTTGTAACGGATAGCAATTTGAGTCACTGTTGCCTTTCTATCAGCTCGAACCAGTCTGCCCATTCTCCTCTGACCTCTGGCATCAACAAGGCATTTCCGGCCACAGAACTGCCGCTCACTGGATTTTTTTTCTTTTTCGGACCATTCTCTGTAAACCCTAGAGATGGTTGTGCGTGAAAATCCCAGTAGATCAGCAGTTTCTGAAATACTCAGACCAGCCCTTCTGGCACCAACAATCATGCCACGTTCAAAGGCACTCAAATCACCTTTCTTCCCCATACTGATGCTCGGTTTGAACTGCAGGAGATTGTCTTGACCATGTCTACATGCCTAAATGCACTGAGTTGCCGCCATGTGATTGGCTGATTAGAAATTAAGTCTTAACACACAGTTGGACAGGTGTACCTAATAAAGTGGCCAGTGAGTGTATATATAGTAGTGCATCGGTGTCCACAGTGTGCAATGATGAGGCAGTGACCCAGCAAAGTTCAAAGCAAAGTGTTTTTTAATGTCCAACTCACATAAATACACAGCACACGATATCCTCTTGATCGCAACCGGGAAAAAAGACAGTCCACCTCCATATTGCAGTCGGGAAACAAGACAGTCCACATCCCTGACCATTTGCCATGGGTGACTGCACCGCCATGCATGCTGAGGGGTGCCAGGTCTTTTGGCTCCTCTTGCCTGTGTTACCTCACACAGGTGGAGCTCTGCAGAGCCTTCTGCTCTGCACACTTGCAAGACCAAATTGTCACCCCCAACCCTATGCTGCAGGGGTTTTTACATGAAAAACCCAGCCAGGAAGGAAACGGACTGTCCCACTACCATCCTGTAGTCCGTTTAAAAAAAAAAAGCCCATGGGAGGTCTTATTAAATCTACCTTGGACAAATAGCTTGCCCAAGACTAACACATGCTTTTATTTTGCATTGCAATCACAGCTATGCCTGTGACTGGAATGCAATTCCACTGCCTCACTATGCTACTGTGCGCATCCTGGGGGACACATAGCAATCCTCACTTATGACACTATATATATATATATAGATAGATAGATAGATAGATAGATAGATAGATAGATAGATAGATAGATAGATATATGTATGTATTATTGTCATGATGTTCTGTATAGCAAACTATAACATACTGCACATTCCTCCTGTGCCCACCAGGCAGATGCTAATTGAATTTTTGGGCTTTTTAAATACATACATATTGCAGGGATGTACAATATATTGTGTGATCTTAGCCATCATCAGCTGTTATATAGGAATACTTACACTAAACAGCTAGGTCATGGTCAGGAACTGTCTGCTGCAATACAGTATGGATGTTGTTGTAGATGAACTAGGTTAAAGTATCACAACCTTGGTTCACATAAAGGATTCTTTAATCCTCTATAATACTGTGCATAATTGCAATAGATTTACTTAAAAATAATATCCTTTTATAATAACTAGAGCAATTTGAGTATGTGAAGAAAATGTGAACATTATAGTTGCAGCTTAAATTCTAAGAATAAATAGCACTGGCCATAAAATTTGGATTTCTCCATACGCTTGCAAGTTCATCGGATGCTAATGTCATTATTTGGAGTGCTAAAAAAAGTATATAAGTAAGTATTTTTCTTTGGATGCAGGTCAACTAGTAAGCGTATGTGTCCATGCCTTTTTCGAATTGATTCCGCATGGCATATCATGAATTCACCGTCAGGAATGCCACTCTAGTCAGGGTGCACCTAGTGGTGGCATTTTGATAAATTTGATGGGTATACCTTGCCCAGTCCCATCCCACCGCCACCTCAGCTTTGGCCATTTCACCAGAGCTGAGTCAAACTGGCAAAGAAATGCCAAAATTCAAAACTTTTTTGCAACTTTCAAAGTTTTCATTCTAGTTTTCAAGCATAAAAGCTTGGATGAATCAGCCCCATAATGCAATCTATATATAAAGCTGAGTGTATGTATGTGTGTGTGTATCATGTCACGCCCATTTCACATAGCCCTGCCCACTGGTGGGTGGAGGAAGAAAGCAGGGCTGTGGAGGGAGAGAGTGGGGCTCTGGAGGGAGAGCGGGACACAGATGGAGAGCGGGGCTGTGGAGGGATAGAATGGGATGGTGCATGGAGAGTGGTGCTGCAAAGGGAGAGAGAGTGATGTGGGTGGAGAGCAGGGCTGATAATGGAGAAAGCAGGATGTGGGTGGAGAGTTGGGCTGCTGAGGGAGAGAGCGGGATGGCCAATGGAGACAGGGACTGCGGAGGGAGAAGGAGGGACAGCCATTGGAGAGCGGGACTGCAGATTGAGAGAGCGGGATGGTGTTTGGAGAGCGAGGCTGTGGAGGGAGAGAGCGGGAAGGCCAGTGGATACAGGGGCTGCGGGGTAAGAAAGAGGAATGGTGAATGGAGAGGGGGGCTGCTGAATGAGAAAGCGGAACAGCGGGTGGAGAGTGGGACAGCAGTTTATTATTATGCCGGGGAAAAGCCGGGCTCTTCAGCTAGTGCAATATAAAGACAACTTGTCTTTATGTGTTCCGTTTTTTGTACCTTCTTTTATAACCACCTCTAGCTTCGAAATTCATAAAATGGATAAAGTGAATGGCTGGTCCATTCTTCTGGCAGCTATTTTATACATATATAGTGTATGTATATATATATATATATATATATACCGTGTGCAGAATTATTAGGCAAGTTGTATTTGAGAGGATTCTTTTTATTATTGAACAACAACTATGTTCTCAATCAACCAAAAAGACTCATAAATATCAAAGCTTCATATTTTTGGAAGATGGAGTGGGTTTTTTTAGATTTGGCTATCTTAGGAGGATATCTGTTTGTGCAGGTAACGATTACTGTGCAGATTTATTAGGCAACTTAATAAAAACCAAATATATACCCATCTCACTTGTTTATTTTTACCAGGTAAACCAATAGAGCAACACAAAATGTAGAAATAAACATTTCTGACATTCAAAAACAAAACAAAAAAAACAGTGACCAATATAGTCACCTTTCTTTACGATGACGCTCAAAAGCCTTCCATCCATAGATTCTGTCAGTTGTTTGATCTGTTTACAATCAACATTGCGTGCCGCAGCCACCACAGCCTCCCAGATAATGTTCCGAGAGGTGTACTGTTTTCCCTCCCTGTAGATCTCACATTTTATGAGGGACCACAGGTTCTCTATGGGGTTCAGATCAGGTGAACAAGGGGGCCATGTCATTATTTTTTCTTCTTTTAGACCTTCACTGGCCAGCCACGCTGTGGAGTATTTGGATGCATGTGATGGAGCATTGTCCTGCATGAAAATCATGTTTTTCTTGAACAATACCGACTTCTTCCTGTACCACTGCTTGAAGAAGGTGTCTCCCAGAAACTGCCAGTAGGTCTTGAAGTTGAACTTCACTCCATCCTCAACCCAAAAAGGTCCCACAAGTTCATCCAGCCAATACCAGTACCCCGCCTCCACCTTGCTGGCGTCTGAGTCGGAGTGGAGCTCTCTGCCCTTTACTGATCCAGCCTTGGGCCCATCCATCTGGCCAATCAAGAGTCGCTCTCATTTTATCAGTCCATAAAACCTTAGAAAAATCAGAATTAAGATATTTCTTGGCCCAGTCTTGACGTTTTATCTTATGTTTCTTGTTGAAAGGTGGTCGTTTTTCAGCCTTCCTTAACTTGGCCATGTCCCTGAGTATGGCACACCTTGAGCTTTTTGATACTCCAGTAACGCTGCAGCTCTGAAATATGGCAAAACCGGTGGCAAATGGCATCTTGACACTGATACAGCACAGAAAGAGGACCTGAAAGTCCACCAATAATATAAAACAGCAAAAGAGCAAAAAGGTTTACCCATACAGGCCTCCAGACAGGATGCAGTGGACCCATATAATTAAGATGACAACACAGGTGCAAGAATACCGATAAAACAACCGCTCGCAGCCTACCAATACATGGAGGGGGCGTTTGTCTGGTATGTTAATGCACAACAAAACACTTGTATGCGGCGCTGTTCACACTATGGCCATGCACAGCATCCAGGCCAGCCTAGTAGTGACACCCTTCTATTAGCTCAGGCAGGCTGGCCCAGCGCTATCAAAATGCATGCCATGTGAACAGACATCGCAGTTTACAAGACCAAATGGGACCAACTGCACCCTGAATAAAAAGTGCAAAAAAACTAAACTGCAGTATTGTAGATTCTTCAGAGAAAATGCTGCCAGCACTTTCCTGAAGCCTCTTCCGATAGAAAAAAATATTGAAGGTATTCTATTACCTAAAAGACGCTGTCTGCACCTACCCTAAAGCTGGATTCATTTGGTGTAAATTTTGTTGCAAAAATGAAACAGTTTTTATGTTTTACATTTTTTTAAGTTTTTTTAAAGTAAAAAAAAGTAAAAAGTAACAAAACAGTAAACATGTTTTATAATATAACTAATAACGTGATCCCAATGTTGTGTTGCAACAGAGGAGTATAACCATGAAGATACTCAGCAAAAGCAAAAATTCTATTTATTATTTGGTTATTTAAACCATGTGACAGAGATGCAGATAGAAACCCTTGTATTTTGTACCCTGTAGATTCTTGATAAGATGGAATCTATATTTATAGACATCTTGATGTATTACCATAAGATTGAAGAAAATTATCCATGTAATGCATGTAGTGAAAAAAATAGAAGCACATGTTTAAAGACTTGATAAAATCTGAATATTTGCCAGTTTATGACCACAATCTAATATACCCTATATAATGTGAAGGTTGTGAACTTTTGCAGTGGTGAAATTATCCTTGGCACAAGCACAGATGTCTTGTGTTATTGCATATTATCACAAACTTGTCATAATTAACGTTTTCTGCTTCTAAAATAAATATAAAAATAATGATGCACTTTAGTAATGCAGACAGGGGAGAAGACTTCCAAATCAGAGACTTGGCTGCTTGTAAATGCCGCAAAAGCAATTTAGGAAAAAATAATCAAGGAATTATAACATTGAAAATTCCAATAGGAAACTGGATCACATTGATTCAATTAGCACAAAAGTGGATACATCCCTGGCTCATATACAAAAAAATCAATCCTTAAAAGATACTTTATTGACCAAACATTAAAAAGTTTTCAAAACTTCAAAAAACAGGCAAACAAAAATAGGCTTATTGCTGATTTTCAAAATCCAGCCACAAACACTAGAGAGTCGTTCCAATGTCAGGTAGAGGGTCACAAACCTATTTGTCCCTATAGGGCCCTATATCTCTCTCCTACCTGACAGCGGAGGTTGGCACCCTCTTGATACGCAAATGGCGCCCCCGCTCCTCGGCTGCTCTCCCTAATCACCCTGTTGACTCCTATCTAAATAACATCAGCTTGGAGTACAACAGATGGCCGGGGACAAAAATATAATAGATAATAACCACATGCCACAAACCACCAAGACAAAAATGTAAGGAATAGTAACTGGAAAAAACTCTAATTTTTGGCAGATTTGTAAACAATTGCTTTGGGAGGAAAAGGGGTCTAAATAACCCTATTTAGGTGTCTCCCTGCCTGACAGCTTTTACACCCTACGTTACTCCGGTGCCCCCGCTCCACGTGGGCTGACCCTTACTGACCCCTACACTTCTCACCCAGAAAAAGGAAAGAGGGTGTCAGAACATATGGCCAAGGGAGACAGGGGTAATAACTTAGAATTATCCCTGAAAAAATCCCCCCCAAAGACAAAAAATGTTTTAATAATAATAAAAAAAAATGTATCTGCAAACTGATGTATACAGTGTATGGGATAATAGTTCATTAGCAAAGGCAGTTGCAAGTAAAGGGGGTAAGATATCAATCAGAACAGATACACAATCATTTAAATGTTCTTAAGCAGCATTAATGTACATTTCTCACATCACAGAACGCTGCTATTATCTCTAATCCCCAACAACACATTTTTCATATTGCATCATGCCCAAAACAATTAGCCATTGATCGCTCAGGCTCAAAATTGCACTGTCCCAAAAAAAAAAAAAAAATCAGCAAATTAACAAATATGTAAGAACTTAGCTCATGGCCACTGAAAAATCACCTCAATACATATAGTAGGCGGGGTGATAGTACTTTGACAAAGGCAGTTTCAAATAAAGGGGGTAAGGTATCAATCAGAACAGATATACAACCATCTGAGTATTCTTAATCAGCATTAATAAACATTTCTCAAATCACCAACCGCTGCTATTACCTCTAATCCCCCATAACAGCATATTTTCATATTGCTTCATGCCCAAAAACAATAAGCCATTGATCACCCGGCTCAAATTGCACTATCCCCAAGTAGTAAATCAACAAAATTGACAAATATGTAAGAACTTAGCTCATGGCCAATGAAAAATCGCCTCGACGCATTTCTCTCCCATAAAAGGAGTTCATCAGGAGGCCCATGATGTATTATGAATGCGCCCTCCGAGCATCAGATGTCATGCCTGGTTGCAGGTATCAATGGGTATATGGTGACCACTGGTCATTTATAGCGACCTTACAACCTAGTCAAAGTGATAGAGGAAAATGGGGTCATAGTACTTATGCTCCTTATATGTCTCCACTTCATATAGTTCATCTGCGCCATGATTTTAGATCCCAAAAATACCTCCTTTCATTTACTTCCTATCTGACGCTGCCATTATGTAGTGGATCATTTACCATTTCAGCCACATAAGTGCTGATACGTCTCCCATGTACCCATGTGCACGCCCCAGCCGACGTCACAAGTCCTAGACGCGTCTGACGTACAAGCCACAGGGGCACGATACAGATCCGGAGTCCCTCTCTCTCAGCGTGCATGTCCAGACCAAAGCAGCAGATCGCTGCATCAAGAATCTCTAGCACTAGGCAAAAGTACACACTCATAGATGCATCGTGCATACCAAAACAAGGGAGAAGTTTCCTCCTCCCTCACTGCCAAAACAAACGCGCGCTCTTATTTTATGGCATGCCTGTAAAGATCATGGCACATAAACACCCTGAGTAATAAAACATTTCAATGTGTCGTCTATAACTGTGACAAGTATCACTTCCTCAAACCGCAACTAGAGATACCAGGGATAACAAAACTGTTAAACCTTAATAGGAATTAACCCCACAATTAACCCCACAGCAGGGACAACAGACCGTTAACCCTTAATAGGAATTAACCCCGTATCAAAGTCCCTTCCATCTCTGGTGATATCCACATTTAGTATGGAGTCCCCCCTATCTCATATAGGGAATACAATGTATACATCGACCTCTTAAGGGGTTAAATCCAAATCACCACCCCCATTGTTAACCATTATTGATATGAACGATAGTGGGAATTGATAGCCCTATTATACCCACAACAACCACAGATCATCTCATAGATCTATGGATGGACTGAGGTTATACTGCATTAATAACAATAAAGGCAATACTATATATATTGAGGTGATTTTTCAATGGCCATGAGCTAAGTTCTTACATATTTGTTAATTTGCTGATTTTTTTTTTTTTTTTGGGACAGTGCAATTTTGAGCCTGAGCGATCAATGGCTAATTGTTTTGGGCATGATGCAATATGAAAAATGTGTTGTTGGGGATTAGAGATAATAGCAGCGTTCTGTGATGTGAGAAATGTACATTAATGCTGCTTAAGAACATTTAAATGATTGTGTATCTGTTCTGATTGATATCTTACCCCCTTTACTTGCAACTGCCTTTGCTAATGAACTATTATCCCGTGCACTGTATACATCGGTTTGCAGATACATTTTTTTATTATTATTAAAACATTTTTTGTCTTTGGGGGGGATTTTTTCAGGGATAATTCTAAGTTATTACCCCTGTCTCCCTTGGCCATATGTTCTGACACCCTCTTTCCTCTTTCTGGGTGAGAAGTGTAGGGGTCAGTAAGGGTCAGCCCACGTGGAGCGGGGGCACCAGAGTAATGTAGGGTGTAAAAGCTCCGCTGTCAGGCAGGGAGACACCTAAATAGGGTTATTTAGACCCCTTTTCCTCCCAAAGCAATTGTTTACAAATCTGCCAAAAATTAGAGTTTTTTCCAGTTACTATTCCTCACATTTTTGTCTTGGTGGCTGTGGCATGGGGTTATTATCTATTATATTTTTGTTCCCGGCCATCTGTTGTACTCCAAGCTGATGTTATTTAGATAGGAGTCAGCAGGGTGATTAGGGAGAGCCGCCGAGGAGCGGGGGCGCCATTTGCGTATCAAGAGGGTGCCAACCTCCGCTGTCAGGTAGGAGAGCGATATAGGGCCCTATAGGGACAAATAGGTTTGTGACCCTCTACCTGACATTGGAACAACTCTCTAGTGTTTGTGGCTGGATTTTGAAAATCAGCAATAAGCCTATTTTTGTTTGCCTGTTTTTTGAAGTTTTGAAAACTTTTTAATGTTTGGTCAATAAAGTATCTTTTAAGGATTGATTTTTTTGTATATGAGCCGTTGACTAATTAATCCAGAATTATATTTATTAAGAATTTTGGATACATCCCTGACCAGTCAGTTACACAAGCAACATTTCATGTACTTTCGATACATATAAGTGGAAGGATAGCCAAGGGATGCAATTGTCCTATTGTTCTGAAGGTCCCTGATACATTTCCTATGGAGATCAAATTGAGAACAGGTGTTAAACCCCTTAGCGACAGAGCCAATTTGGTACTTAATGAACAAGCCAATTTTTACAATTCTGACCACTGTCACTTTATACGCTTCAACGTATCCCGCTGATTCTGAGACTGATTTTTTTGTGACATATTGTACTTCATGTTAGTCGTAAAATTTCTTTAATAACAATAACTTGCACTTGTTTATAAAAAATGGAAATTTGGCAAAAAATGTTAAAATGTTGCAAATTTCAAACTTTTAATTTTTGTACCCTTAAATCAGAGATTGGTGTCACACAAAATAAATAACATTTCCCACATGATTTTTTGTTATAAGAGCTAAAAGTTGATCAGCGATTTCTCATTTTTCCAGCAAAATTTAAAAAACCATCTTTTTTAGGGACCACCTCACATTTGAAGTGTTTGGGGGGTCAATATAACAGAAAATACACAAAAGCGACACCATTCTAAAAACTGCACCCCTCAAGGTGCGTAAAACCCCATTCAAGAAGTTTATTAACCCTTCAGGTGCTTCACGAAAACTAAAGCAATGTGGAAGGAAAAAATGAACTTTTTACTTTTTTCACAAAAAAATTTACTTTGAACCAATTTTTTTATTTTCACAAGGGTATCAGGAGAAAATGGACCACAAAATTTGTTGTGTAATTTCTCCTGAGTACACCAATACCTACGTATGTGGGGGAAAGCCACTGTTTTGGGCGCATGGCAGAGCTCAGAAGGGAGGGAGCACCCATTGACTTTTGAATGCAAAATTGGCTGGAATCAATGGTGGGCACCATGTCACATTTTGAGACCCCCTGATGTACCTAAACAGTGGAATTCTAACTCCAATTCTAACCCAACCCTAATACAACCCAAGCTTCAACACATCCCTAACCCTAATCCCAACACTAACCACAACCCTAACCCCAACACACCCCTAAGCCTAATCCCAACCCTAATCATAACCCTAACCACAAACCTAACCGTAATTACAACCATAATCGTAATCCCAAACATAACCACAGCCATAACCCTAACCACAACCCTAACCCAAACACCACCTTAACTCCAACACTACCCTAACCTCAACGCCACAATCCTATCCCCAACACAACCCTATCTTCAACACAGCCCTTACCCTAGCCCCAACCCTAACCCTAGCCCAACTCTAACCCTAGCCAACCCTATCCCTAGCTTTAGCTCCAACACTAACCCCAGCCCTAACCATAGTCCCAACCCTAACCCTAAAAGAAAAATGGAAATACTTTTTTATTTTATTATTTTTACCTAACTAAGCGGGTGATAAAGGGGGGTTTGATTTACTATTTTTTCATTTTGATCACTGTGATAGGGTCTATCACAGTGATCAAAATGAACCAATAGGAAAAATCTATTGTTGCCGGGTGCCGGCCGTCAGATCTCGGCGGGCACACTGCATGAGCCTACCATTTTCTTACCAGAAGAAGATGCAGAGGGCTGGGGACACAGACGGCAAATCAGAGGTACCGGGGATGCTCGGGGGGCCCCATATCTCTTTCCTCTGATGTGCCAGATCATATCAGAGGAGAGAGAAATAAATAGGAAACCAGACCTTTTTTTCCAGTCTCCATTATTCGGTGAATTATGGTGATCGCAATACTGGGGACGGTAAAAACCGACCCAAATCATGTTCTCTGGGGTCTCAGCTACCCTTGGTAGCCGAGACACCGGAGATTGTCCGACACTGGGGGTGCTATACACTTATTTCTCAGCACCGTTAAAAAGCGATGCTGAGGAATATGTACCCTTAACTGCCGCCATTAAAAAGCGTATCGGTGGTCGCTAAGGGGTCAAACAAAAATGCCACCACCCTCCCCTTGCTTAGTAGCACTGGGGTCCCATTCCTATTGGCACTTTTCAGGATTTGTCATTCAATATAATGCCATAAATGCACAACAAAAGTGAAAAGAAAAACATATATGGTTGCAAGCTCCAAATACCATGTTATACAAATACAATACTAGTTACCAAGTAATTAGAATAGCGTTAAAAAAGTTTTAAGCCTTAAAGGAGTTTTTCACGTTAATGTTTAATTTTTTTAGGTGTCATCTTAGTAAAAAAAACACAAAATTTACCTATATTTACTTTCTAAAGCTCCAGGACTGCCCCTCCGCTGCTAGCCTAAAGTCTTATTTTTACATGACTGCAGCAGTGACATCACTACCAGGAGAGGAAACAGACAAGAGAAGTTTCCTGTGGGTGCGGAAAGTATTCAGACCCCTTTAAATTTTTAACTTTTTGTTTCATTGCAGCCATATGGTAAATTCAAAAAGTTCACTTTTTTTCTCATTAATGTACACTCTGCACCCCATCTTGACTGAAAAAAAAGAATTGTAGAAATTATTGCAAATTTAATAAAAAAGAAAAACTGAAATATCACATGATCATGAGTATTCAGACCCTTTGCTCAGACACTTATATTTAAGTCAGATGCTGTCCATTTACTTTCATCTTCATTGAGATGGTTCTACTCCTTCATTGGAGTCCAGCTGTGTTTAATTAAACTGATAGGACTTGGTTTCTAAAGGCACACACCTGTCTATATAAGACCTCACAGCTCACAGTGCATGTCAGACCAAATGAGAATCATTAGGTCAAAGAAACTGGCCAAGGAGCTCATAGACAGAATTGTGGCAAGGCACACATCTGGGCAAGGTTACAAAAGAATTTCTGCAGTACTCAAGGTTCCAAAGAGCACAGTGGCCTCCATAATTCTTAAATGGAAGAAGTTTGTGACCACCAGAAGTCTTCCTAGATGTGGCCATCCAGCCAAACTGAGCAATCGTGGGAGAAGAGCCTTGGTGAGAGAGGTAAAGAAGAACCCAAAGATCACTGTGGCTGAGCTCCACAGATGAAGTAGGGAGATGGGAGAAAGTTCCACAAAGTCAACTATCACTGCAACCCTCCACCAGTTGGCCCTTTATGGCAGAGTGGCCCGACGGAAGCCACTCTTTAATGCAAGACATATTAAAGCCCACATAGAGTTTGCAAAAAAACACATGAAAGACTCCCAGACTAGGAGAAATAAGATTCTCTGGTCTGATTAGACGAAGATAGAACTTTTTGGTGATAATGCTAAGTAATATGTGTGGAGAAAGCCAGTCACTGCTCATCACCTGCCCAATACAATCCCAACAGTGAAACATGATGGTGGCAGCATCACGCTATGGGAGTGTTTTAAAGCTGCAGGGACAGGATGAAAACCTCTTCCACAGTGCTCTGGACCTCAGACTTGACTGGAGGTTCACCTAATAATAATCATAGAATCATAGAAAGGCAGAATGGTAGAGTTGGAAGGGAACTCCTGGGTCATCTAGTTCAACCCCCTGCTCAAAGCAGGATTCACTAAATCATCCCAGACAGATCACTGTCCACCCTCTGTTTGAAGACTTCCATGGAAGGAGAACTCACCACCTCTCGTGGAACACTGTTCCACTCATTGATCACCCTTACTGTCAAAAAGTTTTTTCTAATATCTAATATGTGTCTCCTCCCATTCAGTTTCATCCCATTGCTTCTAGTCTTTGCTTGTGCAAATGAGAATAAAGATGATCCTTCTACAATGTGACAGCCCTTGAGATATTTTAGACAGCTATTAAGTCTCCTCTCAGTCTTCTTTCTTGCAAGCTAAACATTCCCAAATCCTGTAACTGTTCCTCATAGGACATGGTTTGCAGACAAGTCACCATTCTGGTCGCTCTTCTCTGAACTTGCTCCAATTTGTTGATGTCTTTTTTTAAATTTGGTGCCCAAAATGAGACACAGTATTGCAGATGAGGTCTGACCAAAGAGGAGTAGAGGGCAAAAATGACTTCACGTGATCTAGACTGTAAGCTTCTGTTAATACATACCAGAATTGCATTTGTCTTTTTTGCTGCTGCATCACACTGATGACTCATGTTCTGTTTATGATCTTTTAGTATACCAAATCTTTTTCACACGTGCTGTTGCTCAGCCCTATTCCTCCCATTCTGTATCTATTTTTTCATTTTTATTGCTCAGATGAAGTACTTTGCATTTTCCTGTTAAAAACCATTCTGTTACTTGTTGCCCACTGCTCCAGCTTATTTATATCTTTTTAAATCCTCTCTTCTCTAGTATTAGTTACCCCAACTAGATTTGTGTCATCAGCAAATTTAATCATTGTACACTAATTTCCATTGTATAAATCATTGATTAAGATATTGAACAATACAAGTCCCAGGACAGAATCCTGTGGTACCCCATTTGAGACATTCTTCCAACTGGATGTGCAGCCATTTACGACCACTCTTTGGGTCCGATCACTAAGCCAGTAATGAATCCACCTAACAGTTGCCTTGTCCATTCCATACTTAGTCATTTTTTTCAATAAGGATGGTGTGAGATACTTTGTAAAATGCTTTGCTAAAGTCAAGATATACCATATATATAGCATTTCCCTGATCCACCCAGTCAGTGATTCTGTCATAGAAGGAAATTAAGTTACTCTGACATGACTTATATACATCTTGTTTAATAATTTGTTCAAAGATCTTTCCTGGTAAAGAAGTCAGACTCATCGGCATATAGTTCCTTGGGTCCACCTTCTTCCCCTTATTGAGATAGGAACATTTGCTCTTCTCCAGTCTTCTGGGATTCTCCTGTACTCCAAGAAATTTCAAAGATTATGGAGAGTGGTTCAAAAATTTCTTCTGCTATCTCCTTCAGCTCCTTCAGTACTCTGGGGTGTAATTCATCTGGACATGGAGACTTGAATTCATAAATGTTAGCTAAGTGTTTTCTCACCATCTTTATGTTTATAGATATCCTGGATTCTTCTATTCCTTTAATAGGACAGTGAAGATCAGTTGATGTTACATTTCCTTTCTGAGAGAAAACAGATGCAAAATAGGAATTTAAAAGTTTGACCTTCTCTTTTCTTTTCAACGATCTTTTTATTGATTAATCAAAACATGATAACACCACATAGAAATAACCAATTTAAGGTAACATGGATTGTAATGTGTAAAACATTTAGCAAATGCAAAATATTTTCATTTATGAAAGAGTAGAACTAACAATAGAGATGAGGGGGGAAGAGAGCCGTAAAGAAAATGGGGGAAAGAGAGAAGGAAAGAAAGAGGCGGGAGGAGAGAAAGTAGAGGAGAGATAGAGAGGGGAAGTGTTCCACAACATCACAGACCAAGTTTTGAGTTAATCAATTATTCATACTTGTAGAGGCTTGAGGGTAGATCTATACTTAATCCAGGAGTTCCTGTTCTCTTCAAAAGATAACTGTGAATGGTTCACCGAGGCAACAATTTCAGCCATATGATATAGTTGGTCAATTTTTGTCAGCAGTTGATGAGAAATGGGTATCTGGGTTGTACCCCAGTAAGTCGGGATTAGGAGTTTGGCCGCAGCTATAATATTGTGGACTAGAGTTGAGCGAAACGGGACGGTCAAATTCAAAAATAGCCGACTTTAGCTAAAGTCGGGTTTCCGGGTTTCGCTGATCGAAACCCGACCAAAGCGTGAGGTCGGCCATGATGTCGCCGATCAGAGCGCGAAAGTCGCGTTTCAAATAATGCTTCCAGTGCCTTTTCTCAGCCAATGATGGAGGACGCACACTGTGGGCAACGTGATGACATGGGCAGCGGCCACCACCATTTTAGAGAAGAGCATTGAAGTGATTGGCTGGCTTTGTGTGGCATCACAGTGGGTATAAAAGGCTGTGACCGCCATCTTACTTCTGCCGATCTTAGAAAAGGGAGAGGTGCTGCTGCTGCTGATTCTGAATAGGGTGAGCATTAGGCAGGGAACACGAAAAACAAAATTGCTTCTGCTGATAACGCTTTTCACTGTACAGTTAGTGTGCAGTGAAAGGGGAGAATTTTTGTTGTGTGCAGCAGCGCTGGTGGTGATTAGGCTGCCTTTTAAGGCTACCTGCTAGCTGCATTGCTGTGTGCACACTGCTGTTCAAACTGCTTTTTTCAATGCACTCCAACTTTTATTATTTTGTTCTGGTGAGTTACTGAGTTTTCATTTTTTCACACCATATAGCGGTGTACACTCTTCACACACTACCGTGTACCGGCTGGTATCACGGACAAATAGAAGCTATCTGGGTGTGACTCTGGAAAAACAAGCCAAGGAGATTTTCCATTTCTCCAGACATACACCTAATAGAGCTGTCCGCTTTTCAAACAGTTTCGTATATCTGCTGTTTGATCATGGTCAAAACTAGACAGAGACAGCGTATGTCAGTCCGTATGCAAAAAGACAGAGATTGACAATTTTCCATACACACACCGTATAGAGCTGTCCAATTCTCAAACAGTACTGTATATTTGCCATTCGCATTACAGTCACTTCTATGCAGAGTCAGCGTGTATTTGTGTGACACTCCGTAAATACATATACGGATATTGTTAGTTACACAAAAAAGTATACAGCTGTACACTTCTGATACAGTTCCATATATCTGCTTGTTGGATTATGGTCAAATACATACTGTGAGAGTGTCTGTGACTAGCAAAATATATACGTAGATTTAATTTTTTAATACACCTTACACAGGTGGACGCTCCTCATACAGTACCATCTCTTTGCTGGTATTTTTGGTACATTTTTTCAAACATGAGGAAGTATGGTGGAAGAGGCCACGGACGTGGGCAGAGGGCGCAGCTGGTACTGATGGTGGTGGCGCATCGGCTGGTTCTGGCAAAAGCACAATAGCAGCTAAGGCAGGAGATGTTGAGCCTGCATCATCGTCTGGCCCAAGAAGGCCTGTAAGGCTGCCTTTTCTTGGAGTAGGAAACCAGCTTTTAAAGCTGGAGCATCAGGAACAGGTTTTGGCGTACATTGCCGAAACAGCCACTAGCTCTATTGCCTCCTCTTCTGAACGTTCGAAACCTGCAAGCACAGAGTCGTCAGTGCAGGGTTCTGGTCAGGAAAAACACATTTCCTTGTGTTCTTCACCCCCACCAAAAGTTAAGAATGCGGCAGCCCACACTTCAGATTACTCTATGGAGCTCTTTTCACATACCATGCCTGGGTTATACAGTCAAATCCTGAATTCCCCAGTCCAAGATGAATCTGACATGGAGTGCACTGATGCACAGCCACTGCTAGATGATTCTGCTGTTACATTGACCAAGAGCGCTACATTGCCCTTACAGTCTACTGAGCAAGAATCTGACCCTGATGAAACACAGGTGCCCCTTCCCGCATACTATACCACCTTACACGGTGACACAGAGGAAGGTAAAGAGGAAGGTGCAGATGACTTTGAAGAGGAGGTGATGGATAACCCAGTTCTTGACCCAGATTGGCATCCATTGGGGGAGGAGGGTGGCGCTGGCAATAGTTCAGATAAGGAGAAGGATCCATAGCAGGCATTGACATCGCAGCAGCGGTTATCTGGCAGGCCCGTAGCTGTCCAAAAACGTGGACCAAAAACAAAATGAGTTGCAGGACAGCTTGGCCAGACGGTCAACTTAGCACAGTGTGCAAGGCCAGAAAATGTATACCATAGTAGGAAGAGTGCAGTGTGGCACTTCTTTGTCCAAAATCCTACTGATGAGGCAAAGGTTACCTGTAAGAAGTGCAGAAGGACCTTTAGCCAAGGTTAACAACTCAGAAATTTGAATACCAGTTGCATGCTTAGACATTTAATCAACATGCACTTGCAAGCGTGGACGGACTACAAACCCTCAGGTAGCACATGTGCACCTGCTCCGACTGAAGGTAGCCAGCAACGCTCCATTGCTTCCCCCACTGTAAGACCACCACCACCGTTAAGCACACCACCAGCACTAAATGTGGAGGTGTCGTCGCAAGGCCAAAGCACTCAGGGAATCACAATGGCTTTGCAATACAACACTGAATCTAGGCAATCACCACCAATACCATTACCAACTCCCTCTCACTCCGTCCGGTCCACCGCTACTTCCCCCATATGCAGCTCTCCAGTCCAGCTCACCCTACCAGACACTCTGAGTAGGACAAGAAAGTACTCATCCTCTCATTCACGTACACTGTGTTTGAACGCCTACATTGCCAAACTAATCTCATTAGAGATGATGCTGTACCGTTTTGTTGAAAGCATAGCTTTCCGCAAGCTCAAGGCCTACGCTGTCCCACGCTATGACCTACCCAGTCGGCACTTCTTTTCTTGAAAAGCCATCCCTTCCTTCCACCGGCATGTGAAAGACTGCATTGTCCATGCACTAAAACAGTCAGTGAGTGGAAAGGTGCACCTCACAACAGATGCATGGACCAGTAGGCATGGCCAGGGCTGTTACGTGTCCATCACTGCGCACTGGGTTAACGTGGTGGATGCAGGCTCCACAGGGGACAGCAGAGGTGGAACAGTGCTGCCTAGCCCATGGTATAGGAAACAGTTGGCTGTAGGCTTTCAACCCTCCTCCTCCTCCTCCATCAGCGAAAGCTCGTCCACAGAGTGCAGTCGCACAAGCACTCCATCTGCAGCTGGCAGTGTTGCACACGAGGTGTCCCACTATCGAGCAGCTAGTGGTAAGTGTCAGCAGGCTGTGTTAAAGATGATGTCTTTGGGTGACAACAGACACACCGTGGAGGTACTGGCAGACTACTTGCAGCGACAAACTGAGTCATGGCTGGGCTGTCTACATCTTGAGCTAGGCAAGGTTGTCAGTGATAACGGCTGTAATTTTGTGGCAGCCATAGTCCGTGCAAAACTTACACACATACCTTGCCTGGCTCACACTTTAAACCTGGTGGTGAAGTGCTTCCTTAATAATTATCCGGAGTTAACATCCCTGCTCCATAAGGTGCGAAGACTGTGCTCGCACATCCGTCGCTCAAACGTCCACTCCACTCGTATGCAGAAGCTGCAGCGATTGCTCCACCTCCCCAAGCACCGCCTAATCATAGATGTTGCAACAAGGTGGAACTCCACCCTGCACATGGTTGAGAGGCTGTGTGAACAGAGGCAGGCTGTAATGCATTTGTGGGAGGATACACGGGCAGGCAGTTTGAGGGAAGACATGGAATTGTCGGGTGTGCAGTGCTCAAAGCTGAAAGACCTGTGTAAAGTCCTTCAGTGTTTTGAGGAATGCACACGGCTGGTAAGCGAAGACGACGCCATCATAAGCATGAGCATCCCACTTATGCGTCTGCTCATGCAAAGTTTGATGCACATTAAGGAGCAGGCGTCTGCAGCCGAGGAGGAAGAGGAGGAGGGAAGCCTTGATGACAGTCAGCCATTTTCTGGTCAGGGAAGTCTTGTGGACGATGTAGAGGAAGAAGAGGAAGAGGAGGAGGATGATGGGGATGATTATTTTGGGGAGGAGGATGCTTCTCAGGGGGCAAGAAAAAATGTTGACATGGCAAGGTCAGGTACAGGGTTTGTGCGTGACTGGAGGGATGTGGATTTGCCAGAAAGTGCTCTTCCACCCAGAACTCGCAGTGCATCATTGACACCCTTTGACTAGAGTTGAGCGACTTTTGGTTTTTTAGGGTCGAGTTTCGTTTCGTGAAACCCGACTTTTCCAAAAGTCGGGTCGAGCAAGATCGGCCGATTATAGGGAAAAGTCGGGGTCGTCCCAAAACACGAAACCCAATGTAAGTCAATGGGGAATAAAAGTCGGCAGTGAGAGGAGGACAGGAAACACACCTACAGTGCCCATTTGAATGCCAAAAGCATCAATTCTTCTTACTTAAGCTTGTTAACCTTAATTAACTTCATAATACAAGTTACACACTGAATAATGGGGGTTATTTGGCTAAAGTTGTGGGAGGGTAGGGCTGGCTCCAGGTTTTCATGTGCCCTGGGCGAAAGAGCGCCCCTTTAACACATACCACAACTCATCATGCTTCGATACGGTAGAGAAATAGCGGTATAGTACAATGAAAAATACTTCACTTTTTACATCTCATGACGAGGCCCATCTATTTCTCCATACAGAATCATTGGTCCCATATAATGTTTGAAACAGTATATGATGAGCTCCACATAATGCTACAGTATATGTTGGTCCCCATGGATGAAGCTCCACTGTCTTATGGGCCCAAATAATGCTCCAAACATAATGGGCCCTGTAAATGCTGCTCCAGTGTCTGATGTCCACCTTTGGAATGTTCCAGTGTATGGTGGGCCCCATCTATCATTCTCCAGAGTATAGTGCTCCCCAAAAATTGCTGTCCCAACATTGAAAACAATCAAATAAGTTTCCTCGCTAGGGAATCCCTGTACTAGTCTGGACTCCTCGTCGTCCCCATCTTCCATCTCACTGCACAGTATTTCAACCTTGCAAGTGCTGTGATCCTGAGCAAGCAGGGGGGCCCACTCGTTGGCGACGGCACTGGCACAGGGCCCCTGATAGTACGGTGGTGTGTCTGATGGCGGGTGGGCCGAACCTGCACTTTCATCTGCAGCTTCCTCTTTGTCACCGTGTAAGATGGAACTGTATATGGGAAGGGTAACCTGAGTTTCATCAGGGTCAGATTCAGGCCGTGTAGCGTGCGAGGGGAATGTAGTGGTCTGGGTCAATGTACCAGCAGATTCATTGAGCAGTGGCTGGGCATCAGTGCACTTGTGTCGCCCCCAGGAGTACGGTCACCACAGTGGCATTACCTTCCTCCTAGGGAGTGTGATGTCATGCTTGGGAGCAACGAAGGATCTCTCTAGCAGGTTAACTGATTGGGCGGCATTATTCCCACGAGTCATGACCCTCCAAACAGCGTTCATGAAGGCAAAGTGTTTGTTTTACGTGGGCAGTATGGTTGCAAAGCTGAACCTTAAAGGAATGTCCAGAAGGGCACCACCAGGAGTGGAGCCTACGGTTAAATTCGACTCCACCTGGGAAACCTCAACCATGCCAGCTACAGAAAAGATGCACACATTGCAAGCTTAATTCCGTTAACGAACGAGACTCCGTCATGCCCCGCGGTCCGAGTCCGGCTTACTAGAGGGGCACGTGAGGCTCTGGCACATGAGATTGGCCAATAACTGGTGTGTCATGCCCTTACATGTCCGTGGCTTCATGTGCGCTACACTGAAAAGGCCAGCGTTTGTCGCTTACAGGTGCAGATAACCCGCTGAACAACGTTAGTGATGGGGATCACTGATTACAATTATTACCCGCGAACGATGATTTCCCAGTAAGTGCAGGTCAACCGCAGTTCCGGAATTAGGCCTAACCGTCATTCCTGAAAAAATGAAAAACTTACGTGTGCAAACCACAGGTGCTGTAGCTTGCTTAACAGCTCGCCAGCCGTTTTCACGCCCAGTATGGATTACACGTGATTGCACAAAGGTGAGAAAGGGTACCGTATCCCCGGATAACATGTATGGATAGCGTACACATTCAAAATATATGTCTATACATCAGGAGGCAGGCTCAGACGGTGTTAGGCCCAGTATGGCTTGCACGTGATTGCACAAAGGTGAGAAAGGGTACCGTATCCCCGGATAACATGTATGGATAGCGTACAGATTCAAAATATATGTCTATACATCAGGAGGCAGGCTCAGACGGTGTCAGGCACAGTATGGATTTGACGGCCCAGACTACACAGCGGAGGAGCAGGGAGAGGTAAAGATTGCAAATGCTGGGGCCCTGCCGAAGCAAAGGGGGCCCACTCATGGGCGTCGGTACTGGCACTGGGCCCCTCATAGTACAGCGGTGTGTCTGACGGCGGGTGTGCACCACCACCGTAAGAGACACTTGATTGCACTATGAGGGACCCTGTGCCAGTGCCCGCGCCCAAGAGTCGGCCTACCCACCTGTCCAGGACAACGGCACTCGCACGGTGTCGTGCGCTAGGTGGTGACCCCGGCCATGGAGGGGGGAGGCAGCACAGTTAGGGAGTTTTAGAAAGTGGCATATGTTGATGTTGGACATTCAGCTGATGCAAAAGTCGAAATAGGTCAAGTCTCAGGAAGAGGTGGACCAAAGCAACCCATTTTTCTGTCACCCTATGTGTCATCAGGGGAAGGTGGGACAAAATCCTTGGAAACCCATGCATGGTTCATTTTAATGAAGGTTAGATCATCCACACTTTGGGTTGACAGACGGGTCCTTTTTTCTGTCAGGATTGATCCAGCTGCACTGAAGACTCTTTCCGATAGCACACTTGCAGCTGGGCAAGCGAGTTCCTGTAAGGCATATTGTGCCAATTCAGGCCAGGTGTCCAGTTTAGCGGCCCAATAGTCAAAGGGGAATGACCTGTGTGGGAGAACATCGATATGGGAGGAAAAGTAGTTTGTAACCATAGTTGACAACTGCTGTCTCCTGTCACTTTCCATCGATGCAGTATTACCAGTTGTGTGAGCGGTACTTGAAAAATCAGTCCACAACATTGTCATGAAACCCCTGTCTCCAACGCCACTTCTGCTGTGTGCACCATGAACACCTCTGCCAAGCTGCCCCCGGCCCGTACGGCTCGTGTGAGAACCATCACCGCTGCTGTGTGCTGGGAATGCCTCAAGCAACCGATTTACCAGAGTCAAGGTTCTCCTGTGGCATGATGTTTTGTAATTTGCCTTTATAGCGTGGATCCAGGATGCTGGCCAACCAGTAGTCGTCATCGTTCATCATTTTGGCAATGCGGGGGTCCCTTTTTAGGATCTGCAAGGCATAATCTGACATTTGGGCCAATGTTCCCGGTGTCAATGATGCACTGCGAGTGCAGGTTGGAGGAGCACTTTCTGGCAAATCCACATCCCTCCAGTCACGCACAAACCCTGTACCAGACCTTGCCACGCCAACATTTTCACTTGCCCCACGAGATGCATCCTCCTCCCCTTAGTAATCATCCCCATCATCATCCTCCTCCTCCTCTTATTCCTCCACCTTGTCCAGGAGAGGTCCCTGAGCAGACGATGGCTGAATGTCATCAAGGATTCCCTCCTCGTCAACATTGGATGCAGACGCCTGCTCCTTAAGGTGCGTCAAAGTTTGCATGAGCAGATGCATAAGTGGGATGCTCATGCTTAGGATGGCGTCGTCTGCGCTTACCAGCCGTGTGCATTCCTCAAAACACTGAAGGACTTTACAGAGGTCTTTCAGCTTCGACCACTGCACACCTGTCAACTCCATGTCTGCTCTCAAAGTGCCTGGCCGTGTATCCTCCCACAAATGCATTATGGCCTGCCTCTGCTCGCACAGCCGCTCCACCATGTGCAGGGTGGAGTTCCACCTTGTTGCAATGTCGATAATGAGGCGGTGGTTGGGAAGGTGGAGCAATCACTGCAGCTTCTGCATACAAACGGATTGTACAGGCGACCGGCGGATGTGCGCGCACAGTCTTCGCACCTTCTGGAGCAGGGCTGTTAACTCAGGATAATTTTTGAGGAAGCACTGCACCACCAGGTTCAAGGTGTGAGCCAAGCAAGGTATGTGGCTGAGTTTTGAAAGGGCTATGGCTGCCACAAAATTACGGCCGTTATCACTAACTACCTTGCCTGCCTCAAGATGTACACTGCCCAGCCATGACTCAGTTTGTCGCTTCAAGTACTTGGCCAGCACTCGGCGGTGTGTCTGTCGCCCAAACACATCATCTGCAACACAGCCTGCTGATGCTTTCCACTAGCTGCTCGATAGGGGGACACCTTGTGTGCAACAGTGGCAGCTGCAGATGGAGTGCTCGTACGACTGCGCTCTGTGGACGAGCTTTCGCTTCTGGAGGAGGAGGAGGGTCGAACACCTACAGCCAACTGTTTCCTATACCGTGGGCTAGGCAGCACTGTCCCACCACCGCTGTCCCCTGTGGACCCTGCATCCACCACATTAACCCAGTGCGCAGTGATGGACACGTAACGGCCCTGGCCATGCCGACTGGACCATGCATCAGTTGTGAGGTGCACCTTTCCACTCACTGACTGCTTGAGTGCATGGACAATGCGATCTTTTACATGATGGTGGAGGGCTGGGATGGCTTTGCGAGAGAAGAAGTGGCAACTGGGTAGGTCATAGCGTGGTACTGCATAGGCCATGAGTTCGCGGAAAGCTGCGCTTTCCACCAACCGATAGGGCATCATCTCAAGCGAGATTAGTTTGGCAATGTGGGCGTTCAAACCCAGTGTACGCGGATGAGAGACTGAGTACTTTCTTGACCTACTCATAGTGTCTGGGAGGGTGAGCTGGACTTGAGAGCTGCATATGGTGGAAGTAGCGGTGGACATGGCGGACTGAGAGAGGGTTGATGATGGTGATGGAGTTGGTGTTCTTTCTGATGGCCTAGATTCAGTATTTCGTTGATATAACAGTGGGATTCCCTGACTGCTGTGGCCTTGCAACGACACCTCAACATTTGCTGCTGTGCTAACCGGTGGGCTTACAGTGGGGGAAACAATGTAGCATTGCTGACTACCTTCTTTGTGATCAGTTGCACATGTGGCACTTGAGGTTTGGTGTTGTGTCCACGCTTGCAAGTGCATGGTGGTTAAATGTCTAAGCATGCAACTGGTATTCAATTTTTTCAGATTTTTCCCTCGGCTAAAGGTCTTTGCGCACTTCTTACAGATAACCTTGGCCTGATCATGAGGATTTTGTTCAAAAAAGTGCCACACTGCACTCTTCCTACTTTGGCAGACATTTTGTGGCCTAGCACGCTGTGATCTTTTGACCCTCTGGACAAGCTGTCCAGCAACTCTTTTGATGTTTGGAACCTGTCTTTGGAGTGCTCCGGGCCTGCCAGATAACAGCTGTTGCGATGTCGATGTCTGCTGTGGATGCTCCTCATCTGAGCTATTGGAATCAGCACCCTCTTCCCCCAATGGATGCCAATCTGGGTCAACAACTGGGTCATCCATCACCTCCTCTTCAATGTCATGTGCACCTTCCTCTGTGTCACCGTGTATGGTGGTATAGTGTGCGGGAAGGGGCACCTGAGTCTCATCAGGGTCAGAATCTGGCTCTGTACACTGCGAGGACAATGTAGTGCTCTGAGTGAATGTACCAGCAGAATCATCTATCAGCGGCTGTGCATCAGTGCACTCCATGTCAGATTCATCTTGGCCTGGGTAATTTACCATTTCACTTGATAATCCAGGCATGGTATGTGAAAACAGCTCCATGGAGTAATCAGTAGTATGGCCTGCATCATCCTTCAATCTTGGTTGGGGTGAAGGACACAAGGAAAGGTGTGGTTCATGAACATGAGCCTCCAATGACGACTCAGAGGAGGCGATAGAGCTGGAGGCTGAGTCAGCAATGTAAGACAAAACTTTTTCCTGATGCTCTGGCTTTAAAAGCGGTTTGCCAAGTCCTAGAAAAGTAAGCCTTCGAAGCCTTATGGAGCCAGACGATGACGCAGGCTCAACACCTCCTGCATTCGGTCCTATTTTGCTCTTGCCACTACCATCAGATCCACCACCAACACCATCATTACCAGCTGCCAACCCCTGCCCAATTCCACGGCCTCTTCCACCAGCCTTCCTCATTTTTTGTAGAAATGTAGACAAAATCCAACAAACTATATAGTAATGTAAAACAAGGTACAAGGTGTCTATAGGACAGGGGAGATTTTGAATTTCTGCACACACTTGTGGACACTGGACACTTATGGATTGTGTGAGGCCCACTGAATATCAGAGCGCTATGTCACAGGCTCGATGGCACAGGTGTGAAAAAAGTGACTACAGGATAAGGGAGATTTTGAATTTCTGCACACACTAGTGGACACTGGACACTTTTGGATTGTGTGAGGCCCACTGAATATCACAGCGCTATGTCACAGGCTCGATGGCACAGGTGTGAAAAAAGTGACTACAGGATCACAGAGATTTTGAATTTCTGCACACACTTGTGGACACTGGACACTTATGGATTGTGTGAGGCCCACTGAATATCAGAGCGCTATGTCACAGGCTCGATGGCACAGGTGTGAAAAAAGTGACTACAGGATCACAGAGATTTTGAATTTCTGCACACACTTGTGGACACTGGACACTTATGGATTGTGTGAGGCCCACTGAATATCAGAGCGCTATGTCACAGGCTCGATGGCACAGGTGTGAAAAAAGTGACTACAGGATAAGGGAGATTTTGAATTTCTGCACACACTAGTGGACACTGGACACTTTTGGATTGTGTGAGGCCCACTGAATATCAGAGCGCTATGTCACAGGCTCGATGGCACAGGTGTGAAAAAAGTGACTACAGGATCACACAGATTTTGAATTTCTGCACACACTTGTGGACACTGGACACTTATGGATTGTGTGAGGCCCACTGAATATCACAGCGCTATGTCACAGGCTCGATGGCACAGGTGTGAAAAAAGTGACTACAGGACAAGGGATATTTTGAATTTCTGCACACACTAGTGGACACTGGACACTTTTGGATTGTGTGAGGCCCACTGAATATCACAGCGCTATGTCACAGGCTCGATGGCACAGGTGTGAAAAAAGTGACTACAGGATCACAGAGATTTTGAATTTCTGCACACACTTGTGGACACTGGACACTTATGGATTGTGTGAGGCCCACTGAATATCAGAGCGCTATGTCACAGGCTCGATGGCACAGGTGTGAAAAAAGTGACTACAGGATAAGGGAGATTTTGAATTTCTGCACACACTAGTGGACACTGGACACTTTTGGATTGTGTGAGGCCCACTGAATATCAGAGCGCTATGTCACAGGCTCGATGGCACAGGTGTGAAAAAAGTGACTACAGGATCACACAGATTTTGAATTTCTGCACACACTTGTGGACAGTGGACACTTATGGATTGTGTGAGGCCCACTGAATATCACAGCGCTATGTCACAGGCTCGATGGCACAGGTGTGAAAAAAGTGACTACAGGATAAGGGAGATTTTGAATTTCTGCACACACTAGTGGACACTGGACACTTTTGGATTGTGTGAGGCCCACTGAATATCAGAGCGCTATGTCACAGGCTTGATGGCACAGGTGTGAAAAAAGTGACTACAGGATCACAGAGATTTTGAATTTCTGCACACACTTGTGGACACTGGACACTTATGGATTGTGTGAGGCCCACTGAATATCAGAGCGCTATGTCACAGGCTCGATGGCACAGGTGTGAAAAAAGTGACTACAGGGTAAAGGAGATTTTGAATTTCTGCACACACTAGTGGACACTGGACACTTTTGGATTGTGTGAGGCCCACTGAATATCAGAGCGCTATGTCACAGGCAGAAATTGGCTAGTGTATCACAAACTACAAGGTGTATGTAGAATTGGGCAGAATAGGATTCTCCCTAGAGTGTAGGTCTGTAAGAACGGAACAAGTCCTCCACTTATCCTTCCACAGTGACACACAGATAGCTTCACTGTGGCCGTGATAACAGCCGTTACACGGTACTGAGAGGAGCATGCACGTACACGGCTGTCCGGTGTACGTAAAATTGTCAAGCTCCGTGTTTTTTAAGTATACGGACTGACACACGCTGTCTCTCTATAGTTTTGAATGTGATCAAACAGCAAATATATTTAACTGTTTGAAAGCTAGACAAAACTAGTAGGTGCAGGTCTGTAAGAATGGAACATGTCCTCGACTTATTCTCACAGAGTGACACACAGATAGCTTCACTGTGGCTGTGATAACAGCCGTTACACGGTACTGTGTGAGGAGCGTACACCGCTGTATGGTGTGAAAAAATGCACGCTCAGTACCTCAGCAGGACAAAAAAAAAAATTGGGATTGCTTTTAAAAAAGCAGTTTGCAGAGCAGTGGGTAAACAGCAATGCAGCTGTCAGGAAGCCTTAGAAGGCAGCCTAACAACCAACACCGCTGATCCACCACAATATAGCCTCCCCTTGCACTGCACACACAGTGACTGGTGTGTTGTACAGGCAAAATCGCTAGCAGCAGAAGCAGTTTTTTTTCTTCTTCCCTGCCTAATGCTCTCCCTACAGAATCAGCAGCAGCAACCTCTCCCTATGCTAAGATCGGCAGAAGTAAGATGGCGGTCGGCGTGCACGCCCTTTTATAACCCCTGTGACGCCCACCAAAGCAAGCCAATCACTTGCATGCCCTTCTGAAAGATGGTGGTGACCCCTGCCTATGTCATCACGTTGCCCACAGTGTCCGTGGATCCTGATTGGCTGAAAAAGAGCGCAAAACAAACTTTTGAAACGCGACTTTGGCGCGTAAGTCGCCGACCTCGTGGCCGACCTCATCCTAGGGTTGGGTTTCGTTTCATGAAACCCGACTTTGCCAAAAGTCGGCGACTTTTGAAATTTTTCGACCCGTTTTGCTCAACTCTACCTTTGACTATTGGGCCAGTAAACTAGACACCTGGCCTGAATTGGCACAATATGCCTTACAGGAGCTCGCTTGCCCTGCTGCTAGTGTGTTATCTGAACGAGTCTTCAGTGCTGCTGGATCAATCCTGACAGAAAAAAGGACCCATCTGTTGACCTAAAATGTTGATGATCTAACCTTCATTAAAGTGAACCATGCATTGGTTTCAAAGGATTTTGTCCCACCCCCCTGCTGACACGTATGTTGCCAGAAAAATGGCTTGATTTTGTCCTCCTCTTCCACAGACTTCTCCAATTACTCCATTTGCAGCTGCTCAATGTCCAACATCAACATATGCCAATTTTTCCACCTCCCTAACTGGGCTGCCTCCCCCCACAGGGCCGGGGTCACCACCTGGCGCACGCACCCGTGCGAGTGCCGTTACCCTGGACAGGTGGGTGGGCACACTGTTGGCAACGGAACTGGCACAAGGTCCCTCATAGTAGGATCAAGTGTCTCTGATGGTGGGGGTGCACACCCGCCGTCAGACACACCGGCATACTATGAGGGGCCCTGTGCCAGTGCCGTCGCCAATGAGTGGGCCCCCCCTGCTTGCTCAGGATCACAGCACTTGCAAAGTTGAAATACTTACCTCTCCCTGCTCCACCGCCGTGACGTCTTCCGCGTTTCCTGACAGTGACTTTCTGGTCAGAGAGCGCGATGACATCACGTCTGTACGCCCTCTGCCTAAACAGTCCAAGTGCAGTGAGATGGAAGATGGGGACAACGAGGAGTCCAGACTAGTACAGGGATTCCCTAGCGAGGAGACTTATTTAATTGTTTTCAATGTTGGGACAGCTATTTTTGGGGAGCACTATACTCTGGAGAATGATATATGAGGCCACGTCGATAATTAGGCGGTGCTTGGGAAGGTGGAGCAATCGCTGCAGCTTCTGCATATGACTGGAGTGTACGGGCGACCGGCGGATGTGCGAGCACAGTCTTCGCACCTTATGGAGCAGGGGTGTTAACTCCGGATAATTATTGAGGAAGCACTGCACCACCAGGTTCAAGGTATGAGCCAGGCAAGGTATGTGTCTGAGTTTTGAAAGGGCTATGGTTGCCACAAAATTCCGGCCGTTATCACTAACTACCTTGCCTGCCTCAAGATGTAGACTGCCCAGCCATGACTCAGTTTGTCACTGCAAGTAGTCGGCCAGTACCTCCACGGTGTGTCTGTTGTCACCCAAACATATCATCTTCAACACAGCCTGCTGACGCCTACCACTAGCTGTTCGATAGTGGGACACCTCATGTGCAACACTGACAGCTGCGGATGGAGTGCTCATGGGACTGCGCTCTGTGGACGAGCTTTTGCTTCTGGAGGAGGAGGGTTGAACGCCTACAGCCTACTGTTTCCTATACCGTGGGCTAGGCAGCACTGTCCCACCGCCGCTGTCCCCCTGTGGACCCTGCATCCACCACATTAACCCAGTGTGCAGTGATGGACACGTAACGGCCCTGGCCATGCCTACTGGACCATGCATGTGTTGTGAGGTGCTCCTTTCCACTCACTGATTGCTTGAGTGCATGGACAATGCGGTCTTTCACATGCACGTGGAGGACTGGGATGGCTTTTCGTGAAAAGAAGTGCCGATTGGGTAGATCATAGCGTGGTACTGCGTAGGCCATGAGCTCAAGGAAAGCTTTGCTTTCAAGCAACCGGTAGGGCATCATCTCTAATGAGATTAGTTTGGCAATGTGGGTGTCCAAAGCCAGTGTACGGCGGATGAGAGGATGAGTACTTTCTTGTCCTACTCAGAGTCTATGGTAGGGTGAGCTGGACTTGAGAGCTGCATATGGTGGAACTAGCGGTGGACATGGCGGACTGATAGAGGGTTGGTGATGGTGATGGTGTTGGTGGTGTTGCTGATGGCCTAGATTCAGTCTTTCGTAGCAATAACATTGTGATTCCATGACTGCTTTGCCCTTGCGACGACACCTCGACATTTGCTGCTGGTGGTGTGCTAACCGGTGGGCTTACAGTGGAGGAAGCGATGTAGCGTTGCTGACTACCTTCATTCGGAGCAGGTGCACATGTGGTACGTGAGGTTTGGTAGTCCGTCCACGCTTGCAAGTGCATGGTGGTTAAATGTCTAAGCATGTAACTGGTATTCACATTTCTCAGATTTTTCCCTCGGCTAAAGGTCTTTGCGCACTTCTTACAGATAACCTTTGCCTGATCATTAGGATTTTGTTCAAAAAAGTGCCACACTGCACTCTTCCTACTATGGAAGACATTTTGAGACCTTGCACGCTGTGCTAATTTGACCGTCTGGCCAAGCTGTCCTGCAACTCTTTTCTTTTTTGTAACACGTTTTTGGACTGCTATGGTCCTGCCAAATACTAGCTGTTGTGATGTCGTTGCCTGCCGCGGATCCTCCTCTTCTGAGCTATTGGCAGCGGCACCCTCTTCCCCCAATGGATGCCAATCTGGGTCAACAACTGGGTCATCCATCACCTCCTCTTCATTTCATGTGCACCTTCCTCTGTGTCACCGTGTAAGGTGGTATAGTATGCAGGAAGGGGCATCTGAGTTTCATCAGGGTCTGATTCTGCCTCAGTACACTGCAAGGACAATGTAGTGCTCTGAGTGAATGTACCAGCAGAAAAATCTAGCAGTGGCTTTGCATCAGTGCACTCCATGTTAGATTCATCTTGAACTGGGGAATTCACGATTTGACTTGATAACCCAGGCATGGTATGTGAAAAGAGCTCCATGGAGTAATCAGTAGTGTGGCCTACCACATCCTTCACTTTTGGTAGGGGTGAAGGACACAAGGAAAGGTGTTGTTCCTGACCAGGAGCCTCCAATGACGACTCAGTGCTTTTATTTTTTGAAACTTCAGAAGAGGAGGCGAGAGAGCAGGAGGCTGTGTCAGCAATGTAAGCCAAAACTTGTTCCTGAATCTCCGGCTTTAAAAGTGGTTTACCTACTCTAAGAAAAGAGAGCCTTCGAGGCCTTGTGGAGCCAGGCGATGACGCAGGCTCAACATCTGCCTTAGGTGCTATTATGCTTTTGCCACTACCAACAGATGCAACACCACCACCACAACCATCGGGACCAGCTGGCAACCCCCGCCCACTTCCATGGCGTCTTCCACCATACTTGCTCATTTTTGTGAAAATGTTCCCAAAATACCACCAGCTATATGGTACTGTAAAACAAGGTAGAAGGTGTATCTACTATTGGTGAGAATTTGAATCTCACTAGAGATTTGAGGACACTGAACTATTGTCTCTGGCCCAGGAGAGATTACACCTCAATGTAACAGGCTGAATATGGATGGTGTATGACAAGGTGGAGGGTGTCTATAGGATTGGTGAGATCTTGGATCTCACTAGAGATTTGAGGACGCTGACAATGATGCTCTCAGTCCAAGTATGGACGCAGGCAGCCTAATAAGCAGGACTGCTGCACAGTGCACACAAAAGGGTGGAAAAATGAACCCTTGGTAACTGTGCAGAAAAGAGGAAGAAAAGTATTTTTGCTTTTAAAAAAGCAGTTTGCACAGCAGTGTGCAAACAGCAATGCAGCTATCAGGGAGCCATATAAGGCAGCCTAATTACCAACAGAGCTGATGCACAAAAATAGAGCCTCCCCTGTCACTGCACACAAAGTGTTGTGCTGTAAGTGGAAATCGCTAACAGCAGAAGCAGTTTTTTGGTTCTTCTTCCCTGCCTAACGCTCTCCCTACAGAATCATCATCAGCAGCAGCTCTCCCTATGCTAAGATCGGCATAAGTAAGATGGCGGTCGGCGTTCACACCCTTTTGTAGCCCCTGTGATGCCACACAAAGCCAGTCACTTGCATGCCCTTCTCAAAGATGGTGGTGACCGATGCCTATGTCATCGCGTTGCCCACATACACTGGAGTGTTAGAAATGGAGCCCATTATATATGGAGCATTATTAGGGCCCATCATACACTGGAGCATCATCCATGAGGCCCATCATATACTGGAGCATTATGTGGAGCTCATCATATACTGTATGGAACATTATATGTGAGTGACCAATTATTCTGTATGGAGAAATATATGGGGCTCATTATTCTGTATGACGCACAATATGGTGACCATAATACTGTATGGAGTAATATACTGTCCTTTTTTTGAGCTATTGTACAATTTAAAAAAGATCAGTCATGTCATGTAAGCAGTGAAGTATTTGTCATTGTACTATACCCATATTCCTGTGCCGTAATGGAGCATCATGAGTTGTGGTATGTGTTAAAGGGGCGCACTGACACTCTTTGGCCCAGGGCACACGAAAACCTGGAGTCAGCCCTACCCCCGCACAACTTTAGCCAAATAACCCCCAGTTTTCAATGCGCAATTATTATTATGAAGTAAATTAAGGTTGACAAGCTTCAGTAATAAGAATTGATGTTTTTGGCATTGAAATGGGCACTGTAGGTGTGTTTACTGTCCTCCACTCCCTGCCAACTTCGCTTCCCCATTGACTTGCACTGGGTTTTGTGTTTCAGTCGGCCTCCGACTTTTCCCTATAGTCGGCCGATTTCGTTCGACCCGACTTTTGTGAACGTCGGGTTTCATGAAACCCGACTCGACCCTAAAAAAGGCAAAGTCGCTCATCTCTATTGTGGACTAAGGTGGGGGCCTTTTTTGTTTGAAGTATATAGGGAGGTTCAGCAGAGCCATCTCGGGTGTCAGCGACACTGGGGACTCTGCAATATCTCTGATGAATTTCTCTGTTGCTGCCAAAAAGCGTCGGAGGACAGGGCAAGTCCACCATATGTGAAGGTAGTCACCCTCCTCTTCCTCGCAACTCCAACACCTAGCCGAAGCTCCCGACCGCCAGGTACAAGTCTGTGCCAGTGTAATGTACTATCGTGTAACTATTTTAAAAGCGTTTTCTTGGGTTTTCACGCAGCTTGTTTGGTCGTGCGAATGCGTATAGATATGGTCTATTTGTGATTGTGTGAATTTGTATCCTAGGTCTTTTTCTCAGAGGGCAATGTATGCTTTTTTCAGGGATAGGTATCTAGATAAGAGTGTCTGGTAAATTGTAGAGAGGACCTTGGTTGGTCTTGATACTGTGGAGCAGAGAACTTCATATGGTGTAAGCTTGCGTGGATTATCCGGGCAATATTGTATACGTTTCAATAGCTTTCTCAAAGAATTATAGTAGAGAAAAGTGAAGCTCGAGGGGGCCAAGAGATCACTCAATTCAGTCAGCGGAAAGAGTGCCCCATCCGCCATTATCTGATCACTGGAGATTTGTCTCAATTTCTGGGCTAGATCACCTCCCTCCCTTAGTGCGTCCAGAGATGGAGACAAGGCGTCAGATAGTTTCAATAGTGGGGAAGAGGGGGGTACCAGGACGGTGTGGAAGCTCGACCAAACCCTGAGTAAAGCCTGAGAGAGGGGGTTGTTGGGGAGGGGAAGGGATTCCATCCCCTAGTATATGTCAACAGTAGAGACCTATGGGGTATAGGAGATAGAATGTTTTCTTTGTTGACCCAAATTTTGTCGCTAGAATTCCTAATCAGGTATACTGATCGAGAAAGCACTGCTGCATAGTAATAGCTTTTGATGTCGGGGGCTCCCATTCGCCCTCTATGTTTTGGCAATGATAGTGTGCGCTAGTTAATGTGGGGTCTTGCGCCCCTCCAGATGTATTTGAAAAATAAAGCGTTCACTCTAGCAAGGAAATAGTTTGGTACATGTATGGGTAGAATTGAGAATAGGTATGTGCATTTGGGAAGGATCAAGCTTTTTAGGAGATTCTTCCTTCCCGTCCATGACAGAAAAGGGTTTCTCCACGATTTAATAATGGACTGCACCCTGTCCAGTAAGGGATAATAGTTAAGCTGGAAAAGTTCTTTATCAGATCTAGCTAATTTTGTACCTAGGTAAGTAATATATCTACTAGGTCAGGCAAAAGGGTAGAGCTTCTTCAACTTATCCAGCGTGTGGGCGGGCATGTTTACGTGTAGAGCTTCCGATTTTGATGCATTCGCCTTAAAGTTTGTGAGGTTGCCATATTCCCCAAGAATTCCCAGTAAGGCAGGAAACCCTCGTAGCGGATTCGTCATCAAAACCAACAAGTCGTCAGCAAAAGTCGCAGACTTATGGAGATTATTACCAATTTTGATGCCCTCAATCTCTTTACTTTGCTGGATTGCACACAACAGCGGCTCCATCGCTAGTATGAAAAGGATCGGAGAAAGAGGACATCCTTGTCTTGTTCCGTTTTGGATGGGGAATGCGTCTGTCAGGGAACCATTGACTCTAATACATGCAGTAGGGTCTCTATACATTTACATAATGCCCAAAACTAATGGTAAGGGGAAACCAAAGCAGGTCAATTCCTCTCCCAGATAAGCCCAGTCCACCCTGTCAAACGCCTTTTCAGCGTCAGTCCCAAGAAGCACCAAGGGAAGATTTTTTTGTTTTGCAAAATGCATGAGATGAAGTATTTTGTATGTGTTATCCCTTCTCTCTCTCCCCCCCACAAAGCCTGTTTGGTGTAAAGAGATTAATTCTGGCAAGAATTTTGCGATTCTTCACGCAATCATACTAGCGAACATCTTTAGGTCAACGTTTAACAAGGAAATCGGTCGATAGCTGCTGCATATTTCAGCATCTTTACCTTCCTTGTGTATTTATGAGATTCTGGCTTCCAGAGCCTGAGTAGGGAAAAAGCTATCACCTAGCATAGAATTGCACACATTTAACAGTCGTGGGAGGAGGATCGAGGGGAAGGATTTGTAATAAAAGGAGGAGAGGGCATCAGGGCCCGGCGCCTTGCCCAACGGGCATCTCAACAGGGTGGACCGGAGCTCGTCCAACATAAAAGGTTCGACTAACCGCTGCTGCTGTGAATCCGAGAGTTTTGGTAATCCCAGATGGGTCAGGAAGGACACTATGGATTGTCTCCTCCTGGTCAACTCCTGGGAGGACTCAGGTGGGCGCAAATTATAAAGTTGCTTATAATAGTTTAAAAATTCCGATTTTATCTGGTCATAGTCAAAGGTGCGCGTACCTCTCGGATTTTTAATCGAGTGAATATATGTGTTAGCTTGACGCTGTCGTATTTTTGAGAGCATGAGCTTAGATGCCTTGTCTCCATGTACAAACATTTTGGTCCGCCAGGAAGAATACCATTTTGCAGATTGTATGTTAAGGATATCTTTTAGGCGTTGTTTTTTCTGGGATAATTAGTCTAGTGTTTGAGATTCAGTTTGTTTTTTATGTTGAACCTCAAGATCGGCTATTTCAGCATATAAAGTGTTTATCTGTTGTTGTTTTTGTTTGTGTAGGTAGGAGGAGATTGATATCAATTCTCCTCTGATAACTGATTTGTGGGCTTCCCATAGGATCGGGGCTGACACCTCCGCATTGTTGTTTTGGTCAAAGTAATGGTTAAGTGTCTTGGTTATACGGTCACGCATTGAGGGAGTGTTCAGAACCGATTTGTTAAGTCGCCAAGATCTACAGGGAGCAAAGGGTTTGATCAATGTCATTTCTAAAGTTACTATTGAGTGATCTGAGAAAACATTAGGTAATATATTGGACCTTTTTGCATTAGGAAAAAGTTTGGCCTTCTCAACATCCTTTTTACCATTTCATCATTTTCACCCTGTAAAAATCCTATAGCATCTTTGACTTTTTTTTTACTTTTGACATATCCCCAAAATCCTTTGTTATTGCTTTTGACATCTCTTGCAAGCTGTAATTCATTGTCAGCTTTAGTAATCTGATTCATGCCCTGCAGGTTCTTCAGACAGCATTATATTCTTCTTTAAATATGCCTCCCTCTTTCCAATTGATAACCATTTCTTTCTTCCTTTTTATCATGCGTTTAAGTTCTGTGTTCATCCATCCTGGTTTCCTTAAATGCTTCCTATTCTTCCATTTTTTCAGAATTGTTAACGATTGTGCTGTGAGAATCTCATTTTTCAACATTTCCCAAACTTCCTGGACATTTTTGTCCTTAAGGATATCCAGCCATTGGATCCCTACGATTCTCTTTCTGAATCCCTTAAAATCTGATTTTCTGAAATCTAACCTTGACGTCTGAGGCTTTACAGGTCTTCCTCCTCTAGTTATCCAAAATTCTAAAATAGCATGGTCGCTACCTCCTAGGGTCCCAGCCACTCTTACCTCCTCAACCATTTCCTCCCTGTTTATAAGGATTAGATCCAAGGTAGCAGTTCCCCTTGTTTTCTCCCCTACCTTTTGGAACATAAAGTTGTCAGCAAGAGAGGATAAGAATTTTCTTGACCTGTTAGTTTTGCCTGAGAGAGATTCCTATCAAATGTCTGGATAGTTGAAATCTCCCATGACCTCTATGTCATATTTTTTGAAGAACTTGGCCATTTGACGCATAAAGAGTTAATCCATGTCTTCAGCTTGCACAGGCGGCCTGTAGTAAATGCCTCCAATGGTGTCTTTTGCACTGTTCTCTCCTTGTATTCTTACCCAAACAGTTTCCACAGAGCTCCCAGTCTCTGAAACTTCAATCTCTGTGCAGATATACACTTTTCTAACAAACAATGGGACACCTCCTCCTTGTTTATCAAGTATGTTTCTTGCAAATAAGTTGTATCCTTCTAGCCTTCTATTCCAATCTTGTGTATCGTCCCACCAAGTTTCAGTGATTTCAATGACATCATATATCTTCTGCTGTGTTAGTAGTTCCAATTTTTGTTTGTTTCCCATGCTTTGTGCATTTGTATAGAATCATTTTAGTTTGTTATGGGCTTGTCTTCCTCCAATATTTTTATTATTTCAATTTTTTTGTCTTTGTTCTTCCTTTCCACTTCTAATTGCAGAGTTCTCAATAGTATTTGTCAGGTGTATGGCTTTTTCTGGCATTTTGCTCTACTTCCCACATTGTACTAATTTAAAGCTTTCCTGATGAGTGTAGCAAGGCAACTTCCAAATACATTTTTTCCAGTCTTCGTAAGGTGCACCCCATCTTTAGCAAGCAGTCTATCGTATAGGTAATTCACTCCATGATCCAGGAATCCAAATCCTTGCTGATGGCACCATCGACGTAGCCAGTTGTTCACCTGCAGAATCTTATTCCACCTCCTTGTTCCTTGGCCATCCACTGGGAGGATGGAAGAGAAGATCACTTGTGCTCCCAGTTCTTTCACTTTTGTACCTAAGCTTTCAAAGTCGCTGCAGATGGTTTCCAGGTCCTTTCTTGCTGTGTCATTTGTCCCCACAGGTATTACCCGGAATTAATTTTTGCACCTGGAAGACAGCACATTTCTCTTGGGAATCCCCCATGACCACAACTCTCTGCTTCTACTTCACAACATTTTTCTTTCTCCGTCCAGGAGGACTCTGAAGGCATACAAGGTTGTTTTTTGTGGGTAAAGTCTTATCAAGATGATGACTCTAAGCTACATATGTGGTCAAAATTTTTGATACCCCTTGTTTAATAACAGAAAAACCCACAATGGTGACAGAAATAACTTGAATCTGACAAAAGTAATAAATTAAAAATCTATGAAAATTAACAAATGAAAGTCAGACATTGCTTTTCAACCATGCTTCCACAGAATTTAAAAAAAAAATAAAACTCATGAAATAGGCCTGGACAGAAATAATGGTACCCCTGAAAATAATGTGACAAAGGGCATATGTTAAATCAAGGTGTGTCCACTAATTAGCATCAAAGGTGTCTACATTCTTGGAATCAGTGAGTGGGCCTGTATAGAGGGCTACAGATACTCACTGTGCTGTTTCGTGACATAGTGTGTATCACACTCAACATGGACCAGAGGAAGCAAAGGAAAGAGTTGTCTCAGGAGATTAGAAAGAAAATGATAGAAAAACATGTCAAAAGTAAAAGTTCTAAGACCATCTCCAAGCAGCTTGATGTTCCTGTGACTATAGTTGCACATATTATTCAGAAATTTAAGCTCCATGGGACTGCAGCCAATCTCCCTGGACATGGCCTCAGGAGGAAAATTGATGACAAATCAAAAAGGCGGATAATACGAATGGTAAAACAGCCCGGAAAAACTTCTAAACAGATTAAAGGTGAACTTCAAGCTCAAGGAACATCAGTGTCAGATCGCACCATCCGTAGTTGTATGAGCCAAAGTGGACTTTATGGGAGACGACCAAGGAGGACACCATTGTTGAAAAAAAATCATAAAACAGCCGGGCTGGAATTTGCCAAACTACATGTTGACAAGCCAGAAAGCTTCTGGAAGAATGTCCTATGGACAGATGAGATAAAAATGGAACTTTTTGGCAAGGCACATCAGCTCTATGTTCACAGATGTAAAAATGAAGCATATCAAGAATAGAACACTGTCTCTACTGTGAAACATGGATTAGGCTCTGTTATGTTCTTGGCCTGCTTTGCTGCAACTGGCACAGGGTGTCTAGAATCTGTGCAGGCAACAATGAAATCTCAAGACTATTAAGGGATTCTAATGAACCAAAACACACAGCTAAAAACACCCAAGAATGGCTAAGAGGAAAACATTGGACTATTCTGAAGTGGCCTTCTATGAGCCCTGACCTAAATCCTATTGAGCATCTTTGGAAAGAGCTGAAACATGCTGTCTGAAAAAAGGCAACCTTCAAACCCAATACAACTGGAACAGTTTGCTCTTGAGGAATGGACCAACATAACTGTCAAGAGGTGCAGAAGTCTCATTGACAGTTACAGGAATCGTTTGATTGCAATGATTGGCTCAAAAGGTTGTATAATAAAATATTAAGTTAAGGGTACAATTAATTCTGTCCAGGTCAATTTCATGAGTTTGAGTTTGTGGAAGCATGGTTGAAAAGCAATGTCTGACGTTCATTTGTTGATTTTTAGATATTTTTGATTTATTATTACTCTTGTGAGATTTAAGTTATTTCTGACACCATTGCGGGTTTTCTGCAAGGAAGAATGGCAGAGGATCCCCAAAAATCAAGGCATGAAAAACTTGTTGCATCATTCCCAAGAGGACTCATGGCTGTACTAGCTCAAAAGGGTGCTTCTACTCAATACAGAGCAAAGGGTCTGAATTCTTATGACCATGTGATATTTCAGTTTTTATTTTTGAATACATTTGCAAAAACTCCTACATTTCTGGGGGGTTTTAAGTCAAGATGGGTGCAGAGTATAAATTAATGAGAGAAAAAATGAACGTTTGTGAATTTGACAAATGGCTGTAATGAAACAAAGGTTGAAAAATTTAAAGGGGTCTGAATACTTTCTGAAACCACTGTGTATATATATATATATATATATATATGTGTGTGTGTGTTTGTGTGTGTGTGTAAGAGAGCTTTAAACTAGAACAATGTGGAAAGGGAAGCAAAGGGCCAGAAAAAGCCATGCACCTGACAAATACTATTGAGAATTCTGCAATTAGAAGTGGAAGTAAAGAACAAAGACAAAAAAATCTAAATAATAAAAATATTGGAGAAAGAGAAACCGATCACAAACTAAAATATTTCTATATGAATGCACAAAGCATGGGCAACAAACAAGGAGAATTGGAACTACTAACGCAGGAAAAAAAATATGATGTCATTGGAATCACTGAAACTTGGTGGGACAATACACAGGAATGGAATGCAAGGCTAGAAGGATACAACTTATTTGTAAGAAACATACTTGATAAACGAGGAGGAGGTGTCGCATTGTATGTTACGCGCACAGATAATGAAGCTTCAGAGACTGGGAGTTCTTTGGAAACTGTTTGGGTAAGAATACACGGACAGAACAATGGAAAGGACACCATTGTAGGCATTTACTACAGGCTGCCTGTGCAAGCTGAAAATATGGATGAACTCTTTATGCATCAAATGGCCAAGTTCTCGAAAAAATATGACATAGTGGTCATGGGAGATTTCAATTATCCAGACATTTGTTAGGAATCTCTCTCAGGCAAAACTAACAGGTCAAGAAAATTCTTATCCTCTCTTGCTGACAACTTTATGTTCCAAAATGTAGGGGAGAAAACAAGGGGAACTGCTACCTTGGATCTAATCTTTATAAACAGGGAGGAAATGGTTGAGGAGGTAAGAGTGGCTGGGACCCTAGGAGGTAGCGACCATGATATTTTAGAATTTTGGATAACTAGAGGAGGAAGACCTGTAAAGCCTCAGACGTCAAGGTTAGATTTCAGAAAATCAGATTTTAAGGGATTCAGAAAGAGAATTGTAGGGATCCAATGGCTGGATATCCTTCAGGACAAAAATGTCCAGGAAGTATGGGAAATGTTGAAAAACGAGATTCTCACAGCACAATCATTAAGGCTGGTTTCACATTTGCGCTTTTGTGCGCAGCGCATCGTGCGCACCCGTGCGCATGCGCACTGCGCACCTATTTTTGACATGACATGCGCATGGTCTTGCGCACACTTGCGTTTTCGTGCGCATGCGTTTTTTTGTCTTTCGCGCCAGGCGCGTCAGACGCAACATGTTGCATTTTTTGGTGCACCCTGTCTTGGCAAAAAAACGCATGCGCACGCTTGCACACGGAATGCGCAAAAACAACACATTGAAGTCTATGGGAACGCATGCGTGCGCATGGTCTTGCGCACGGTTGCGTTTTTTTGCGCATGCGTTTTTGAGTTAAACAAGTCTAGAATGTTCTCTAGACAATGGAAAAAATGACACACCTAAAAACGCATGTGCATAAAAAAACGCAAACGCATGCAAAAACACATGTAAAACGAAAGCAACGCTGCATTTTTTTGACGCATCAGCGTGCGCATGACGTTAAAAAAAGCGCGTTTGTTTTGCGTTTTTCTTTGCGCTTTTTATGCGCCCGATGCGCTGCGCAAAAAAACGCTAATGTGAAACTAGCCTAACAATTCTGAAAAAATGGAAGAATGGGAAGCATTTAAGGAAACCAGGATGGATGAACACAGAACTTAAACGCATGCTAAAAAAGAAGAAAGAAATGTTTATCAAATGGAAAGAGGGAGGCATATTTAAAGAAGAATATAATGCTGTCTGAAGAACCTGAAGGGCACAAATCAGATTACTAAAGCTGACAATGAATTAAGGCTTACAAGAGATGTCAAAAGCAGTAACAAAGGATTTTGGGGATATGTCAAAAGTAAAAGAAAAGTCATAGATGCTATAGGATTTTTATAGGATGAAAATGATGAAATGGTAAGACAGGATGTTGAGAAGAACAAACTTTTAAATTCCTATTTTGCATCTGTTTTCTCTCAGAAACTAAATGTAACATCAACTGATCTTCACTGTCCTAATAAGGGAATAGAAGAATCCATGATATCTATAAACACAAAGATAGTGATGAAACACTTAGCTAACCTAATGAATTCAAGTCTCCAGGTCCAGATGAATTACACCCCAGAGTACTGAAGGAGATAGCAGAAAACCACTCTCCATAATCTTTGAAATCTCTTGGAGAACAGGAGAAGCCCCAGAAGACTGGAAAAGAGCAAATCTTGTTCCTATCTTCAAAAAGGGGAAGTAAGTGGACCCAGGGAACTATAGGCCGGTGAGTCTGACTTCTATACCAGGAACGATCTTTGAACAAATTATTAAACAACATGTATGTAAGTACCTGGATAATAATGAAGTGATTAAACAGAGTCAGCATGGGTTTGTAACTAATATGTCATGTCAGACTAACTTAATTTCCTTCTATGACAGAATCACTGACTGAGTGGATCAGATAAATGCTGTAGATATAGTATATATTGACTTCAGCAAAGCATTTGACAAAGCATCTTACACAATCCCAATTGAAAAACTGACTAAGTATGGAATGGACAAGGCAACTGTTAGGTGGATTCATAACTGGCTTAGTGATCGGACCCAAAGAGTGGTCGTAAATGGCTGCACATCCAGTTGGGAGAATGTCTCAAGTTGGGTACGACAGGGTTCTGTCCTGGGCCCTGTATAGTTCAACATCTTTATCAATGATTTAGATGAAGGAATTGAGGGTAAACTGATTAGATTTGCTGATGACACAAAGCTAGGAGGGATAACTAATACTAGAGAAGAGAGGATTCAAAAAGATATAAATAAACTGGAGCAGTGGGCAGCAACTAACAGAATGGTTTTTAACAGGGAAAAATGCAAAGTACTACATCTGGGCAATAAAAATGAAATAACATACAGAATGGGAGGAATAGGGCTAAGCAACAGCACATGTGAAAAAGACTTGGGTTTACTAATAGATCACAGACTGAACATGAGCCAACAGTGTGATGCAGCAACAAAAAAGGCAAATACAATTCTAGGATATATTAATAGAAGCATATAGTCTAGATCATGTGAAGTCATTATTGCCCTCTACTCCTCTTTGGTCAGAACTCATCTGGAATACTGTCCCAGTTTTGGGCACCACATTTTAAAAAAGACTTCAACAAACTGGATCAAGTTTAGAGAAATGCGAACAGAATGGTGACCAGTCTGCAAACTATTTCCAATAAAGAACGGTTGCAGGATTTGGGAATGTTTAGCTTGCAAAAGAGAAGACTGAGATGAGACTTAATAGGTGTCTACAAATAAAGGCTGTCACATTGTAGAAGGATCATATTTATTCTTATTTGCACAAGGAAAGACTAGAAGCAATGGGATGAAGTTGAATGGGAGGAGACACAGATTAGATATTAGAAAAAGCTTCTTGACAGTTTGAGTGATCAATGAGTGGAATAGGCTACCACGAGAGGAGGTGAGTTCTCCTTCAATGGAAGTCTTCAAAAAGAGGGTGAACAAACGTCTGTCTGGGATGATTTAGTGAATCCTGCTTTGTGCAGGGGGTTGGACCAGATGTCCCAGGAGGTCCTTTCCAACTCTAATATTCTATGATTCTATATATATGTACTGTATATACAGTGAAAGAAATAATTATTTGATCCCTTGCTGATTTCGTAAGTTTGCCCACTTGCAAAGACACAAACAGTGTAAAATTTTAAGGGTAGGTTAATTTTAGCATTGATAGATAAAATACCAGAACTAAAATCCAGAAAATCGCATTATATAAATTATATAAATTAATTTCCATTTTGCAGTGATACATAAGTATTTGAACCCTACCAACCATTAATAATTCTGGCTCCAACAGTTAGACTATCCTAATCAACTCGTTACCTGCATCAAAGATAGCTGTCTTGCACCTTTATGAAAGACTCCTGTCCACAGACTCAATTAATCAGTCAGACTCTGATCTCTACAACATGGGCAAGACCAAGGAGCTTTATAAGGATGTCAGGGACAAGATCATAGACATGCACAAGGCTGTCTTAAGGAAGACGCTGGATGAGAAGGAAGCAAATGTTGGTGCAATAGTAAGAAAATGGAAGAAATACAAAATGACTGTCAATTGACATCAATCTGGGGCACCATGCAAAATCTCACCTCCTGGTGTATTCTTTATTATGAGGAAGGTGAGAGATCAGCCTAATCTACACAGGGGGAAATTGTTAATGATCTCAAGGCACCTGGGACCACAGTCACCAAGAAAATCATTGCTAACATTACGCCATAAAGGTTTAAAATCCTTCAGTGATCGCAAGGTCCCCCTGCTCAAGAATGCTCATGTGCAGGCTCGTCTGAAGTCTGCCAATGAACAACTGGATGATACTGTGAGTGATTGGGAGAAGGTGCTGTGGTCAGATGAGGCAAAAATTGAGCTCTTTGGCATTAACTTAACTTGCCATGTCTGCAGGAAGAGAAATGCTGTCTATAACCCAAAGAACACCTTCCCCACTGTCAAGCATGGAGGTGGAAACATTTCATTTTGTGGGTATTTCTCTGCTTAATGCACAGGACTACTTCACCTCATTAATGGGATACTGGATGAAGCCATGTACCGTAAAATCCTGAGTGACTAACTCCTTCCCTCCGCCAGGACATTAAAACTGGGTTGTGGCTGGATCTTCCAGAAAGACAATGACTCAAAACATATAACCAAGGCAAAAAAGGACTGGCTCAAAAAGCAGCACATTAAGGTCATGGAGTGGCCTAGCCTATCTAGAGACCTTAATCCCATAGAAAACTTATGGAGGGAGTTGAAGCTCTGAGTTGCCAAGCGACAGCCTCAAAATTTTAATGATTTAGAAATGATCTGCAAAGAGGAGTGGATCAAAATTTCTGTGGCAATGAGTGCAAACCTCATCATCAACAACAAAAAACATCTGACTGCTGTGCTTGTCAACAACGGTTTTGCTACCAAGTATTAGGTCTTGTTTGCCAGAGGGATCAAATACTTATTTCTCACTGCAAAATGAAAATAAATGTATATAATTGATAGAATGTGATTTCATTTCCTGGATTTTAATTTTGATATTCTATCTCTCAATGTTAAAATTAACTTACTCTTAAAATTATAGACTGTTCATCTCTTTGTCAGTGAGCAAACTTACAAAATCAGCAAGGAATCAAATAATTATTTCATTCATTGGGTATATATATATATATATATATATATATATATATCACACAGTGAAAGAATTAATTATTTGATCCCTTGCTGATATATATATGTATAAACATATACACATATAAACATATATATATATTTCTACAGTTCCTTGAAAATGTATTCATAACCCAAGAATTTAAAGGGAACCTGAGAGCAGCAAAAATGCTATTAACCTGCAGATATGGGGTTAATCTGCAGGTTAATATCATTAACACAGCACATAACCGAATGCTGCAGGAAATGCTCCTCAGCAGCATTTGTTTTCAGCCACGGGAGCGGTGCCAGCACGAGTTCAGTCACTGCATTCTTGTAAAGTGCAAGTTGAATTCTATTGTACTTGAATATATTTGCTCACCTCTAACCAAAAGAAAAAGTCAGTAATTATGGAAATCACAGGATCAAGGAAATCTGATAATGATATGCAAAATACATAATAATTGAAACCAAATTTTCAAACTATCTTGATTTATTTAGTTTCAAGATTGAGCACCACATGAATCCCAGCACTTATATGCCTTGGCTGCCATTAATGAGGATATTAATGGTGCCTGAGGATGGTTCTGCCATGCTGAATGAACGTGGTCATGCAAATCATCAAGATCTGCTCTTGGCATCTCCCTTTACAATTGCCGATCAATGATGTCACAGATGTGGTCAATGGGAGTGAAGTTCAGAGAATGCTTAGGCCATGGTAGCAATTTAGACAATACAGACTGTCACAGTAGCATGAGCAAAACGTAACCTTGTGTCATGTAAGAAACATGTCTAAAAATTATGTAATTTCCATAATTCCTGTCATGCTCCAGTCCAGAGTTTTCTGCTGTCTTCTCTTTGGACTGGTCATGCAGGGGTTAATCCCCTCTGCCTCATTCTGGAGGTGACTGGGCTATTTCAGTCCTCTGCAGACTGCGGGCCAGCGTCAGCTATACTGCAAGCTTCCAAGCTAGTGCCTCTGACCTGCATTCCTTTACTGTTCCTTCTGCCCCTGATTACCTGGACTTGCATGACTCGACTTGATCTCTGGACTCTGCTTCTGGTTTTTCCATTTCTGATACCATGCTTTCCGACCCTCTGGCTTGTACCCTGACAACGGCTTATGTCTTATGTTTCTTATACCACAATATAGATTGAGGGGGCACCACAGAACAATCTAAAAGGGTTTCAACCCCAGCCTATAGTAACAATAGTTCAACCACAACCTGAAGAAAAGTATAGGCTATAAAGTGGGGATCACCACACGGCATGGAAATCTAATATATAAAGCTCAATGTGTGTGTGTATGTATGTATGTATGTCTGGGATTGGCATCTGCACCGTCGCAGCTACAGCCACAAAATTTGGCACAGTCACACGTCAAGACCCCAAGAGCGTCATAGGCTTTGTTGTGAGGCGAAATTTTAACCCCGCACGTTCCAATTCACCAAACAATTTTGCCCCTATCTACATAATGGGGAAAACGTATATGTATGTATTGGCATCTGCACCGTCATAGCTACAGCCACAAAATTTTGCACAGTCACACGTCTGGACCCCGAGAGCGTCATAGGCTATGTTGTA